>NC_135572.1:95840501-96145501 GCF_965152235.1 Eretmochelys imbricata
ATTCAGTGACTTACTGTATATTTTTACATCTTTTCTTTCTTATATATTCTATGCAACCTTAGATACATGTGAAGCATCTTTTAACATTTAACCTCCACCCCTTTCTTTAATTTACATCTTCTTCCAATTTCTATACATATAAGCCGGACAAGTTTAGACTCCCTTAAACTTTGGTAGAGTAGCTGCAAGTAGGTCTAATAGAGTCTGAGTTTAAAGGAGTCTGAATTAGTGGAGGGGATCTAACTTACACAACTTTATGCGTCACTTCCGAATGTTTACTGTGTTTAGTAATGGTTTTAAAAATATCACATCTCAGTTCATCCAGAATGAATGATAATTTGCAAAGGGCTATACCGAGCACAAACAAAGGACATCAAAGAAAGGCTCCTTTTTCATAATTCAGATATTTTTTTAATGACTGTGCTCTCTAGACCAAGATTCTATCCCCATTTGGTGAGAGCTCTGTTAGTACTTGGTATATTTCATGACTATGTTGCTGGCACCCAGTGCCGAGAGGCTAAACAACAGCTGGAGTTGGTTCGCTACCCGGTGTGCTACACCCAATAATCACAACGGAGTGGAGAAGCAGAAAAGTTTATTTGCAGCTGCAAAAAGGTACAGGGAGAATAAGATCTCAAATCCTGCACACAGAGCAGGAAGTTACACAGGCTTTTATACATCCTTTTTCCCAGCATACTTATCCAATATCAAGCTGCCCTAAGTATCCATATAGCCAGCCAATCCAGTTCCCAGCTAGTGCCCTTGTGCTCTGTATCATTTCTTAAACCATACATAAAGCTGCTTTATTCAGCATTGTTCTTCCATATCTGCCCTGTTTGGCCTTGCTTAGTTTCAGGCAGTCTGACACTGCAACATATTGTTGCAGATCCTCATCATAACTGCTGTGAGTGCCTCCAGGCAGGGGGGCCAAGGACACTTGGGCCTAGTACGCAGAGCTGCTGTGAGTGCCTCCAGGCGGGAGGGGTGGCCAAGGACACTTGGGCCTCGTGCGAGGGGGCTTCATCGACACTCGTGGTTTTCCATCCCCTCGAGTTACCTAGTGGCCATGCCCCAGTGTCCCCAACAACTATTACAATGCTTTATAACCATGTGTGCCGTTACAGAAGATAATAAATTGCATAATGAAAAATAAGGAAAACAAAGTTAAACAACTGCTAAGAACACAAAAATCAACCAATATGGATGGCACCAAATCACTTGTGGGACTGGGATCAAAAACCAAAATAAAAGTGCAACTATAATGTTTTTATGCTTTAAATGGTAGATTGCTAATTATAAGGGAAAGAATGTGTAAAGCTCAAGGGAACAGGCATTTCCTAGAATATACTGTATCATGAAATGCTTATCAGGACAATCTACTGGTGTACTAGGAATGTGGAGGTAACAATCTATAACTCATATGAGGCCATAAGCACTGTAAAGGGCTGGAGATTCATGAAAGAGAAGTGAAAAGAAGCATAAGCAAAGCATAAGATCAAGATAAAATAGACTGCATATTACTTAAGGGACTTGGGATTTGGCACCAACACAACATGATATTTTTTGTCTCTCCATCTTGCTTTTACTTTGTCTCTCTTTCAGACTGTAGTTACTTCCGCTTTTAATATGTAAAGTTGGAGGATAAATAGAGAAATGCATATTTACCTGGGGGGTAGAAGAATACTCTGTTCAAAAATACACACGTTTCTTTGTTTAGTGCTGGAGCACACATGAATCAAACTTTTAAATAACTCTAGATGCACATTGCAGGAGAGTGGAGATCTGTTGGAGAAGAAGGCAAGCCCCTGATCCTTAGGGTCAATGAGTGAGTTCTTGAGTGTTTGCTTGTTTGTTTTTACTTGGTGATTTTTTTCTGGTGGTTCAGTTTGCAGAGGCTGGTAGGAAAGCAGAGCCTTTAATCACAGTAGAGCCCGGATTAGGGGGTGGGGCTTCAGGCAATCTATAAAGGCAGCCAAATGGTCAGCCAGCAACACAGGAGCCAACAAATAGAGCTGAATACAGGGGAGTTTGAGTGGGATTTTGTAAGGGGAGTTTGGGGAGGGAATGTGTAGTGTTCTGTTTTTGTTTCGTGGGTGAGGGTTGACAGGAGATTAGGTGGGAAGGCTATGACATGCAGGGCTGGATTACCCAATAGGCAGACTAAGCATGTGCTTAGGGCACCAGCAAAGCAGGGGGCACCAAAAAAAAATGAGATTTTTTTTTTTAAAAAATGATATTTGATATTTCAAAAAAAGCATCAAAGTAGTCATCATGGGAAAAATCAGAACTTTGTTAGACTTCCTTACACTCCACTACACAGTCTTCCCCTGTTTTTCTGTTCTCTTTTTATTATTTATCCCCACCTAAACCAGGGGAGCGTCCCGCTAACATAGATCAAAATAATGCAAGGAAATCAGATCCTGTCATGTATTGCAATAAATTTATATTTTATTTCTGATATATTCTTCTGAGTTATACGTACTTGATTCATTTTTTTCTTTCTTATATATATATATATATATATACATAAAAATTGTGTATATTGTGTAATTTCTTGGGGTTTTTTAGTTCAGATAACTGAGATAGGGGCAGGATGAAACGTAACCAACTGAGTGGAGCACAGACACGTAAACTGGTGGAAGAAAAGAAACAAAAAACTAGTGAAATTTTCCAAAATCTTCCAAAGCTGACATAATTTTTCAAAGCGAATCCATCAGAAGCAACATCATTTCTCAGTAGCACAGACATCGTTCCAAAACCTGCAGGGGTTTCAGAGACTGACCCTTCTTCTATTGGTGAAACAAACACCATTCCAGAACATGTGGACGTGTTAGAGACTGTAACTGATCATCCTACTCCTGCTGGTAAAACAGACATTATTCTAGAAGGTGTGGATGTGTCAGAGACTGAACCTGCTCCTGCTGTAAATAATAGAAGAAAAGATCCTGGTATGTCGGTTGATTTCAGTACGATGATGTAGCTTACTGGATAGATCGTGGACCAAATGACTATCAACACCTCACTGGCCCACTTGAGAAATCACGTCAGACTTTTACCAATGGCAAACAAACAAGATATTGTCCACAAAAAATATTTTTCGGCATGAAAGCGAATGGTGAGAAATACACTCGAGAATGGCTACTGTATTCACCATCAACAGAGTCTGTGTACTGTTTTGTTTGCAAACTTTTTTGCATATAAACCTTCAACATCCTGGTTTGACTGCCGGAATATTGTTTTAATTGAACAACATGAAAATAGCACTACTTACAGAGATTCAATGTTGACATATTTAAATCGAAGTCAGGGCTTTGGATTGACACCAAAATTGGAAGAACAAATTAAAGGGGAGCGTGAATACTGGCAACATGTCTTGCAGCGTGTTGTAGCTGTTATTCAAACATTAGCTGAACATGGTCTGACACATTTGGATCATTGCAGAATGGAAATTTCTTGGGATTGTTGGAGCTTGTGGCTCAGTTTGACCCATTTCTCAGGCCATATCTCAAAATATGGGAATGCTGGCAAAGGTAACCCATCATACTTATCCAAGAAAATATGTGATGAACTCATTGGTCTAATTCATTCAGCTATTGTGGATGAAATAAGTACTGCTGGGTACTTCAGTTTATCTATCGACTCTACACCTGATCTTTCACATATTGATCAAATGAGTATTGTACTAAGATATGTGACTCCAAAAGATGGAAAACCAGTTGAATGATTTATAACATTCCTCAATTTGAAAAGCCACACTGGTGAAGAAATGGCAAATCAAGTACTGCATTATCTGTGCCAAGTTTGCAAAATAGATTTCTCAAAGTGCAAAGGTCAATCTTATGACAACGCTGCCAACATGTCAGGGCGTTATCAAGGACCGTGCAGAAGAAGCTTTTAGAACAGAACAAATATGCCATATTCATACCATGTGCTGCACACTCACTCAATCTTGTTGGCTGCAGTGCTGTTGATTGTTGTTCGGTGGCAGTAAGTTTTTTCTCAACAGTCCAGTTACTTTGTACATTTTTCTCTGTCACAACACACCAATGGGCCATTCTTAAAACATATTTGGGCAATGATCATGTGTTGAAATCTCTTTCTAATACTCACTGGGAGGCATATGCAGTGGCAACAAGTGCAATTCGGGAGTCCTACTCAAAGATTGTGGATGCATTAGAAAGTATAGCTGAAGACCAATCACAAAAGGGAGAAATTATACGAGAGGCAGAAAACATTCCAAACAAGATGCAAGAACTAGAGTTTGTATTCATGTTGACCATGTGGAATGAAATTTTACAACACTTTTACCACACAAGTCAAGCTCTCCAAGAAAAAGAATTGGATTTGAAATCATGTGCAGACCTCTGTCAATCATTAGCAGACCACTTACACACTTTGAGGAATGATTTCGAAAGATTTGAAGGCATATCAAAAGATATGTTGCCTGATACTAACTACAAAGAAGGCCAGTCCCGCGAGTGAATCAGGAAAAAACAAGCAAATGATAGTGCAACAGAAACAGCATTAAATCCTAGAGACAAATTTTGCATATCTACTTACTACTCTAGAATTGATACACTTGAAGCTCATCTGAAGAGGAGAGGTGAAGTGTACAAAGAAGTATCAAGTAGCTATTCTTTTCTAAATGATATGGACTTATCTGATTAACAATATTCACAAGGTTCCCAAAAGCTAGTTGACTCATAAACTGTTGACTTGAACATGAATCTCTGTGGAGAAGTACAGCAGTTCCACTGTTATATGCGCGCAAAGTTTAATGAAACAGGAAAAATGAAATTCAGCCACATTGATCTTCATGACACAATATTGAAAGACAGAATACAATGTGTATTTCCAAATGTAGAGATCGCACTATGTATTTTTCTGACATTGATGATTACTAACCACTTCGCAGAATGCTCTTTTTTTCAGCTGAAAAGAATAAAAAACCCTCAGAGAACAACAATGTGTCAGGACAGACTTGATTCACTTTCCCTATTGTGTATGGAAGCGGATATGCTTCGTCGAGTCAGCTTCGATGAACTTATCCAGAATTTTGCAATCAGAAAATCTAGAAAGAAGCTATTTTAATTTCAGCATACATGTAAGTTTTCTGTCATTTCGAAAAATAAAATTTTATTTTATGGTATAGTATTGTTTTTATTTTTAATTACATATGCGGGTGTGTCAGGGTTCCTTCCCCATTCTGAACTCTAGGGTACAGATGTGGGGATCTGCATGAAAGACCCCCTAAGCTTATTTTTACCAGCTTATGTTAAAACTTCCCCAAGGCACAAAGCTTTTGCCCTTGGATTAGGTACACTGCCACCACCAAGTGATTTAACGAACAATCAGGGAAAGGACCACTTGGAGTTCCTATTTCCCCCAAATATCCCCCCAAGCCCTTACACCCCCTTTCCTGGGGAGGCTTGACGATAAACAAGATGAGCACAGACCAGCCTTGGATTTTTAAGACCCAAAAAAACCAATCAGATTCTTAAAATCAGAACTTTATTAGGAGAACAAAAAAAGATAAGAGAACAACTCTGTAAGATCAGAATGGAAGATAATCTTACAGGCAGTCAGATTCAAAACATAGAGAATCCCTCTAGGCAAAACCTTAAGTTAAAAAATACACAAAAACAGGAATACACATTTCCTCCAGCACAGCGAATTTCACAAGCCAAAACAAAGAAAACCTAGCACATTTTCTAGCTAGATTACATACTAACTTTACAGGAGTTGGAGGGCTTGTATCCTTGATCTGTTCGTGGCAAAGGTATCACACAGACAGAAAAAAGCCTCCCCCCCACTCCATATTTGCAAGAAGTATCTTGTCCCCTCATTGGTCATTTTGGGTCAGGGGCCAGCCATGTTACCTGAACTTCTTAACCTTTTATAGGTAAAAAGACCTTGTTTCTGGCCAGAAGGGATTTTATAGCACTGTATACAGAAAGGTGGTTACCCTTCCCTTTATATTTATGACAGGGGGCACCATAATCTTTTCAGTGCTTAGGGCCTCTAAAGGTCTTAATCTGGCCCTGATGACACTTACAGAGGCAGCAGTGGTAGTGACCCAAAGAATGGAAGGGAAAATGAAGATGACTGGATATGGAAGTTGCAGGATGTGCATTATTACCTGAAAGGTGCTTCATTTGTATGAAGGGCCATCTGATAAATGTGTTGGAAAAGAAGATCCCAGGTTTGGAGATGGAGGGAGAAAAACACCTAAATGAAAACATTGCCTCTATTTTTAAAAAGGGTAATGGAGAACTTGGTGTAGTTGCAGGGTGACTAATAGGAACAAGGATATGGAAGTAGGAATTTCCACATCTGAGGTGAGATGTCAAATTGAAACAGGTTAATGGGACCAAATCGGGGACCTGGATAATTTCTATCCAAGAATATTAAAGGAATTGGCACATGAAATTGCAAGCTCAATAGAAAGGATTTTTAATGAATCCATAAACTTGGGAATGATACCCTATGACTGGAGAATTGCTGATACAGTATCTATTTTTAAGAGAAAGTAGATAAGGACATAAAGGTAAATGGTAATTGGAATAAAATACAACATGGTTTTGCAAAAGGTAAATCATGCCAGAGCAACCTGGTCTCTTTCTTTAAGAAGTTAACTGAATTTCTAGACAAAGGAAATACAGTAGATCTAATCAATTTGGATTTCAGTAAGGCATTTGATAATGGGAAATTATTAGTTAAATTGGAGAAGATAGGCAGTCATATGAGAATTGAAAGGTGGGTAAGGAACTGGGTGAGTAAAGAGGAGACTATAGCTGATCATACTGAAAGGTGATCTGTCAGGCTGGAGGGAGGTCACTAGTGGAGTTCCTCAGGGATTAGTCTTGAGACCAGTCTTATTTAAATTTGCATTAATGACTTTGGCTCAAAAAGTGGAAGTGTACTAATAAAATTTGTGGATGACACAAAGTTGGAAGCTATTACTAATAAGGAGGAGGACCGAAATATCTTAAAAGAAGATTTGAATGACCTTGAAAACTGGAGTAATAGAAATGGAATTAAATTTAATAGTGCAAAATACAAGATCATGCACTTTGGAACTAACAAGAATTTTTGCTATAAATTGGGAACATATCAGTTCGAAGTGACAGAGAAGGAGAAAAACCTGAGTGTATTGACCAATTCTAGGATGACTATATGATACTGCTGTGAAAAGGTTAATTAAATCCTAGGATGCATCAGGCAAGGTATTTGCAGTAGAGATATAGAAGTGTTATTACTGTGATACAAGACACTGGTGAGGCCTCACCTGGAATATTGTGAACAGTTCTGGGTTCCCATGTTAAAGAAAGATTAATTCAAACTGGAACAGATGCATGAATTCACACTGGAACAGATGCAGAGAAGGGCCTCAAGGATGGCCAAATGAATGGAGAACCTACCTTACAAGAGACTAAAGGAGCTTGGTTTGGTTAGCCTACCCAAATGAAGGCTGAGGGGAGATATGATTGCTCTCTGTAAATATATCAGAGGGATGAACACCAGAGAGGGAGAGGATTTATTTAAAATAAGAGCCAATGTTGGCACAAGAACAAATGGGTATAAACTGGCCATCAACAAGTTTAGGCTTGAAATTAGATGAAGGTTTCTAATAATCAGAGGAGTGAAGTTCTGGAAGTCTCCCAAGAAGAGCAGTGGGGGCAAAAAAAACCATAACTGGTTTCAAGGCTGAGCTTGATAAGTTTGTGGAAAGGATGGTATAACGAGATTGCCTGCAACTGCTAATAGCAAATACCTCCCACAGCTAAAGATGGGACACTAGATGGGGAGGGCTCTGAGGCCATGCCTACACTATGAAAGTACTCCAATTTTACAGAAGTTGATTTTTGGGAACAGATTGTATAAAGTCGAGTGCATGCATCCACGCTAAGCACATTAATTCGACTGTGTGCGTCCACAGTACCGTGGCAAGCGTCGACATTCTGAGCGGTGCACTGTGGGTAGCTATCCCACAGTTCCCACAGTCCCTGCTGCCCACTGGAATTCAGGGCTGAGCTCCCAATGCCTGATGGGACCAAAAATTTGTTGTGGGTGGTTATGGGTAAATGTCATCAGTCAACCCTCGCTCCCTCCGTGAAAGCAACAGCAGACAATCATTTTGCGCCCTTTTCCCTGGATTGCCCGAGCAGATGCCATAGCACAGCAAGCATGGAGCCCATTCAGCTCACCGCAGCAGTTATGACCATTGTAAACACCTCGCGCATTATCGTGCAGTTTATGCAGAACCAGCACCTGAAAAACCAGGAAAGCAGGCGATGGAAGTGCGGTGATGGGGACATGAACACAGATTTCTCTAAAACCGCGGTCCCCAGCAATTTAGAGATCATGATGTTACTGAGGCAGGCTCATGCTGTGGAACATCAATTCTGGGCACAGGAAACAAGCACAGAGTGGTGGGACCGCATAGTTTTGCAGGTTTGGGATGATTCCCAGTAGCACCAAAACTTTCGCATACGTAAGGGCACTTTCATGGAACTTTGTGACTTGCTTTCCCCTGCCCTGAAGTGCAAGAATACGAAGAATACTAAGATGAGAGCAGCCCTCACAGGTCACAAACGAGTGGCAATAGACCTGTGGAAGCTTGCAATGCCAGACAGCTACCGGTCAGTCGATAATCAATTTGGAGTGGGCAAATCTACTGTGGGCGTTGCTGTGATTCAAGTAGCCAATGCAATCATTAAGCTGCTGCTATCAAGGGTAGTGACTCTGGGAAATATGCAGGTCATACTAGATGGCTTTGCTGCAATGGGATTCCCTAACTGTGGTGGGGCGATAGAACGCATATCCCTTTCATGGGACCAGACCACCAGGGCAGCCAGTATATAAACTGCAAGGGGTACTTTTCAATGGTGCTGCAGGCACTGGTGGATCACAAGGGACATTTCACCAACATCAACGTGGGATGGCCGGAAAAGGTTCATGACGCTTGCGTCTTCAGGAACTCTGGTGTGTTTAAACGGCTGCTGGAAGGGATTTACTTCCCAGACCAGACAATACCTGTTGGGGATGTTGAAATGCCTATAGTTATCCTTGGGGACCCAGCCTACCCCTTTATGCCCTGGCTTATGAAGCCATACACAGGCACCCTGGACAGTAGTAAGGAGCTGTTCAACTATAGGCTGAGCAAGTGCAGAATGGTGGTAGAGTGTGCATTTGGACTTTTAAAGGATCGCTGACACAGTTTACTGACTCGCTCAGACCTCAGTGAAACCAATATTCCCATTGTTATTGCTGCTTGCTGTGTGCTCCACAATTTTTGTGAGAGTAAGGGTGCGACGTTTATGGCAGGGTGGGAGGTTGATTCAAATCTCCTGGCCGCTGAATACGCGTAGCCAGACACCAGGGTGGTTAGAAGAGTACAGCAGGAAGCGCTGAGCATCAGAGAAGCTTTGAAAACCAGTTTCATGACTGGCCAGGGTACTGTGTGACACTTCTGTTTGTTTCTACTTGATGAAAACCCGCCCTCTTAGTTGCCTCTAAATTCCCTGTAAGCCACCCGCCCTCCCCCCTTCGATCACAGCTTGCTTGCAAAGGAAATAAAGTCACTATCGTTTAAAAAACATGTATTCTTTATTAATTGATTATAAAAATAGGGAGATAACTCACAAGGTAGCCGGTGTGGGAGGAGGGTAGGACGGAAGGAAAAGGCCACTTTAAAACTTCTTTAATGACAGCCTTCTGTTGCTTGAGCTGTCCACTGGGGTGGAGTGGTTGGGTGCCCGGAGCCTCCTCCCACCCCCCGCTCCGCGTTCTTGGGTGTCTGGGTGAGGAGGCTATGGAACTTGGGGAGGAGGGAGGGCGGTTAAACAGGGGCTGCAGCAGCAGTCTGTGATCCTGCTGCCATTCATGAACCTCCACCAGATGCCGGAGCATGTCCGTTTGATCCCGCAGTAGCCCCAGCGTTGCTTCATGCCTCCTCTGATCTTCCTGCCGCCACCTCTCTTCACATTCATCGGCCACTTTCCTGTACTCTGCTATTGTGTCCCTCCACACATTCTGCTGAGCTCTGTCAGTGCCAGACGACTGCATGAACTCAGTGAACATTTCATCACGCGTGCGTTTTTTTCGCCACCTTATCTGAGATAGCCTTTGGGACCAAGGAGGGAGGCTTGAAACATTTGCAGCTGCTGGAGGAAAAAAAGGGAATGAAGTATTTTAAAAGATACATTTTACAGAACAATGGCTATACTCTTTCAGAGTGAACAACACTATTCATATTACGTAGCACATGTGATTTTGGTACAAGGTCGCATTTTGCATCTTATATTGAGTGCCTGCGACTTTGGTGTTAGAGATCACACACGCAGTGCCGGGCAACAGAATTCAGCTTGCAGGCGGCCACAGTAAGCCATAGTCTTTCGGTTTCTGCAACCTTCATAACAGCAGCACCCTCCTTTCCCATACCAAGCAAAGCACGTTGAGTTGGCCATTTAGTGCTGCAGTTTTCCTGTTAACGTGCAGCAGCAGAAACCAAACTAACCCTCCCCGCCCCCCCCCCCCATCCAATTCTCTGGGATGATTGCTTTACCCCTCCGCCCACTGTGTGGCTGGTATCAGGAAGATCCCTGCTAGCCAAATGTGAACAGCTCAGTGCCAATGCCCCCTCCCCCACCACTGTGTGGCTAACTGCGGGGAGGATTTCTTTTCAGCCACAGGCAAACAACCCAGTAGGAACGGCCACCTCTGAATGTCCCCTTAATTAAATTCCCCTATTTCAACCAGGTTACCATGAATTATATCACTCTCCTGAGGATAACACAGAGAGATAAAGAACGGATGTTGCTTGAATGCCGGCAAACACCGGGACCATACGCTGCCAGGCTTTGTCATGCAATGATACCAGATTACTTGCTACTAGCATGGCGTGGTAAAGTGTCCTACCATGGAGGACGGAATAAGGCTGCCCTCCCCAGAAACCTTCTGCAAAGGCTTTCGGAGTACCTCCAGGAGAGCTTCATGGAGATGTCCCTGGAGGATTTCCGCTCCATCCCCAGACACGTTAACAGACTTTTCCTGTAGCTGTACTGGTCACGAATGCATCCCAAGTCCTCAGGGCTGCTTAATCATTAAAAAATGTTTGCTTTTATAACATGTATTATATTTAAAAAGGTACACGCACCAGAGGGCCCTTCTTGGGCTTCGTTGGGTTGAGCGGGTGTTTCAGTCAGGGTGATAAAAAGATCCTGGCTGTCAGGGAGAACGGTGTGCTGTGTGCTCTCCTCAAGCTTGCCCTCCTCCTCCTCATCTTCCCCATCCACAAAATCCTCAGGCATGGAGGAGAATGCCCCATCCTCGGAGTCCACGGACGGGGTGGGGTGGTGGTGGCGGCCCCCCTAGAATTGCACACAGCTCAGCGTAGAAGCAGCATGTGTGGCATTCTGTCCCAGAGCGTCCGTTTGATTCCTTGGTTTTCTGGCACGCTTCTCTGAGCTCCTTAAGTTTCACGCGGCACTGCGTTGCGTCCCTGCTGTCGCCTCTGTCCCTCATGGCCTCGGAGATTTTTTGAAATGTTTTGGCATTTTGTCTTTTGGAACGGAGTTTTGATAGCACGGATTCCTCTCCCCATACGGCGATCAGATCCAGTACCTCCCGTTCGGTCCATGCTGGAGCTCTTTTGCGATTCTGGGATTGCATGGTCACCTGTGCTGATGAGCTCGCCTGGCCAAACAGGAAATGAGATTCAAAAGTTGCCAGGGCTTTTCCTGTACACTTGGACAGTGCATCCGAGTTCAGAGTGCTGTCCAGAGCGGTCACAATGTTGCACTGTGGGATAGTTCCCGGAGGCCAATATCTTCGAATTGCATCCACACTAACCACACTAACTAATTTGAAATGGCGATGTCGATTTCAGCGCTAATCCCCTCGTTGGGGTGGAGTACAGAAAACGGTTTTAAGAGCCCTTTATGTCGAAAAAATGGCTTCGTTGTTTGGATGGGTGCAAGGTTTATTCGATTTATCGTTGCTAAATCTGACATAAACTCGTAGCGTAGACCAGACCTGAGTTAATACAGTAAATTTTTTTCCAGGTGTCTGGCTGGAGGATCTTGCTGACAAACTCGGGGTCTAACTGATTGCAAAATTGTAACTTGAAGTCTTTAAATCATGACTTGAGGACTTCAGTAACTCAGCCAGAGGTTATGGGCCCTCACAAATATTAGAAATAATCTCGAACATTAGATTAAGCATTCTTCATTGCTCAGTGAATTCATTTCTTGAAATTCTCCTCAACATCCTTGTCATACCCCATCCTGGCTCAGTGCCCAAAGGGTTGACAAAGAAACTGCATGCTCAGCCAGAGCTGACTGGCAACTCCACAGCAGCTGGGAGGATAAAAGGGCTGCAAGGAAGGAGGCAGTGTGGCTGCCAGAGAGACTGATGCCATAGGGGAGGACAGAGCCAGGCCAGTGTAGCCTTCATTCCCCAGTGCAAGGGGATACAAAAAGTTAAAGACCCATTATTACAATATTTTTATATATAAAAGCTAATGGATCATATTTTCAAGGCATTCACTACAAGCTACTAACCAGAATAAAACTGTGCTTTTCCCACTCAATGCTGCTGCATTGCTCCAATATCAAGGGAAGCCCTTTGTGATTTTCCAGAGGAAGAACCCACCATGGTAGTATTGTATTTCCAAGGGAGGGCATCAAGTTCAATTTGGGGTGGGGGGAACAGGCAACTCTGCTTACACTCTGTCTGGAGCATGGTTGTCAAACCATTTCTAGGCAGCATTCCTTACTTACTCTTGTGGGGAACTCTAAGGAAAGTGCTGTGAGATGTTGCTAGTTCTTATCACATCTTTATTATCAACTGTTTAGGGTGGGACCATCTCAATATCCATTAGACATGGTTGGAGAACCATTTCAGCAATAGTTCCAGCTACTTCTATCACTGAGTACCCATGACTGGGAAAAAAAATCACTATTTCCCTCCTGAGGTTCTTCAACTCTAGTGCCTGAAGGCTCATATTTGACATTGATGATATGCAAAGAATATCATTTGGTAGGATGAAGCTGCAACTTTTGAAAGGTTAATTTACAAACTATAAAATGAATTACCCCATTAAAAGGTAGTTTGGGGAAATTTTATGGATTACATTAAAAGTGATGCAGATGTTGACTTTAACATGCACCACAGTGCTAAGGAAGTGCATCTTAAATGTATCTTTAATGAAACATCCTGCTGAACAACCTTCCAGTAGATTTTTGGACCCATCCTATCTAATTAAATAGTGCATTACGTCTTGGGTATACATGCTTCAAAAACACCTGCATAAAGGATGACAATATTATATACTATAGGGTATTTTAGAATAATTTATGTAGATCGCTGTTAAATTTCTATAAAACCCTGTTGGTTTCATACTTTTTGATAAAAGATGTCTATGACTGTTCTCTGAAAAGACATTGAACTCAGACTCAGATTTATGGTATGCTATTTTACTGACATTTTAGTGTTTGCTTTAATTATCTTAATGTAATATCTGTTCTGATAAATGTGTTACTGAATCTAATGTGGTAGTTAAAATCTGCATCTCTGCATTTACTTGTATTGATATATATGTCTTGTTATTAATTGATTCTGCTCGTGTATTATATGTGTATTTGTTAGGTCCATCAAAAATTAATATAAATATTTATTTTAAATCCCTTTAGCTCCCTTTTACTGTGAATATATGGTTGGGAGACAGTGAAGTTGCATCATTAACCTATGTGACTTACCATCATCCTTAGTTGCGTATCCCAACTCTGTACCCCAACTTGCTCACTAGCTGTAATTTAAACCATTTAAGTAGTGAGGATGAATTTAAGACTCTATTGCTAAAATTAAATGTACCATCTATCATACAAGAGAAGAGCTTCAGGGATTCAGACAGCCAAAATCCATAATAGGTCTTGAAGGTTTATTGTGTGGGCTTTTTTATCCTTAATTGATATTATTTTAAAATTTTTCAAGTATTTTTCCTCTAGTTGTATATTATTTGATAACAGGAACATAAATAATCATCCAGGCACAGTGGAATACCTGTCAAGAAACAGATAATAAAAAGAAGGCCTTAGCAACATGTTCCCTATGAAAGACTAACACTGTATCTTTCTACCTGGCAATATTTTGAGTAACATATAGAGTCAAAATGCTTGTATTCTAGAAGAAGTAGGAACTGTATCTGCATGACACTTGGAGGTACTAATTCTCAAACATGAACATAGAGCGGCTTCTGAGAACAACAGGGCTCTCATACCACCCAGCCTCCTATCAAGTTGCAGTGGGGGAGGTTTAGGTTGGATATTAGGAAAAATTTCTTCACTAGGAGGGTGGTGAAACACTGGAATGCATTACCTAGGGAGGTGGTAGAATCTCCTTCCTTAGAAATTTTTAAGGTCAGGCTTGACAAAGCCCTGGCTGGGATGATTTAATTGGGGATTGGTCCTGCTTTGAGAAGGGGGTTGGACTAGATGACCTCCTGAGGTCCCTTCCAACCCTGATATTCTATGATTCTATGATTCTATGATCTCTTCACATGAGGCCCATGAAGGACAGGACCTCACATGGAGCTGTAGGAGTTTGTACTGTGCCACTGCTCCTTCGAGAAATGTCTGATACATTCCAGGCTTAAAACGCAGATGGGCTACGCTTACAGTGCATACTCGCTGGTTGACTGTCTACTTTCTCACTCATGCATACCATACCCGTGCCTAGTATCTACACATCCTGTGCTAGACACAGGTATGTGCTGTGTAAACATGTATGGCTGTGTTCATACTGCCTCTTTTTGTTATGTGATGTTCGCACTGTCACTCTAGGAGCGGTATCCCAGGGTTGAGTGCATTACAGGTAACACTCTAGGAACTGCCTAGCTGTGTGTTTTTGTACTATCTGCTGCCTTCACACATTTGCCACTGCCTGTTCCCGCTCACCTCTCCCTCTTTCCAGCATGATGGAACCAGAGTCACACAAATCAAAGTCATTTGCTCTAAACTGTGAGGCCCTATCCCGAACCTGAAAAAACATTTCCATTCATCATACTTAAGACAGATGGCCCATGAACAAATCAAGGAAACAATGAAATTTATTAAAAGTGGTATATGGAACATAAAAGTGAAACTTTTTAAAAAGGAAATACAAATGAAAACATGAGTCTGGCTTTGAGCAACGTGCAAACACTACTGTCTCTGAACCAGTCTAGTTGCCTTTCCTCTCCTCTTTTCCTTACAAGGGGGAAATGGGTCTGGAAAAATGTCTGGGGCGACACCTAAGGATGTCTCCTGCAGAGGGTTTGGGGACCCGACATGCTGGGCTTCAGGGACTGCCTTGGGATCATCGTTCCCCTCCTGCACACGCAGGGAGATTCCCCTGAGAAAGCTGCTAGGTGCTGGTTTCTCTCGTCTTCTTAGCTGAAAGATAAAGGTGGAGTCTTATTCTGTCCCTTAATATTCCCAGAGAAATGCCTTTGTTCTCAAAGTTAGGAAGGCCTCCTGGGGATTCAGTCTACTATGTCTCTCAGGGGTGAAGGAGCCATGTTAATTCTCTGACTCTCAAATTCATGCTCAGGACAACCCCAGCTAGTTTGCTTAGTAACTTTGTTTACAGCTGATATGTAAACTGACATAAAACCCACATTCTTTTGTCTAGCACAGTCGTGTTTATCACCTTTACCTAGGCTAAAATGTCTTCTTAAATATGTTCTAGTAATATTATACAGAGGGAATTCATAACTTCACATAACATGCATTTTACAGTGATATTAATAGCCAGTGTTGTTATTAGTTTTCAAATGATACCTTACAAGGCATATTTTGTACAAACATCAATGCAGTTGTGTGTGGGGTGTGAATCCAGGAGTGCTTGGGGTCAGACCCTCTCCCACAGCAGATTCAATTAATAAAAGCATTCATTTGTACAAAGTTCAACAGTTTATTGAGACAATGCTTACCAGAAAAGAAATTTGGTTAGTTTTCATAGCTTACATGAGATATAAGTTCACATTGCACCCCTGGTCAAGGTACAAATAATACTGCTTCTCACTGAGTTAAAAATGTCCTGAACCATGCATTGTAACTGACAATCATTGCAGGATCCTATCTATTGTACTCTGCATTTTCTCCATATCTTAAGGGGAGATATAGCAGAACTTAAGACTGAGAAATAACTCAACTTTATTTAGCCAAATACAATCTTGCAGTCACCAGGGAAATCATGGTGTTGGTCAAGGACAGCATCACAATGGATGAGGGAAAGCATGGAGAAAGAGATGCAGACACAGTTCATGGATGCAATCCTAAACCAGAATGCCCTCCTGCAAAACATGTTCCTGCTATGCCAGCAGGCCCTACAGTCCCATAATGTCCTTCAGCCTCTGGACAATGCTGGCTACTGGGACCAGCAGCAACTGCTAATTGCCTCATCCCTGCAGTAGTGCTCCCAACAGCTTCCAATTGTCTCTCAGAATCAACTGTCGGGTACAAGAACACTTGCAGCTGGGAATCCAGCTCTTTTGAGCCCTGCAATCCCCCTGAAAATTTTGAGTGGAGGCACTTGACTTCAGTTCCCTCACGGACAAGAAGAGTCAGAGGCAAGGCATATACTTGCTTTTAAATTTATTAGCCAAGATGGGCAGAGATGGTGTCCCTAGCCTCTGTTTGCCAGAAGCTGGGAATGGGTGATAGGGGATGGATCACTTGTTGTTTACCTGTTCTGTTGATTCCCACTGAAGCACCTGGTATTAGTCACTGTCAGAAGACAGAAAACTGGGTTAGATAGACCTTCGATCTGACCCAGTATGGCTGTTCTTATGTTTTTATGTTACCTCCCCCTCTCACAAAGTGTTGCATTTAAAATGTTCTTACCGTTGCACTTTGAGTTTTGTTTGCACTGTTACAGTAATTAAACGTTTGTGCACAGTTGGTTTCTTAAGGAGATTGGTAGTTAAATGTGTTTCCAGATACAAAGACATTATTTTTGCACTGGTTTCATTAAAACTTTATTATTGGTTTTTTATTGTTCTTTTATGATAAAACCATTTTACAATACATTCATGATGAGTCATCATTGCATTTAAAGTAGAAAATTCTTTAAAATAAAGCTGAAATAATTCATAAGGTTTTGCAAAAGCACAGAGGGAACATTAAATTTCCATTACCCACACACAATACCCCAGTAATCTCTATGTCTGCATTCCTCACCCCAGCCTTCCTTGGGCTAATGTGTTCAGGTCTGTGACTCAAGATATGAACAGTAGACATCCCTGACAGCAATCCCACATGTCTTTGTGTTCTCTGTGGGACACCTTGCTAGCTGTTCGAATCTCCAAGCAAGACTCTGAACCCATCATTAAGGCTTTCCCTTACAGCTCTCATAAATATTGCACAAAACACAACATGAATTCATAGAGGTTGGAATATTTTTTTTCTGTTGCTTCCACCCTATTCCATAGGCAGCACCATCTCCCTTTCAAACAGCCAAAGCACACTCAACTACCTTTCTGCAACTATTCACATTGCCAATATTAAAATATGCCTTCCTTCTGTCCAAGTGGCCTGTGTATGGCTTCATTAGCCAGAGCATCGGGGTTAAGCAAGGTCTTCCAAAATAACCAGACCAGCCTCCACACCATTAATGTTCACAGTGCTCCTCGGGGCAATTAGTGGTCTCTCCATTAATATTAACAGAACTTAGTTCTGAAAGATGCTAGTGTTGTGGACCTCCCAGACCACTCTTCATTTATGTCCGTAAACCTGACACAGTGGTCCAATAGTCTTTGAGAACTGTGGATAAACGCCCCTATCTGTTTATAAATCCCGGCCCTGGTGCGGGTGGGGCAAATGATTGGCATATGGTTCCATCAAGTGGCCCAATAGAGTCTGGGAATCACATGCATGCAAAGTCATCAAAAATTGGAGCATCACCCAGCTTCGTGGCTCAGTTAGAGAGCACCTTATTAATGGCATAGCAGACCTACATGAGAATGGCCCCAACAGTTGATCTCCCACACCAAATTGGTTGGCTACAGACTAGTAACATTCTGAATGGCCATTTTCCAAAGCAATGGCAACCCCTTTCTCCACAGGTACACGGCACTGAATGTCACTATGTTGTCACTGGGATCAGTACTGCATGATTTCCCTTTACAAAAACCATGTTGACTCTTCCCCAACAAATTATGTGTGTGACAATTTTATTCTTTACTATAGTTTCAACCAGTTTTCCCAGTACTGAAGTCAGGCTTACTGGCTTGTAATACTGGGAATCACCTTTAGAGCCCTTTTTAAAAATTAGCGTCACGTTAGCTATCCTCCAGTCATTTGGTACAGAAGCTGATTTAAATAATAGGTTACAGACTACAGTTACTAGTCCTGCAATTTCACATTTGAGTTCCTTTAGAACTCTTGGGTGAATACCATCTGGTCCTGGTGACTTATTACAGTTTAGTTTATCGATTTGTTCCAAAACCTCCTCTAATAGTACCTCAATCTCGGACAGTTCCTCAGATTTGTCACTTAAAAAGAATAGCTCAGGCTTGGGAATCTTTCTCACATCTTCAGCCGTGAAGACTGATGCAAAGAATTCATTTAGTTTTTCCAAGATGGCCTTATCATCCTTGAGTCCTCCTTTAGCATCTTGATCATCCAGGGGCCCCATTGGTTTTTTAGCAGGCTTCTTGCTTCTGATGTACTTAAAACAAATTTGCTATTACTTTTTGAGTCTTTGGCTAGCTGTTCTTCAAATTTTTTTTGACCTTTCTAATTATATTTTTTAACTTCATTTGCCATCTTTGTTTCCTGGGTCCAAAAACAGCACTGAACTCTGTAAGTTATTGAGGAGCTGGTGCTCTTCCAACAGCTCAGTGCCCTCCTGTTCTTCCTCATCCTGCTGCCACCACTGCAAAGTATCCTCATGCTGCTGGAGGAGTTGGTATGCTGCTATAGAATATTCTCCTGCTTCTACATCACCTATTTGGTGATGTGATGGGCAAATTCCAATGCAGAATTTGTTTGGCTCTGTGTGCTATAATATAGTTCAAACAGGCTGTGGGTATTCACACTTGTCATCACAGCGGTGTGGAACATTGTTGGGTCCATACTGGCCAACAGCAATTTGAAAGTGGTGTGAGCCAGACCAGGAAGGAAATATGAGGCAGAGACAACAGAAACATGGGATTTTTTTAAAAAAATTGAACCTGCCTGGCTTCACACATTTCACAGTCAAAACAATCCCAAGATGCATGCTGCTCAGCAGCAACTCAAAGGACCAGGAGATACCCGCAGAGAACGTTACATCCTAAGTTCACAGAAAACTGCCACAGAGTGTTCACATGATGTGAATTGAAAACAGAACAGAGATTCCATGATATTGGTGAGACTCATGTACTGCTAGTTACCTGACGTGCATCAAAAAGCTTTGGATTAACACCCCCCCCAAACCCCCCAGTGTAGGCACACACGTAGTCTGACAAGGACTTGGAGATCAAAATACCAAGACATCTATCTAACTAATTCACTGAAAGTTCCCATGCTAATGCTCTTCCGAATACCATGGAGAAGTCAATCTGCTGAATAATTTGGTGATGTATTTTGATTTAGTGGGGAGTGGGAAGTTGCATTTTGCCACTCTTTTATAACAGTGAAAATTGTTTGACTCCTAGTCCCAGAGACTGAAATGTTTCCTCTATAATCAAATAGCAGGAAGAGAACAGAAAGCAGACACAGATCTCCCACAACCATACTCCATCATTGGTCACTCAACAAAGATTTGCAAGGATATCCTCTACCTACTTCAGATCATGGCCTCTTTTCCCATAGTATATGAGCACCTCAGTATTTCATGTATTTATCCTCACAATACCTATGTGACGTAGGAGAATGCTATTAACCCTGTTTAATGGGGGAGGAATTGCGGCACAGAGAAACTAAGGCTCAGATCCTCAAAGGTATTTAGGTACGTAACTCCCATTAAAATCAGTGCGAGTTAGGTTCAACTCCTTCGTTCAAGGGAATCTAAGTACCTAAGCGACTTTCCCAAGGTCACCTAGGAAGCCCATGGAGCAGGGAATTGAACCTACTTCTCCAAATGTAGCGCCCTAGCCATCAAAGAACCTTTTCTCTCCTTTCTTCAGCTGATTAAAACATAAATGCTCCCAGACTGCTGCACTGGGCATCACAACATGGGGAATAGATGGCCAGCCCTCTGTGGAGAAAGAGGTGGTTAGGGACTATTTAGAAAAGCTGGATGTGCACAAGTCCTTGGGGACGGACGAGTTGCATCCGAGAGTGCTAAAGGAATTGGCGGCTGTGATTGCAGAGCCATTGGCCATTATCTTTGAAAACTCGTGGCAAACGGGGGAAGTCCCGGATGACTGGAAAAAGGCTAATGTAGTGCTAATCTTTAAAAAAGGGAAGAAGGAGGATCCTGGGAACTACAGGCCAGTCAGCCTCACCTCAGTCCCCGGAAAAATCATGGAGCAGGTCCTCAAAGAATCAATCCTGAAGCACTTACATGAGAGGAAAGTGATCAGGAACAGTCAGCATGGATTCACCAAGGGAAGGTCATGCCTGACTAATCTAATCACCTTCTATGATGAGATTACTGGTTCTGTGGATGAAGGGAAAGCAGTGGATGTATTGTTTCTTGACTTTAGCAAAGCTTTTGACACAGACTCCCACAGTATTCTTGTCAGCAAGTTAAAGAAGTATGGGCTGGATGAATCCACTATAAGGTGGGTAGAAAGTTGGCTAGATTGTCGGGCTCAACGGGTAGTGATCAATGGCTCCATGTCTAGTTGGCAGCCGGTGTCAAGTGGAGTGCCCCAGGGGTCGGTCCTGGGGCCGGTTTTGTTCAATATCTTCATAAATGATCTGGAGGATGGTGTGGATTGCACTCTCAGCAAATTTGCGGATGATACTAAACTGGGAGGAGTGGTAGATACGCTGGAGGGCAGCGATAGGATACAGAGGGACCTAGACAAATTGGAGGATTGGGCCAAAAGAAATCTGATGAGGTTCAATAAGGATAAGTGCAGGGTCCTGCACTTAGGACGGAAGAACCCAATGCACAGCTACAGACTAGGGACCGAATGGCTAGGCAGCAGTTCTGCGGAAAAGGACCTAAGGGTGACAGTGGACGAGAAGCTGGATATGAGTCAGCAGTGTGCCCTTGTTGCCAAGAAGGCCAATGGCATTTTGGGATGTATAAGTAGGGGCATAGCGAGCAGATTGAGGGACGTGATCGTCCCCCTCTATTCGACATTGGTGAGGCCTCATCTGGAGTACTGTGTCCAGTTTTGGGCCCCACACTACAAGAAGGATGTAGATAAATTGGAAAGAGTCCAGCGAAGGGCAACAAAAATGATTAGGGGTCTGGAATACATGACTTATGAGGAGAGGCTGAGGGAACTGGGATTGTTTAGTCTGCAGAAGAGAAGAATGAGGGGGGATTTGATAGCTGCTTTCAACTACCTGAGAGGTGGTTCCAGAGAGGATGGTTCTAGACCATTCTCAGTGGTAGAAGAGCACAGGACAAGGAGTAATGGTCTCAAGTTGCAGTGGGGGAGGTTTAGGTTGGATATTAGGAAAAACTTTTTCACTAGGAGGGTGGTGAAACACTGGAATGCGTTACCTAGGGAGGTGGTAGAATCTCCTTCCTTTGAAGTTTTTAAGGTCAGGCTTGACAAAGCCCTGGCTGGGATGATTTAATTGGGGATTGGTCCTGCTTTGAGCAGGGGGTTGGACTAGATGACCTCCTGAGGTCCCTTCCAACCCTGATATTCTATGATTCTATGATAATGAGCTAGATTCTCTGCTGTGCCTCACTTGAGCCACCTTGGGCCACCCTGGAGTCTCGGCTGCTTTAGAGGTCAAAATAAAGTCAAGCCATGTAACTCAATTTAAACACAAATTTGGTGGATCCCGCACAATCTTACTTTTAGTTCATAATGTCTTCCTGTAGAACAATGGAAATGTAAATTCTCAAATTTGTAATCACAGAAAATTTGCGCTGGTTAAAATAAAAAGGAATTCCTCTTCTGATTTTTTTCTAGGACTTTGTCACACATTATTAAGATTGGTTTGACATAGTTAAGTCACATTTTCAAGATCTGAGATTTAAAGTCAATTGAAGTCAGTGGCAACAGTGGGTGATTAGCACCTGTGAATATCAGGGGCTTGGGTTAAGAACCATGTGTCTCAGTATCATGAATACTATCCACAATGCATTGCATGTGTTAAAAAAGCTGATGACTATGTGTTGCTATAAGAATGTCTCAAAGAACTAACAGTTTAATCATAGTACAAAAAAGTTTTTTTTGTATCTAATTACTGACAAAGAAATACAGTTCGGCAACAAATGTCTACATCAATGCTTGTGTTATACATAAAATCCTTTGTGCTGTCTAATCATCTAGACTAGTGGTTTTTAAACTTTTTTTCTGGTGACCCAGTTGAAGAAAATTGTTGATGCCCATGACCCAATTGAGCTGGGAATGAGGGGTTTGAGGTGTGGGAGGGGCTCAGGGATGGGGCAGAAGGTTGAGGTGTGGGGGTGAGGACTGCGAGGTGGGGCCAGAAATGAGGGGTTCAGGGTTGGAGTATGGGGTTGGGGTGTGATAGGAGGTCAGGGCTCTGGGGTGGGGTGCAGGCTCTGGGGTGGGGCCAGGGATGAGGGGTTTGGGGTGCAAGAAGGGGCTCCAGGTTTGGGGGGAGGCTTAGGCCTGGGGCAGGAGATTGGGGCGTGGGCTTACCTTGCACGGCTCCTGGTCAGTGGCGCAGTGGGGGTACTAAGGCAGGCTTCCTGCCTGTCCTGGCCCTGCGGACCGTGCTGCACCATGGAAGTGGCCAGCAGCAGGTCTGGCTCCTAGGTGGATGCGCGCAAGCAGCTCCGTGTGGCTCTCACCCACAAGCAACACCCCCTCCAGCTCCCATTGGCTGGGAACCAGCCAAAAGGAGTGCAGAGCCAGTGTTCGGGGAAGGGGCAGCGCACAGAACCCCATGGCTCCCCTGCCTAGGAGCCAGACCTGCTGCTGGCTGTTTCTGGGGTACAGCACAGTGTCGGAACAGGTAGGAACTAGCCTGCTTTAGCCGGACAGCACTGCCAACGGGACTTTTAACAGTACTGGGTCGCGACCCACAGTTTGAAAACCACTGATCTAGACTCTTCCTCTGGAGATTTTTAAGGCCTTTCAAGAATATTTCTCTTTGATGCTAGTCAAATATATTTTTGGATATAGAATGCTAAAAACAAAAAAGGCATTAATGTATTAGAGGTGACTGACATTTTGTTGAAAGGTCATTGAATTTAATTTATGTAGGTCTATTTCCTTGTGTTATCCAAACAAACATTTTCTCTAGGGCCTGAACCAATTCCAGGGCCAGAGTGAATGAATGCCTGAGCACCACTTTATTCTCTGAAAACCTCATCCTACTTTTTTAAATCTTCATCTTTGTTGATGATTTCAGTCTTCCTGCAGCAGGTGGGCAGGACACATAAAGCTTCCTTTGAGAGCACCATCCACGTTCTGCCATGAATCTGCCAGATAACATTATTGATCCCATTTATGGAACATCAAGCATTTTATCTCCCTGGCCATGAAAGGGAGTGAAAAGCCCAGTTATCATTCCTCATCACAGTCACAACACTCCAATATAGTGCACTGTCACTAGAGCAGTCCCTTTAATATCCAAGAAAAGCTCAATTAAAGAGAGACTTGCACAGTGAAGGAAACTTGTAAAAATTGCTTAGTCATATAAAATATCTAGTTTGTCCCCAGCACCACCTTTTATTCCAATTTCTGTTGCTAGAGATGCTTCTGCTTTTCAGAGCTTTCTTTCTTTTACAACCTACTGGATCTTCTCATTTCATTTGATCATACAATTAAGACACAATCATACGTTTGTAATGCAACGTGAGAGTTTTCTGCAGTGGGAGTGATTGTGTAGTAGGAATAGCACTTAACTTAATCCATTTCCTGAGAGCAGCAGGTGAAGGCATCCCCAAGAATACTAGAGCATTATATAAATTCAGCATCTTGCCTATAACCAGGATTCAAGATAAAGGTAGAATCCATTTAATTGCTTCTTAGCAAGAATAAACAGAAAACAAATTTTATTCCCACTTGCATCCTGAGGGGAGGTGAAGGTGAAAAATAATCATGGATTTCATATAAAGAATAGAAACTTCTTTGAACCCAAGTACATGGGACAGAATTATTCTGGTGGCTCATAGGAAGGAAGAATAGTAGGACTTCTACAGTTTGATACTTCAAGTAAAGGAATGGCTCCCACATACCTGAAGGGAGCTCAGTGTTTTCTAACAGAACAGATGCTTCGGAAAGAAGAGGGTACTCTACTAGAGGGAAGACTATCTCACTTGGAAATAAATAGTAAAAACTCCAAACCACAATGTCAACTATTCTGTTCTAGTCAGGTTCCTATAACTAAAGCCATGATTATCTCATGGAAGTCTCTGGAAGTCACAGATTCTGTGATTTCCATCATCTTCATGACATTTTCTGCACCAGGGGTGAAGCTGTCAGCAGGCAGCCCCAAAGCTCTCAGCTGCTGCTGGTGGCGGGCTCCCAGCAGTTCCTAGCCACTGGGCGGCAGGGGGACCCTGGAACTCCCAGTCCCCATAGGCAGTGGGGGGGTCCCCCGGAGCTCCCAGCCGCTGAGGATGGCAGGAGGTCCCTGCAGCTCCCACTTGCCGCAGGCAGTGGGTCTCCTTGCAGCTGCCAGCCATGGTGAGGGGACTCTACAGTGGCTCAGCCACCATGGGCGGCAAGGGGACCCCAGAGTCCCAGCCGCTGTGGGTGCTAGACCCTCCTTCCTCCCCATTTTGTCAGGGATATTTTTAGTAAAAATCAGGGACAGGTCACAGGCTTCTGTGAATTTTTGTTTATTGCCTGTGACCTGTCTGTGATTTTTACTAAAAATATCTCTGACACAATCTGAGCCTTACACATCCATGGCCCAAAATACCTTTCAGCAATGCATAACAGAGGATGTGACTAACAACTGCCACGAGAAGTTCCTTCTCTATTCCTCTCCCTGTGGGAATTTATAAACGGTGTTTTTGTGTTTTTATGGTGCATCTGCTATCTGCTTTTATTAGCGAAATTTTGAAGTTCTTGCAATGTTCTGTAGGGAGTCAGTGTAGTGAGTGAGGACAGGCAGGATGCGTGAGATGTGTTTTTTCTTTAAAAAAAAAAGTCAGTCTGAGGCAGACACCTGGCATGGAAAATTTCAGCTCAAATGGTTAAAGTTTGATAAAGTTATAAGGACAATAAAACAGGGTCTCTTAATGAGGAGTGTCAGTCAACCTTAATAATAACTGATGCGCCCAGCCTCGCCTATAAATCACCTGTGCTACAATATTGAGTTCAGACGAGCATTGCACCATTACAGGAGTTTCCTCCTTCTTAATCCCTGCTTTGAGTATGTGGTTAATTTACTCTAAGGGGCAGTGATTGCCATATAAGAGATCCAAGATGTGTACAACGATTCTCAAATATAGGCAAGATTTGATTATTGGGAGGCGGAATATACCAGTTAGTAGGAATTTACCTTAAGGGGGAACCATTTTATTGGAAGCAATAGAGAAATTTGTTGCTGGAGACAAGGGATTTTATAACGTAGCACCTTCCTCTATAAATAGTAGTTCAAGTAAAGGGAAAGATTATCTGGTATCACCCTTCTCAGATTAATTTCTGTAAGTAACTATTGGCCTGGACATTGCATTTGAGCAGATCATTGTCAGCATTTGAGCTCTCTTAGCTAGTTTTTAAATTGGACCCATAGGTCACATGACATGTTTTCTGTCCCTGATTCTTCTGACTGAAGGCAAATCACTCTGTGAATGTGGTTTCCATTGTAAGGCCCTGATTCTGCAAAGATTTCATGCAAGTGCTTAACTTTAAACACTTTGAATAGCTCCATGATTTCACTGAGATTTGATACTTGCACTGTCTCAACTTAAGTGTGTAAGTTTTTGCAGGACTTATTTATTCACATTTAAAAATTCACTTTCTACAAATATTCTCCTGTATCACCTTAATGTTTCTGAAGCATTCCTGCCAGGAAATGTCTTCCCCAGCACATTTGTGGAAAGCACACATGAAAAGATGTTTGGGTGGCTGGGGTGGCCATAGAAAGGAGGAACACCATTGAAGCAAGTTGATTTAAAAATATCAATAAATATTACGCAACAATTTTCTGTTTTATTTTCCAAGCTTTACATAGCAGGTGCCCAGCACAACTCAGGATTTGTTCCATTATTGTGAAGTATTATTATTTGAGTTGCCTTTAATGGTTAACACTCTTGTGTTCATTTTAGTCCCATCAGTTACTGGCATTGTTGGTCATTTCATTATGGGTTACATTTGTTTAAACAATCAGCCTAAACTCAGAACCATAGCTCCGATTAGTATTTCCTACAAAGTGTTTTTATTGCAGCTACGGTAAGTGAGTTATAGTTTCATTACACAACTGCCAGAGTCTCTGGTCTATTTTTTAAAAAAAGAGCAATAAGAACCATAACACATTCAGTAGCATTAGTAACCAGATGCTTTGAGTGGGATGTTAGAAATTTTCACATTATGATAACTTCACTGCAGGATCAACTAGGAAGAGAGCATAGGCCTGGGATGAGACAAAATGTGTCAAATAACTTTGATAATTGGCTAAAATGACAAGAAAAATTAGGCAAAACATAAGACAATATCTTAAATCAATTTTATAGGTAAAATATGCTTTAAATTGTTCCCTAATTTGCCATTCTCTTTTTAAAGAAGACTTTTATAGCTATCTAACTAGATCCCAGCTAGGAAATAAACTCAGTGTTCATTATACAAGTCCTCAGATAGGAAATAAAGTCTGTATTTATTGTACGAATTAGACAAATAATGGTCTTCAACATTACAACATATAGTTGCTCATGTCAACAGAAAATACAAAATATTTCTTTATTTTATGTGTATATGTATATGATCTCCTTGGTGGATTATTATTCCAAAGTCTTACAGAAGAAGTGTATTTTGAAGAAATTTTAATGAAGAGAATGTGGTCATTTACAGTGGTAGGGTACTGCAGACATTTTAAGCATAGGGTTAAGATGTGGAATTATGAGTTGAAGACTGATATAACATGGCTGTTCAGAAGAAGCATTGGCAGTTGTAGAGGATATTAAATACCAAATGATTAACAAAGTATATTTAGTGAAATAAAACTATGGCACAAGTACATTTCCATTTCATACTGTACTTTATAATTTGAAAACAAACAGGGATTAAAATTATTCATATTTCCACATTGTATTGTTCAGAGGTTTGTTCCTAATAAATATAAGCTACATTGGTACCATTTATGTTGGCAATTCAACAGTCCAATACAGACAAAACTGCATTTTTTTTTGGTGAGCTTGAAGGATAAATCAGGATTTTATTAATTACAGAAGCAAGTTACTATTTACCATTCTCCTTCTATTGTTTCAGAGCAGCAGCAGAAAATAATTACCATTTTAAAAGAAAAAAAAAGATTGATATGAGCTGGGTGAAACCTCCTTATGGGTTGAGTTAAAACCTTGTTCAAACTGATGTAGAATCACAAAATCATAGAATTTAAGGTCAGAAGGGACCATTATGATCATCTAGTCTGATCTCCTTCACAACGCAGGCCAGAGAATCTCACCCATCCAGTCCTGTAACAAACCCCTAACCTATGTCTGAGCTACTGAAGTCCTCAAATCGTGGTTTAAAGACTTCAAGGAGCAGAGAATCCTCCAGCAAGTGACCTGTGTCCCATGCTGCAGAGGAAGGCGAAAAACCCCCAGGGCCTCTGTCAATCTGCCCTGGAGGAAAATTCCTTCCCGACCCCAAATATGGCGATCAGCTAAACCCTGAGCATGTGAGCAAGACTCACCAGCCAGACACCCAGTAAAGAATTCTCTGTAGTAACTCAGATCCCACCCCATCTAACATCCCATTACCGGCCATTGGGCATATTTACCGCTAATAGTCAAAGATCAAATAATTGCCAAAATTAGGCTATTCCATCATACCATCACCTCCATAAACTTATCAAGCTTAGTCCTGAAGCCAGATATGTCTTTTGTCCTCATTGCTCTCCTTGGAAGGCCGTTCCAGAACTTCACTCCTCTGATGGTTAGAAACCTTTGTCTAATTTCAAGTCTAAACTTCCTGATGGCCAGTTTATATCCATTTGTTCTTGTGTCCACATTGGTACTGATCTTAAATAATTCCTCTCCCTCCCTGGTGTTTATCCCTCTGATATATTTAAAGAGAGCAATCATATCTCCCCTCAGCCTTCTTTTGGTTAGGCTAAGCAAGCCAAGCTCTTTGAGTCTCCTTTCATAAGACAGGTTTTCCATTCCTCGGATCATCCTAGTAGCCATTCTCTGTACCTCTTCCAGTTTGAATTAATCCTTCTTAAACATGGGGTACCGGCGCTGTACACAGTATTCCAGATGAGGTCTCACCAGTGCCTTGTTAACAGTACTAATATCTCCTTATCTCTACTGGAAGTATCTCACCTGATGCATCCCAAGACCACATTCGCTTTTTTCATGGCCATATCATATTGGCGGCTCATAGTCATCCTGTGATCAACCAATTCTCCGAGGTCCTTCTCCTCCTCAGTTACTTCCAAGTAATGCGTCCCCAGTCTATAACAGAATTCGTTACTAATCCCTAAATGCATGACCTTGCACTTTTTGCTATTAAATTTCATCCTATTACTATTACTCCAGTTTACAAGGTCATCCAGATCTTCCTATGATATCCCGGTCCTTCTCTGTATTGGCAATACCTCCCAGCTTTGTGTCATCCACAAACTTTATTAGCACATTCCCACTTTTTGTGCTGAAGTCAGTAATAAAAAGATTAAATAAGATTGGTCCCAAAACTGATCCCTGATGAACTCCACTAGTAACCTCCCTCCAGCCTGACAATTCACCTTTCAATATGACCCGTTGCAGTCGCCCCTTTAACCAGTTCCTTATCCACCTTTCGATTTTCATATTGTTCCCCATCTTTTCCAAGTTAGCTAATAATTCCCCATGTGGAACCATATTAAATGCCTTACTGAAATCAAGGTAAATTAGATCCAGTACGTTTCCTTTGTCTAAAAAATCTGTTACCTTCTCAAAGAAGGAGATCAGGTTGGTTTGGCACGATCTACCTTTTGTAAAACTATGTTGTAATTTGGCTCAATTACCATTGACCTCAATGTCCTTAACTACTTTCTCCTTCAAAATTTATTTCCAATACCTTGCATACTACAGATGTCAAACTAACAGTCCTGTAGTTACCCAGATCACTTTTTTTCCTTTCTTAAAAATAGGAACTATGTTAGTAATTCTCCAATCATATGGTACAACCCCTGAGTTTACAGATCAATAAAAAATTCTTGCTAATGGGCTTGCAATTTCATGTGCCAGTTCCTTCAATATTCTTGGATGAAGATTATCTGGGCCCCCCAATTTAGTCCCATTAAGTTGTTTGAGTTTGGCTTCTACCTCAGATTTGGTAATATCTATCTCCATATCCTCATTCCCAATTGCCATCCTGCCATTATCCCTAAGCTCCTCATTAGCCTCATTAAAGACTGAGGCAAAGTATTTGTTTAGATATTGGGCCATGCCTAGATTATCCTTAACCTCCACTCCATCCTCAGTGTTTAGCGGTCCCACTTCTTCTTTCTTTGTTTTCTTTTTATTTATATGGCTATAGAAACTTTTACTATTGGTTTTAATTCCCTTTGCAAGGTCCAACTCTGCATGGCTTTTGGCCTTTCTCACTTTATCCCTACATGTTCTGACCTCAAAAAGGCAGCTTTCCTTGCTGATTCCCCGCATCTTCCACTCCTTGTAGGCTTTCTGCTTTTTCTTAATCACCTCTCTGAGATGCTTCCTCATCCAGCTTGGTCTACAATTCCTGCCTATGAATTTTTCCCCCTTTCTTGGGGTGCAGGCTTCTGATAGTTTCTGCAACTTTGACTTGAAGTAATTCCAGGCCTCCTCTGCCTTTAGATCCACAAGTTCTTCAGTCCAATTCACTTCCCTAACTAATTTCCTTAATTTTTTTAAAGTTAGCCCTTTTGAAATCAAAAACCCTAGTCACAGATCTATTTTTGTTTATCCCTCCATTTAGTTTGAACTAAATTAGCTCATGATTGCTCCAACAAAGGTTGTCCCCTACAACCATCTCTTCTATGAGGTCCTCACTACTCACCAAAACCAAATCTAAAATGGCATTCCCTCTTGTCGGTTCAGCAACTACTTGGTGACGGAATCCATCAGCTGTCGCATCCAGAAAAATCTGAGCCCTATTATTATTACTAGCACTTGTCCTCCTTTCTATATCTGGGAAGTTAAAGTCTCCCATCATCACACAATTCCCATTAGTATTTACTTCATTAAAACATTAAAGAGGTCTCTATCCATATCCAAATCGTATCCCAGCGGTCTATAGCACACCCCAAGCACTATCCCAGGGTATGCTATTTAGTAGCTTTCTTCCCCAATGTGATTTTTTCCCAGACAGACTCTGTCTTATCCATTCCATCACTTCTTATTTCTTTATAGTCTACCTCATCCTTGATATACAATGCTACTCCACCACCTTTGCCTTTATTTCTGTCTTTCCTAAAGAGCACATACCCCTCAATACCTGTAGTCCAGTCACGACTACTATTCCACCATGTTTCTGTTATCCCTATAATATCTGGTTTCACTTCCTGCACTAGTAGCTCTAGTTTCTCCATGTTGTTACCTAGGCTCCTCGCATTAGTGTACAAACATCTTAATGTTTGCTGTTTTGCTTTGCTCACATTCTTTACCCCATTAGGCACAGACATTCTAGCGTCAGTATTACCTATTAGACTGGTATGTACACTACCCTTCCTCCTTATGTCCATTCTCCTACCCATGGCTGTATCCTTTCTTACTTCATTTTCTTCCCTCTCAATGTTAAAATCCGGCATGGAGATTACCTGGACATCTCCCAACCATCTACCCCGAATTCCTAAGTTAAAGCTCTCTTAATCAGTTGTGCCAGTCTCCATCCTAGAAGTCTATTTCCCTCCCTACTCAGGTGAATTCCATCCTGAGAGAACAGTCCTCTGTCCCTGAATGTCTCCCAGTGGCCATACATCCCAAAGCCCTCCTTACAGCACCACTGCCTGAGCCATCTGTTGATCATCATAATCTTGTCACACCTTTGTTGCCCTTCTCTAGGAACAGGCAGAATCCCACTGAAGATCACCTGAGCCTCGATTTCCTTAAGCGTCTTCCCCAGCCTGCCATAGTCTCCCTTGATATGTTCCAACGAGAATCTAGCTTTATCATTTGTTCCCACATGAAGGACAATCAGTGGATTCTTTCCCCCGTTAGGATCCTCTTCAGCCCCAGGTCCACATCCCATATCTTAGCACCCGGCAGGCAGCACACCATTCTGTTCTCTGGATAGGCTCTGGTTACAGGCCTATCTATTCTTCTCAGTAAGGAGTCCCCAGTCATGTAGACCTGCCTTTTCCTGGTGATGGTGCGATTCTCCAGTCTATCCACTGTTTACTCTGGTTGCAAGTCATCTCGATTCCTATTCTCCCTTGCAATCCTCTGCAACCCATCCCTTATCCTCCTGGGGCTCATATTTGGTGTTGTTATCTCCATTGACTCATCCCCTCTTCCTATAGGACTAGCTGCTCTTCTCTTCTTCCTTGCCCTTTCACCTTCAGTGACCGCCTGCTGTGCCCCTTCTTCATTTTCCAACTCTGCAAACCTGTTCCTGAGCTGTTTCTCCTTCACTAGCCCATCTTTTCCTCTGCCTGGTTCTCTTAGTCACATGCTGCCACTGTCCACTTTCCTCACCCAGCAGTCTCCCCTAGGAGTTCTTTGGTCCTGCTTCCGTCTGCAAGTCTGAGCTTTTCCCTTCAGCCTCTTCATGTCTTTGCTCCATGGTCTACTCGAATCCCCTTATAAAATCAACCAGAATTTCCACCTGCATCTCCAGTCCTCAGATCTTTTCTTTCATCATCTCTATCAGGAGGCACTTCATGCAGACGAAACTATTTTCAGGTACCCCCTCCAGGATCACGTACATGCCGCAGCTTCCATATCCAGTCATCTTCACTGTGTCTTCCACGACTTGGGTCACTACCACTGCTGCCTCTGTATCTGTCATAGCCTTCTCACCTAAGTCCTGTTAGTCCAGGAAACAAAAACCAAACCAAAACACCACCACCTACAGCAAAGCAAACCCCCAACGAGCACCAAAACACTGCCAGAACACCACACACTCCCTTCACTAACCTGTCTGTTCCTCTGCCTGCCTCTCTTAGTCTTCCCCGCAAACTCCCCTTGCAAACTCCCACTCAAACTCCCCTGTTGACAGCTCTGTTTGCTGGCTCCTGTGACGCTGCAGCTCTCTGTGCCACTTCCTGTATGAATAAGTCCATTTTAAGACTGCTATAAGAGACAGTTAAGGGGCCACACCTAAAATAAGGTCTATAGAATCAGCCCAGAAACTAGCACCATGTAACAGGGCGGTTCAACTGTGTATTGTGACTGTGTGTGTATGTGTGTGAGAGACCACACTGAGAACAGACAACAAGAGAAGAAGAAGGAGAAGCAAGTAAGCCAAGCAGGAATGTGTAAGTACAATGTGACCCTGGAAAAAATCTAGAGAGGGCTTTTAGGTCTATTGGCTAAAGAGGCTTGTGGGCTATAAGCTAAGAAACTGTTCCTATTATTCTTGGTTCCTCAGTCCCAAGACTGAGAAATTAAAGCAGGCCACATTTTAAAACTTTCTCCATCATAGCCCTCTAGTGCATGCCTAGTTCATAGCTGCTCCTTTAATGGAGTGTCCTCCTGAATATAGATATATCAGTTCCTCCCTGTTGCATATGTCTATTTCAGCCATCCTGCTACACTGGGAGTGGATATTGGATGCTGGGAGCATACAGCTGATATTAGAAGGTATAGATAAATTCCAATCTAGTGAACTGATACCTGGATCCCTAGTCTTTCAGGGCTTGATCTTGCAAGGGACTGAGCACTCTCGCCCTGATCCCACAAAACACTTAGGGCTAGCTTCACAAAATGACCCAGGCACCTACCTGTCATGTTAGGCACCTAAATCACAGAATCAGGCCTCAGTGGACTTTACAACGCCCACACTCAGCTGCCCCCTGAAACCTGTAAATGCCTAAACTTGCTCAGTACCTAAATTTTGCAGTAAAAGTTCCTTAAACACCTATGTTTCTGGCTCTGAAAATGTGCACTGCAGTCCTACACAAGACATGCAAACTCTCTTGTGGGGCCCAATCAGGTAAGTGTTCTCAGAGCTCACCTTTGAGATCTGGCTCCTATAGATGATTTTACTCACAATGGCTGGAGGGCAGGGGAATGGAGGAGCTCAACCTCCCTCATAATTGTTAGCACTATGAGTAGGGTACTCTGTTAGCATGTGGGGAATCTCCCCCTGGTTCAAGTCTCCCCTTCATCTGACTCACAATTGCAGGCAGTGACTATAGAGGCTGAATCCAGGCAGTAAGTATTTCTGACTGGAATAAGCATTCCAATTGCTCTAAGTATTTATAGTGAAAACAAAGAGGGAGAAACAGGAAACTTGATTTGCAAGCTCAAATTTCTGGTCTACAAGATCTAGTAACCATAGATGTCATATCTGTATGAGCTGGGGCCATATCTCAGAAGCGCTTGACTGCCTGTATTGATCATTGCTTTAACGTTGTAAAGTTCTCCTTTATTAAAGCTCCCTAAAAGATCAGGAGCCCTCTCAGCTTCTGTAAGAACAAAGCACTTTTAAATCACTGTCAACATACAAAAATCTCCTATTTCTCTCTCCTTTTCTGTAGTCATCATTAAAGGTGAAAGGAAACCTCTCTTTTGCCTGCCTGACAGTGTGTTACAATGTATTCTACAGTATATTAGCCTTCAAGAAAACTTGAATAAAAAGAAAATCCATTAATTTTAAGGTACATTTTGTGGAAAGGCAGGTAAATGAAAAGCCCTTTCCAATACTGTCAAGATTAAACATGGTTTTGAACTAGAATTAGAAACGTAGATGTTTCTTAACAATGAATATCAAGAAATTCTTGATTTCAACAGCAGGGCTGTTGGTCTTTGCGTTTCAAGAATAGGAGGCTCTCCAGATATGTCTTGCTTGATCTCCAGAGAGATGCTGAAAAGGGAACAGAAGCATACTGGAAAGTTTTACTACGTTCTCTGAATTTACCCTTTTGATAGCTTTGGACCACAGAGCAAGCCACTGCATGACTAAATCATTTAGGTATACATCTGTGAACTAATGGTAATCTCTATGTGGTGAGCATAGGTCTACTACCCCCTTTAAGGGACAGCCAGGAGCTTAAAGGATGCGAGCAATCAAAGAAAATCCTGCCCTGCTCTGGGGCTGGGCTATATAAACAGGAAAAGGAAATAGAGTGGGAAGGGGGGAGGGGAAGGGGTTGAGTTGGATTGGAATTTGTACTGGCTGCTATGGTTTACAGGCCCCAGGACACTAGCCTGACCTGGGTCCTACAGACTGTGTTTTTAACTATGGCTTGGTCTACACTACAGAGTGAGGTTGATGAAGGCAGGTTACATAGAGCTAATTATGTAAGTGTCTACACTACAATGTTCCTCCCTCTGCTTTAATTTGCCTGCAATGCTGACCTAATAAATCCACCTCTGTGAGAGGTATAGCTCTTAGGTCGACATAGATAGGGAAATGCAATGTCAATGTAGACAGTGCATTACTTATGTCAACTTTAGTGGCCTCCAGAAGGTGTCCCACAATGCCCCACTGTGACATTCTATACCTTGGGGGAGTATGCTGTAACCCCCATATTCCTCATTTTCATATAATTGTGGTCTTATATATAAAGCATGACTTTTAAGGTATCAGGGGAAAGGTTATGATCTGCTGAAAGTCATTTCTCTATCCATATATGTATATCATTAGTGCATATGAAGTTATGAGACTTGTATAGTATGGTTGTCACTAAAACATGCTGTAAGTTGGGGAAATCAGCCAGACATTAGATCCCCAGAGGCAACGGCAAAGAAAGTAACCAACACCCGGCGGGGTGTGAAACAGCCGATCAACAGCCATTGTCCAGCAAGGGAGCTACAACGCAATGACTCACCTGCATGAGGCCCCACCAGGGGAATTGCTCAACCTTGCTGGAAGAGATTCAGGAATGCCACACAGACACACCTGGACTTGTGTTCTACAAGCACATGGACTGAGAGTATAAAACAGACAGAGTGGACACATACTGGGCCCTTCTCCTGCCCCCACCTATGCTGCAAGCAACCAAGACACTGAGAAGAAGTCAAGACTCCAATAGAGGAGATTAGCCCAGGTTTAAAGAACAAACCTGTATACTAAGGACTGCAATATCCAGTGGGGTGAGAAACACTGTTTAATCTAGTTGCTGCCCAGTCCAGTTGCTGCCCAGTACAGGGTTGAGAGTTTAGACTGCATGCTTATATTTTATTTTATTTTCGTAACCTCTGACTTGTTATGCTTTGACGTATAATCACTTAAAATCTATCTTTACAGTTAATAAATGTGTTTGTTTATTCTACCTGAGGCAATGCATTTGGTTTGCAGGGTGTCAGAGGCTCCCCTTGGGATAACAAGCCTGGTACATATCAATGTCTTTGTTAAATTGATGAACTCATATAAGCTTGCAGCATCCAGTGGGCATAACTGGACACTGCAAGATGGAGGTTCCTAGGGTTGTGTCTGGGACTGGAGATATTGGCTAGTGTCATTCACTTACAAGTAGCTGGGAGCAGCTTACATTCCAGAGGCTGTGCGTGAACAGCCCTAGAGGGGGGTTCTCACAGCAAAGCAGGGTAAGGCTGGCTCCTAGAGCCAAGGACTGGAGTGGCCTATCAGATCACTGGTCCAGACAACACCAGAGGAATGTCACACCCACCATGACCACTCTGTTTACTATTTTGAACTTCGCCACCTCACGGGCAGGTACAGAGGTTCACACCTTTCCCCTTTTAAAGCCCCAGGAATTTTTGAAATTGCCTTTCCTGTTTGCTCAGCCTGGACAGCTAAATAGCAACTGCCCGGCTGACCATACTGGCTCCACGCAGCAAACATGTTCCTTCCAGGAGTACATGGGAGGTGTTGGATCTCCTGGATCTGTGAGGAGAGGAGGCTGTTCAGGCACAGCTCCAATCCAGCCCTAGGAACTTTGACATCTATGGCCACGCTCAGGACATGGTGGAGAAGGACTATGGCAGGGACACACAGCAGTGCCAAGTAAAAATCAAGGAGGTAATGAAATAACCAACAGAGGTACAGTGGCTATCTGCTTCTCATTCCCCTGTAGAGCTGGGCAGAGGGAGTCCCACAGAATAGTTTGTTTATGTGCACCAGGATGCCCTTCGGAGAGATATCTAGGAAATTTTCTTGCAGGTAGTATGCAATCCTCTGTAGAAGGTTTCTTGGCCACCTTGTTTCTTCCACTTCAGTAGGACATTTGTCCATGCCATTCAGCAATTACTTCAGCAGGCACCATTGCAGCCCATAGGCTAGCAGCATGCGGACCCGCTCCACAGCCGGACCTGTGTAGGAGCTGTTCCTTTCAGCCTTGGTTACTCTCAGGAATGAGATATCGGCTACAATCAGTACCACCTGTGGAAAACAGTTCCTCTATTCAGTTCAACTGCCTTATCCACTTGTACTGATGCCCAAGTGCTCTCCCCCTCCCATTATTATCCCATCTTCTCCCCTCCGGGCCCAAACTCACCATGGCTGTGGCTGCCACTTGGCCTATGAACCCCAAGGGGAAGTGAGAATGTTGTGCTTGTAACTTTTGTGGTTCAAAGGGAGCGAACGCACTGACAATAGTACATCTGTCCATTATTGCTTTAGCAGCTTCAAATATGGCCTCTCCATCCACACAGGTGGACGGGCTCAGCCAGACAAGGAAGAAAAAGAAGAGGACAATGGAAGATGTGTTTCAGGATGTCCTCCAAGCCTCTGGTGCTTCAGATTGCAAGCAAAAGTCTTGGAGGTTGACAATCAATGACAAAATGCAGAAGGATAGCAAGGAGAGGAGGAACGGGCAGCAGGAGATGATAACACTGCTCAGGGAGCAAAGAGACATGCTGCAGTCTCTGATTGAACTTCAGGCTAAACAGATCTGTGCTCGCCTCCTCCCGCAGTCCATACACAACTGCATTCTGGGCCCTCCCTCCACCCCTTCCACCCCCCAACATTCTATGTATGTTCAAGGGCTGCAGCAATACCCAAGGCACTCCACTCCTCAGAAGATTACACACAGTGAGAGCTGCACAAACATACACCATCAAGGCTCTCACAGCTGGGTGTGCTTGTGAATTCCCTATTTCTTCCCCTTTAAAGATACTTTCCCCGTACGTATGAAGCTTTAAATAGGTATGTGTGCAGGGTGGTGAATAAAAGACTACTTATGGAAACTTAATTCATCTTTATTGGTCTCCAACACATCGGTGGCTGCTGCAATAGGTGCATTTGCATGTTTATATTAGCACACACACAGCACTTATTACAAGGTTCATAGCACTATGTAAAAAAAAAATGCCAGGCACAGCACAGCACACCACAGCAACACACATTGTTGTGGCTCATTAGTAAAATACACCTTCAAAGCCTGCCTGAGCCAAATAGTCCCCCACTGAGCTCTTCTTATTGCCCTGATGTCTGGTTGCTGAAAATCAGCTGACAGCTGATGCACCTCCAGGCTCCACTCCTGTGGAAACTTCTGCCCCTTTGCTTAACATATGTTATGAAGTGCACAGCAGGTAGCTATGAACATGGGGTTGTCTTCACTGAAGTCTAATCTCCTGAGTAGACAGTGCCAGCAGCCCTTCAAACTTCCTAAGATATATTCAATAGCCATTCTGCACCTCCTGGGTCTATTGTAAGTAGTCTGTCCTGCTGCCAAGGTGAATGGGAGAAAGGAATAGGCTGGGACTCCCAGGATCACTATTAGCATTTCCATGTCCCCAGTAGTAATCCTCTGGTCCAGAAAGAAAGTTCCTACTTGCAGTTTTCTGTACAGGCATGTGTTCCTAAAGATGTGTGTGTCATGCATCTTCCCTGACCATTCCACACTGATGTTGGTGAAATGTCCCTGATGATCTACTGGTGCTTGTAATATAATAGACAAGTAACTCTTTCTGTTGATGTTCTCTGTGGCAAGGTGGTCTGTTGCAAAAATAGGATATGCATGCCACCTATCACCCCACCACAGTTATGGAACCCCACTGCTGCAAAACCATCCAGTATTTCCCACACATTTCCCAAAGTCGCAGTCCTTTGTAACAAGACGCCATTAACCAATGGCCCTGCACACTTGCACCACAGCAACACCCAAAGTGAATTTCCCAATTCCAAATTGATTCACGACTGATCAGTAACAATCTGGCATGGCCAGCTTCCACCCTGCAGTCACCATTCATTTCTCAACTGTTAGTGCAGCTCTCATTTTGGTGTAACTGCACCGGAGGTCTGGGGCGAGCTCCGCACACAGTTCCAGGAACATGGCCCTGTGCATCTGAAAGCTCTCCAGCCACTGCTCATCATTCCATACTTGCATAATAATGTGATTTTGCCAGTCAATTCTTGTTTCTCAGGCCCAGAACCAGCAGTTCACTGTGTGCAACTGCTCTGTGAATGCCAACAGCAATCTTGAATTGTTTTTTCCCATGGCGCACTGCAAGGCAGCCACGAAGGCATCATCACCAGACTCACAGCTCAGGGAATATTGCAGGATCAGATGCATTGTGTTTGTAATGCTTAGCACAATACTGAAGAGCAGTGGAGGATCCAGGTTTCTCACAGACATGGCGGGCACACAGGGTAGCTGGGCTTTTGAAAAATTACGCGAAACATAATAGGATACCCATGGAATGATGGGATGGAGAAAACTGCATCATAGGATGCTGAATCCATGTTTCCAGTCACCCCTGCATGACTCATTTTCCCCCATGAGCCATTGCAAACCCTTCCCACAACACCCAGTGCTTAATGGTGGCAAGCTGCACAGTGGGATAGCTACCCACAGTGCACTGCTCTCTGTGTTGATGCAAGCGGTGCTAGTATGGACATGGTTCACCAACACAAGGGGTGTAGTGTGGACATGCAACAGCAATTTAACTAATGCAGTGGCTATACGTCTACATAGCTTAGGTTGTCTTAATTTTGTAGTGTAGACAAGGTCTATGTTTGGTTGCTCTAACTCAAGATTCTGAGTGAGATAAGGGCCTTATAATCTTGGTTAAGCTGCTCCTTCCCTGACCTGATATGTAGGGGAAAGGGAGAAAGCCTGCCTGCCTCATATAACAATAAGAGTACCAGAAATTCTGCTGGCTGAGATTGGTTTGGCGGTCTTCGTAAAGGGGACATGAGTTTTTTGTTTAGGGTCTCCTCTTCTTTGACTCTATACACCCTTTTATATACATGTCTTGGCTTAGTAAATATGTCAGCACTGCTATTTAAGGAGTGATCATGTACACAATAATGCACTGTATATGTATGCAGTAAATCACAGTTCTCAGCAGGCACAGCTGTTTAAATTATCTTTAATGCAAGACTGAAGGGCCTTATCAACATTACACTTTATTGGAAAATTTCAACTCTTTCACTATCACTAGTGCAGCAGTAGTGAACAGTGGGAGTTTTTCCATAAATAGTCTGGTGTGGATGCCGCCACCACATACTGACAAGGAAATGTACAGAGTATATAGCTTGCATGCACTATGTATAAGGCTACGTTTTACTCATGGATATTTTTAGTAAAAGTCATGGACAGGTCATGGGTAGTAAACAAAAATTCATGGCCCATGACCTGTCCATGACGTGTACTATATACCCCTAACTAAAACTTGGGCCAGGGCACCACAGGTGCTGGCGGGGGACGGAGGGGGGCAGGGGCGGGCGCTGCACGGGTGGGCGGCAGCACATGGCCTGGTGGTGAGGGGCAGTTGGTGGAGCTGGCAGGCTCTCTACCCGGTTCTTCACGGCTCGCCGGAAGCAGCCAGCATGTCCCTGCAGCTCCTATGGCAGGGGAGAAGGCCATGGGTCTCCGAGTGCTGCTTCCACCCCGAGTGCTGGCTCCACAGTTCCCATTGGCCAGGAACCGAAGCCAATGGGAGCTGCGGGGGCGGTGACTGCAAGCAGGGTCAGCATGCAGAGCCACCTGGCCCCTCCCTGTAGGAGCTGCTGGGACATGCCAGCCACTTCTGGGGCACTCCCCCTAGGTAAGCGCGACTTCCATGACCTCCATGACAGACACGCAACCTTAATTATGCACTCTGATTTTTTAATCTACACGTTTATAAATAAATTCGATCCTTACCAATTATGTGTTGCTCACTGGTTTGAATCTAATATAGTTTATAAACTCCATTTTTAATGTAGTGCACACAGTACTTACTCTGAATGCCATGTCATATACTATGTCCTCATGTGCTATTTTAAATAACTGTTTCCTTGCAGGATTGTTGGCCCCACAGTGTGTTTCATACTCTTTTGTGGCACTGCAAGATTTAAGCCTTCTATCATTGCAGTGCAATGATGAGGGGCAAATGCTATTTTAAGGCACTGGTTTGCATTGGGAGCTATGTGAAAAGGCCATACCCACCAAGGGAGAAAAAGGCTTGCTCTGGGAAGTTGTAGACAGATCTTTACAAATGGGTTAAAGTGCTTGCTTAGAGGACCCAGTTTGCCTACATGAAGAAAGCAGCTGCAGAAGTGAGGGGAGAAGGATGAATCTTCTAACTTTTGCCCCGTTTCCTGGACTGGTCCTAGCACAAAAAGCAGAAACTGTTGGGACCGCTGCGGGTGGAATGGCTTTCTTTTTGTTGCCATTGTACAAATCCCCAGAGACTTAAGAGTCACCCTTGAATCTTTAAGACTAGGTAGCCTCTCAGTGGTGGGGAAAGTGCAGACTTCCTGAGCAGATACTTGAGTCTGGCTTTCCTGTCCTTCTTTAATTACAGTTTGAACCCCCTACAAATGTGGCATTTGTCACTCACATGGACCTCCCCCAGTCACTTAAAGCAGCTAGGCGTTGGGTCACTCACTAGCATAGACTTGTTACATGAATGACACGATTTGAGGTGAGGAGAATGAGACATGAATCTGGTACCGGTACCAAAAGGGAACTGGTGACTCCACGCTAATATATACTAATCTAAACTTGCTCATATATCTGTACAAAAATTCAAACCTCTACTAAAACTAACAATATACAGTAAAGAGGGTCAGACTTGCAAATGCAAGGATAGCAGCTTCAATAGCCATCAGCAGCAATAGGAAGGAACTGAGGGAGGTCAGCAGCAGTTCCACACTTTATACCTGTGTGCAGTGGCATGAGGTAGCAGAAGGTGCTCGTGTCTCCTCGAGAGGTACTGCTGAGGGGAAAATCTCCAATAACTGTGCAAGAGGTACTCACACACCTACAGTGGAATGGACATGTGCAATCACTTGAAGAATTGTAAGTGCCACAACATAAAATTAAACATAATATTAAAATATGCTCAAAACTTTGGAAAATGGATAGCTTTTTATGGGACCTTTTTAAAATGGCTAATTTCTTTACTAGGTGGCAGAAGGGGAATTTGAAAAGTCAGAGGGCAACAGATGCAAAAATATGAGCAGCACCTGTTTGTCTTTTCCCCTCTGTAATCTCTTCTAAATCTGAACTCCCACTTACTTCTCCCAATGCAAGATGGGAAGGCTGTACATTGTCTATCAGAATCTCTGTGGGATACAGTACATGGAGCATAATCCACATAGGATTTTAACAAACTACAATTTAAAAGCTTACATTTGATTTATGTGCCATCTGACAGGCACAGCAGAGAGTGAAGCAGCAGGTAGAGAGAATCCCCTCTGCCCATTTCGTGTAATAACTATGCTGCTGCATTTTGCAGTATCATAACCAGTAAGAGCCTTGCTGCACACTGTAATACACTGATGATCTTTAAAATCTATTATCTCCTTCCATTAACTGTCCTGAGGCAGAATAGTTCCTTTTCAAAAAAAGTTGTTTTCACTCCCAAGTTTCTAGTTAAATCCTTGTTTCACACATTTTAAATGTTATCCTATCACTTCCACCCACTAATTATGCTATCTAGTTATATTTTCTATAAAATATACCCTAAATAAGCCTGAGTGCCCCATCCCCACTATATATTATGTAGTAAATAATACTCTTAGATTTGACATGGTCACTACAATGGGTTGCCTCCTTGCATGTTTAAATGTGGATTCAACTGTCATTGCCCTAGCTTTGAGTGATTAGTGCTTTGAAATACTGTGACCTGCTTAGAGAGAGACTGCATAAAAGTCGACAGGTTATGCAGCATCAGCTTTCATCAAATACAAATTAATCTGTGTTACAGGTTTTACGGATGATGCATTGGTGGATGTGTCACAGATCCAAAGGAGGGATGAGGAACGAGGAAGAGGAGCAAAGTACCACCTTATATAACTCAGAAAATATTTTAATTATACAATCATTCAAGTTCATATGCAAGATGCAGCCCTACTGATGTACCACTCTGTCCCATGAGTTAATGAATGCTAACTGTACTCCACCTAGCAGCAGAATTTCTTTGTACAGTTACAGACTGTGTAATCTTGTTCTATGCAGAAAAATCTTTATGCCATTCTTAGGCAATCCTGCAAACACCGATTCAAGAAGGGATTCATGCACATGCTTAATTTTAAACAAATACTTGACCATCCCTATTCAGCCACAGGCTTACACGTGTGTTTAAGTCTCATTGAGTTAAATAGTTGCTGGTTATGATACTGCAGAAGCATTTGGGGCCCGATTTAATTCTCAGTTACACAGATGTCAGTGAGGTTGTGCCAAGGTAACGGAGCAGAATTTGGCTACACACGTGGATGGGGGTGCATTGGGAGAGTAACCATGAATAGCATCAGGGTTTTTACACGTGGAGCCCACTAAGGGCTTGTCTACACTGGCATTTTACAGTGCTGCAACCGTCTTGCTCAGGGGTGTAAAAAACCACCCCCCTTAGCGCTGCAAGTTTCAGCACTGTAATGTGCCAGTATAGACAGTGCACCAGTGGTCGCTCTGCTCCTCGGGGAGGTGGTTTTTTTAGAATGCTGGGAGAGCTCTCTTCCAGTGCTTTGCCACAACTACGCAAGCCATGTTAAAGTTTGTGTAAAGCTCCTGAAAAAGGAGTCTGACCAGGATGCTGTAGCTTCCCTTTGCAGCCACTTTCATGTGCAAAGTGATACGGAGTCATGGAGATCAGAAAAGGAAGAAGTGTGAAAAATCAGAAACAGAAGACAGGAAAATGATAACAGAAGAGAGAGAGAAAGGGGAGTGAGAAGAGGAATAGGCCTGTGCTTGTCATCTTCTTTCAAAAAAGAGAGACTGAGTTCAGATGAAAATAGAAAGTAGAAAAGAAGGAGACACCTAATTACGGTACAAGAAGAAATAGAGAGAAATATAGTAGAAAAAATAGGAATCTTAATTTTGATGCATGACAAAACAATTTTTGCTGACTTATACTGAATGAATGTGTTCGGGACCTGAGCCTGCAAATGCTTGCTGTTGAACATATTGATTACCCATGTGAGTAGTCACATCTGAGTCAATGGAATTATTCATAGTAGTATGCACTACGCTCAGCAGTGAGTATTTGCAAGATTTGATTCTAAAATTTCCATTAAAATCTCACCTCGTAGTCCTGGCCTGCAGCCTCAATTTCAAAATGTCATGATGAGGCAAATCTTAATTGCTTTGTTCAGCATCTATATACCACAGTAATAAATGATCTAGAAACACCTTGGAAAGCAAATTTGACAACCCTGTATTACATTGGTTTAGACACAACAAATCCTGCACCTTGGCAGGGGGTTAGACTAGATGATAATTCATCCCTTCTGACCCTATCATTGTCAAGTATGGTGAGTTATAAAGAAGGTAGGCCATTCCCCCTCTCAGACTGTATAATGGCAGTAATCTTTTAGCGAATGCACTGTTCTATCTATAGCATTTTTAAGGCACCCACCACCATGGCATCTAAATTCTGAGGAATGTACAATATAGATCATAGAAATGTTGATCTGGAAGGGACCTCAAGAGGTCATCTATTCCAGCCCCCTGTACTGAGGAAGGACTAAGCATTATCTAGACCATCCATGAGAGGAGTTTGTCTAACCTGTTCTTTTAAAATTCCAATAATGGAGATTCCACAACCTCCTTAGGTAATTTATTACAGTTCTTTACTACCCTGACAGTTAGAAAGTTTTTCCTAATGTCCAACCCTAAATCTCCTTTGCAGCAATTCAAGCCCATTACTCCTTGTGCTAGCCTCAATGGATACACAGAACAATTTATCACGCTTCTCTTTGTAACAGCCTTTTACATACTAGAAGATTATTATCATGTCACCCCTTAATCTTCTCTTTTCCAGACTAAACAAACTAATTTTTTCAATCTTTCCTCAGAGGTCAGGTTTTGCAGACCTTTAATCATTTTTGTTGCTCTTCTCTGGATTTTTCCCAATTTGTCCATATCTTTCCTGAAGTGTGATGCCCAGAACTAGACACAGTACTGCAACTGATGCCTAATCAGCATGGAGTAGAGCAGAAGAATTACTTCTCACGTCTTGCTTGCAACACTTCTGCTAATACATCCCATAATGATGTTTGGTTTGGTTTTTTTTTTGCAACAGTATTACACTCTTGAATCATATTTAGCTTGTGAACCACTATAACCCCCAGATCCTTTTCTGCAGTACTCCTTCCTAGGCACTCATTTCCCATTTTGTATTTGTACGATTGTTCTTAGGTTTAGTATTCCTTCCCAGGTTTAGTATTTTTCATTTGTCCTTATTGAATTTCATCCCATTTATTTCAGACCATTTCTCCAGTTTGTCAAGATAATTTTGAATTCTAATCCTGCCCTCCAAAGCATTTGCAATCCCTCCCAGCTTGGTGTCATCTGCAAACTTTATAAGTGCAATCTAAATGCCATTATCCAGATCACTTATGAAGATATCAGATAGAACCAGACCCAGGACAGATCTCTGCAGGTCCCTACTAGGTATGTCCTTCCAGCTTGACTATGAACAATTGATAACAAGTCTCTGAGAATGGTTTTCCAGCCAGTTGTAAACCCAATTTCTAATAGCTCATCTATGCTGAATTTCCCATGAGAAAGTCATGTGAGACAGTATCAAAAGCTTTACTAAAGTTGAGATATATCTACTGCTTCCCCCATCCACAACACTTGTTACCCCAGCAAAGAAGGATATTAGGTGTTTTGACATGATTTATTCTTGACAAATTCATGTTGACTGTTACTTATCACCTTATTATCTGCTAGGTGCTTTTATATATTTGATTATTCTCTCCAGTATCTTTCCTGGTATTGAAGTTAAGTTGACTGGTCTATTATTCCTGGGTTGTTCTTATTGCCCTTTTTATAGATGGGGACTATATTTACCCTTTTCCAGTCCTCTGGGATCTCTCCCATCCCCCACAATTTCTCAAGATAATTGCTGATGACTCAGAGCTCTTCTCAGCCAGTTCCTTAAGTATTCTAGGATATATTTCATCAGGCCCTGCTGACCTGAAGGCATCTCATTTGTCCAAGTAATTCTTAATTTGTTCTTTCCATATTTTAGTCTGAGATCCTATCCCATTTACACTGATGTTCGCTATGTTAATCGTCCAATCACTGTTATCCTTTTTGGTGAAAACTGAAACGAAAACGGCATTTAACACTTTGGTAACGGCTGAGTTGTTATTTATTGGCTTTCCTGCCTCATTGAGTAATGGGCCTGCTCTGTCCTGGGTCTTCCTCTTGCTTCTAATGTATTTCTTAAAGGTTTTCTTGTTGCCCTTTATGTCTCTATATAGTTTAATCTTGTTTTGTGCCTTTGCCATCTAGTTTAGTCTGTACATGCATGTGTTGTTTTTTATATTCATCCTTCATAATTTGGCCTAGTTTCTTTTTTTGCATTACTCTTTTTTGAGTTTTGGGTTATTGAAGATCTCCTGGGTAAGTCAGCATGGTTTCTTACCATACTTCCTATCTTTCCTGTGCATTAGGATATTTTGCTCTGTGCCCTTAATAACATTTCTTGAAAAAACAACTCTCCTTATCTGTTTTTTCCCCTTAGACTTGCTTCCTGCAGATCTTACCTGCCAATTCTCTGTTTGCTAGAGTCTGCCTTCTTGAAGTCCATTGTCTTTATTTTGCTGTTTTCCTGCCTACCTTTCCTTAAATTCATGAACTGTGTCATTTCAAGATTACTTTTACCCAAGCTGCCTTCCACCTTCAAATTCTCAACCAGTTCCTCCCTATTTGTCAGAATCAAATCTAGAGCAATACCTAGATGCTTTCTACACCTTATGCAATAAAAAGTTGGCTCTGATGCCTTCCAGGAACTTGTTAGATAATCTGTCCCCTGCTGTATTATTTTCCCAACAGATGTCTAGGTAGTTAAATTTCCCCCATCACCATTAAATCCTGTATTTTTTATGATTTTGTTGTTTAAAAAAAAGCCTTATCCACCTCTTCTTCCCAGTTAAGTGGTCTATTTTAGATCCCTGCCATAACAACAGCCTTGTTTTTCACCCCTTTTATCCTTAAATAGAGACTTTCCCTGTTGAAAATGGGAACTAGGTTTAACTTTGATATAAATATTATGTTAGTTTGTACTTCTAGTTCTTCACATTTGTGTCCTTTATAGAAAAGCAGAGGATTTCCACGAGAGCTGATCAGAAATTTTCCAATCAAAAGCTTTTATTGTTGGAAAATGCTGATTTGTCAATGCCAAAACTGTTCAAGAAAGGATCAGTTTTGAGAAATCTCTCACTTTGGACATTTTTGGAAAAAAAATAAGAAACTCTGAAAGCATCCCATTTTGACTGGGTCAATGGACTGGGTCTCAGGAGATGCATGCGTAATTAATGGCTCAACCACAGGCTTCTTATATGATCTTGGACAAACTACTTAATCTATCTGTGTCACATTTCTCCAGCTGTAAAATGGGAATAATAATACTGCCCTGCCTCATATGAGTGTTGACAGGAGTAATACATAAACACCTAAAAAGTGCTCCAATATCACTTCATCCCCATGATAAGTATCTATAGAGATAGAAAACATTTCTAACGCTGCCAGAATTTCATCATCCAAGCTGCAAAGATGATTTAGGTCTTTTAAAAACTCACGCTCATAGTGTGTAATCTTTTGCCTTGACTTCAAGATTTTCTGTGGAAAAGCAATAAGCAAGATGCCTTGTCTCTTTTTTTGATTTGTGTTTAATGACATCACAGCTACACCTTTTTCTTCCGGGAAATGGTGAGCAAGACCATCTCTTTTAAAACCATCTTATTATATACACACAAACCATGAAAAAATACCTCCTCCCACCCCACTCTCCTGCTGGTAATAGCTTATCTAAAGTGATCACTCTCCTTACAATGTGTATGATAATCAAGTTGGGCCATTTCCAGCACAAATCCAGGTTTTCTCACCCCCCCCCACACACACACATGGCCCAACTTGATTATCATACACATTGTAAGGAGAGTGATCACTTTAGATAAGCTATTAACAGCAGGACAGTGGGGTGGCAGGAGGCATTTTTTCATGCTTTGTGTGTATATAATAAGATCTTCTTCACTTTCCACAGTATGCATCCGATGAAGTGAGCTGTAGCTCACGAAAGCTTATCCTCAAATAAATTGGTTAGTCTCTAAGGTGCCACAAGTACTCCTTTTCTTTTTGCGAATACAGACTAACACGGCTGTTACTCTGAAACCTGTCTTTTAAAACCCTGAGCTTTCAGATTCAGGCTTTCAAAGAAGTGCTGATAATTGTGTTGATACATTGTAACTGTATAGACTTATTTAAATGAGTTGTGTTTTGGCAAGCTGAGAAAATGATTTTCAGTCACAAACAACCCGTTAGTGAACTATGGAAGACAAATACAGTAAATTGCCTTGTACATTTCAGCAGTTTCCTCTGCCTGTGGTAATGACAGGTGAACAACAGGAAACCCAGAAAGCAGAAGCATCAGATTTTATGAATAGACTAAAAGGGATTTTAACTAGATAATGCTATTTAAACAATTAAATTAACTGGGATAATGTCATGTTAATAATATAAATTTGTGCTTGGTCAATATACGCACTGTTTAAATAAACAGATTTACTGTTGTGACAAAAATGACAATTTTTCTGAAACAGTTCTACTACTAATTATGTGAGTCCAGCAAAAAGTCTTGAGCCCTGCAACTTAACGTTACATAGCCTGAGGCATGATACAATAACTTTGTGTCATGGGAAAACTTATTGCTGGGTCATGTATCACAAAATCTCGCAATTAGTACCAAAAGGTGCACTTTTGCTTATGTTACACTGGCTTGTGTGAGCATCAGCTGGTCTCAGGTTCAATACAGGATATTGTATATCATTGTACTGGTGTATTGAAAAAAGTACAGACAAGGCAACAGAAATGATTAGCAGTATGGAACAGCTTCCATATGAGGAGAGATTAAAAAGACCGGAACTGCTCTGCTTAGAACAGAGACGACTAAGGGGGATATGATAGAGGTCTATAAAATCAGGAATGGTGTGGAACTTTTCTGAAAGCAACATCAAACTAGAGCTAGTTGAGGAATTTTTCAACAAAACATTTTTCTCTCAAAAAATGTTGAATAATCAAAATTGAAACTTTTCATGGGAAAAGGTCAGTTTCAATGAATTTCCTCTTTTGAAAACAGTTACGACATTTTCAAAATGAGAAATTTCTGTTTTATTTATTTGAAAGACACTGTTCTGAAATGTAACTTATAGTTTAAAATATCTTTTAAAAAATAAAAGATCAAAATTGAAATGAAATATTTCAGTTGACCAGAAAGGACACTTCTTTTTCAAATTTTTGGCTCATCAACATTTTTGGGATTTTGACTCCATCCCAGTTCTTTTTGAAATCTCAAATTTTCCCAGTATATGAAAACCATTTCCACTCAGTTCTAATCATGACTCACTGAACTTTACAAATGATTGCTGGAGTCCTTGTCAGAATATTCTCTGCAAGCTAAAATTACTTGCTGGAGAAATGTGAATGAGACTTCTCATTTTACTGTGTCAGCTTGCCTCCCTTGTGCCTGTTTCCTGTCATGAATTACACAGATAACACTTCTCTTTCTCAATGTCAAATGTACAACAATATAAGGCATCTATAGAAAAGTGGCCATCTCTTGTGTTGATTATGAGATCAGCAAGCAGGTCACAACTGGATTTTCTTAACCAGTTTCTATACCTTGGTAGCCAGTATCTGGAGACCTAAATGTGAAAAGTTGATAGTATTATCGTTTAGATAGAAGTAGAATCAAACAAAGATGAAAAAATTCCCTGAATAACTATTGTCCATATTAATGAAACATAAGCAGAAAATAAATAAATCATTAAATCTCCTGAAGAAATTTGTTGGCCTTTTCATGTATTGCAGTTGTACCTATCATTCTCAATGATTTAAACTGAAGTTCTGACTACACAAGAAATGCAGGGATTTGGCTATTTGTTTGTTGGACACTTTTCCTCTTAAAAGGAGAAAAAGCTATAGCCATAGCTATTTTATTAATAAATCAAATTAAAACTAAACAGTACTGTTTTCTATCAAAAACTGATTACCATCATTCATAAATCATAATCTGTCTTAAGAATGTCATACAAAACATGGATAATTTTCAATAACTTTAGTTTTACTAAGTCTTAATCCTGGTTAGTAACAAATGACTGGTTACAGAGTAACAGCCGTGTTAGTCTGTATTCGCAAAAAGAAAAGGAGTACTTGTGGCACCTTAGAGACTAACCAATTTATTTGAGCATGAGCTTTCGTGAGCTACAGCTCACTTCATCGGATGCATACCGTGGAAACTGCAGCAGACATTATATACACACAGAGATCATGAAACAATACCTCCTCCCACCCCACTGTCCTGCTGGTAATAGCTTATCTAAAGTGATCATCAAGTTGGGCCATTTCCAGCACAAATCCAGGTTTTCTCAACCTCCACCCCCCCACACACAAACTCACTCTCCTGCTGGTAATAGCTCATCCAAAGTGACAACTGTCTTCACAATGTGCATGGTAATCAAGGTGGGCCATGTCCAGCACAAATCCAGGCTTTCTCACCCCCCCCCTTTTTTTTTCCCGGGGACGGACACACACACACAAACTCACTCTCCTGCGGGCAGCTCATCCAAACTGACCACTCTCCAAGTTTAAATCCAAGTTTAACCAGAACGTCGGGGGTGGGGTAGGAAAAAACAAGGGGAAATAGGCTACCTTGCATAATGACTTAGCCACTCCCAGTCTCTATTTAAGCCTAAATTAATAGTATCCAATTTGCAAATGAATTCCAGCGAGAAACTGCTGAATTGGAATTCATTTGCAAATTGGATACTATTAATTTAGGCTTAAATAGAGACTGGGAGTGGCTAAATCATTATGCAAGGTAGCCTATTTCCCCTTGTTTTTTCCTACCCCACCCCCGACGTTCTGGTTAAACTTGGATTTAAACTTGGAGAGTGGTCAGTTTGGATGAGCTGCCCGCAGGAGAGTGAGTTTGTGTGTGTGTGTCCGTCCCCGGGAAAAAAAAAGGGCGGGGGTGAGAAAGCCTGGATTTGTGCTGGACATGGCCCACCTTGATTACCATGCACATTGTAAGGAGAGTGGTCACTTTGGATGAGCTATTACCAGCAGGAGAGTGAGTTTGTGTGTGTATGGGGGTGGGGGGGTGAGAAAACCTGGATTTGTGCTGGAAATGGCCCACCTTGATTATCATGCACATTGTAGGGAGAGTGGTCACTTTGGATGAGCTATTACCAGCAGGATAGTGAGTTTGTGTGTGTGGTTTTTGGAGGGGGGTGAGGGGGTGAGAGAACCTGGATTTGTGCAGGAAATGGCCCACCTTGATTATCATGCACATTGTGAAGACAGTTGTCACTTTGGATGAGCTATTACCAGCAGGAGAGTGAGTTTGTGTGGGGGGGGTGGAGGTTGAGAAAACCTGGATTTGTGCTGGAAATGGCCCAACTTGATGATCACTTTAGATAAGCTATTACCAGCAGGACAGTGGGGTGGGAGGAGGTATTGTTTCATGATCTCTGTGTGTATATAATGTCTGCTGCAGTTTCCACGGTATGCATCCGATGAAGTGAGCTGTAGCTCACGAAAGCTCATGCTCAAATAAATTGGTTAGTCTCTAAGGTGCCACAAGTACTCCTTTTCTTTTTGCAAATGACTGGTTAGTAACTGACTATTCTTCAGTTTTCAGACATAACAGAGTAGAACATGACATGCACATCAACTGAACTGTTAAAGCTTGCTTTCTATTCATAAGTACTTTGTCCTGGCAGCAGTGTATATTTATAATGTTTCCTTTAACTTATCCTCTCATTCCTCTTTTTGTAAATGAAACATTGGCATACAATACAATTGGAATTCCAGGAGACTGTTTGGATTGAACCAGTGAATTATGCACTTGCAAAGCCCTGCAATATGAAATTGTAGAGTTGGAAGAAGTCTAAACATAACCAGGTAAAGTACTATTTTTCAGACTGTACTTTTAGGAATGAAAGGATCTAAGCCATGACAAAGCTAGCATTTTCCATTAAGTTACTTTTACAAAGGAAACTGGGTTGGTATCTAGATATTTTTATTTATCTCACCACTGTTGTGATTGAGCACCTGACAAAAATACAAAAGTAAACCACAGACAAGAGAGTAAGGCCTCTAACTTCTTTCCTTTCTCTTTTTGGGAATGTCCTCATTTTCCTAATGTTCACGTATTTTTGTTAAATGTACAAGCCTTGAGGAAATTTGTCTATTGAATTATGTAGTAAGAATTAACTACTCTATCCAGTTTTATTCCATTAATATTAGTGATGGCTCTGAACCAAAATCCCAGAGTAAAACACCATTGCCCTGACAATTAATAGAGTTCTGGGACTTAACAGGTCAGGCCCCTATCTCCAGAGGGGACCAAACCAAGATCCTGCATTTGAACACTTCCAAATTTTGGATACATTTGGATCCAGACCTGAGTTTTGCAGCTCCAGTGCACCTCCAATGCAAAATTTGATTGTTTTGAAATGTCTTAATTATGTTTTGGTTAACAATTGAAAGGACACACATAGGATTAGAATATGGCTCAAAACTAAAACCTTTTGACAGTGAATGCCACATATTTTCAGCCCTTTCATACTAATACTAACGTCACAATGAAAAATCCTGACTGTGAACAACGAAAAGGGGCATGGATAACCAATATGCACAATGCATGTCCATTTCGACAAACCAAATGCTCCTCTGCTGCATATGTACTTTAATTAGCCTAAGTGATAAAGTGCTTGAAAGTTAATTTGGGAGAGGGAATCTTGTAATTGCAAAAAGTCATACTGTCCAGAGGTGCCCTGTCAGGTAAAGAACTCACTTTCAGAATTTACTCAAAGGCACTGCTTTTCCGGCACAGTGAACTCTTGATTTGTCACAAATATGGCACCTTATGTATTTAAAAAAGTATGCCGGTGAGTCTCTTCACACAGCAAGCTGCATCTCACAGCCCACAGAGGTGTCACATTTTGTTCAGACCTAACTACCATGCCCTCATGGTTGATTATGTGTGGACAAGTACACAAGAGAGTACAGGTAATACAATTAATTTTTAAACTGAGAGAAGACCACAGATCACTGAATGATGGTTTCACAATATATCTTCCTGCTTTAGAATACCTTATGCATTAAAAGTGCACTTCTAGAACCCTCGCAAACATGAGTAGTTCTGGTATCTTGTAACTAGTCTTGATTTTCTAGCACAGTACCCTGACTAAAATGTACAAAGAATGCTACATTAATTAACTAATTTATGCAAATGTGCCCATCTTTGTATTATTATTGACCCTGTTATTACAGTAGCATGCATTGTACAAACATACGGTCCAACCAAGAATGGGCCCCTCGTTGTATTAGACGCTGTACAAACATACAGCAGTAGACAGTCCTTACCCTGGAGAGTTTACAATCTAAATGCTTGTTGTCCTCCTTATATTACCCCTACTTGTCTTTTTTGTCCACCTTCTTGTCTTCTTAGATTATGATCTCTTCCACTGTATCTGTCTTTTTTACATGTATGTATACTGCCTGGCACAGTCTGAGCAGTCCCCTCATTGGGGCCTGTCAGAAATATAAAGGGAAGGGTAAACCCCTTTAAAATCCCTCCTGGCCAGAGGAAAAATCCTCTCACCTGTAAAGGGTTAAGAAGCTAAAGGTAACCTCGCTGGCACATGACCAATGAGGAGACAAGATACTTTCAAAAGCTGGGAGGAGGGAGAGAAACAAAGGGTCTGTGTTTGTCTGTATGCTGTTTTTGCCGGGGATAGAACAGGAATGGAGTCTTAGAACTTTAGTAAGTAATCTAGCTAGGTATGTGTTAGATTATGATTTCTTTAAATGGCTGATAAAAGAACTGTGCTGAATAGAATGACTATTCCTGTCTGTGTGTCTTTTTTGTAACTTAAGGTTTTGCCTAGAGGGATTCTGTATGTTTTGAATCTAATTACCCTGTAAGGTATCTACCATCCTGATTTTACAGAGGTGATTCCTTTACTTCTATTAAAAGTCTTCTTGTAAGAAAACTGAATGCTTTTTCATTGTTCTCAGATCCAAGGGTTTGGGTCTGTGGTCACCTATGCAAATTGGTGAGGATTTTTACCAAACCTTCCCCAGGAAGTGGGGTGCAAGGGTTGGGAGGATTTTGGGGGGAAAGACGTGTCCAAACAACGTTTCCCAGTAAACCCAGTTAGAGTTTGGTGGTGGCAGTGGAGATCCAGGGTCAAAGGATAAAATTAATTTGTACCTTAGGGAAGTTTTAACCTAAGCTGGTGAAAGTAAGCTTAGGGGGTTTTCATGCAGGTCCCCACATCTGCACCCTAGAGTTCAGAGTGGGGGAGGAACCTTGACAGGGCCCTTGGGCACCACTGCAATATAAAAAACAACAATTAGCTACTGAGAGTAAATAATATAGTACTGCTGAGTTCAGATACCCTTCATACAGTCCAGTGGCAGTTCATATGTGCATGATCTAAGGCAACGCCCTATTAAAACAGGAATGAACCACTAGGTATGGCAGGAGTCGGCAACCTTCGGCATGCGGCCCATCAGGGTAATCCGCTGGCGGGCCGTGAGACATTTTGTTTATGCTGACCGTAGGCAGGTATGGCCCCCTGCAGCTCCCATTGGCTGATAACAGCAAACAGTGGCCCCTGGGAGCTGCAGGGGGCCATGCCTGCAGATGGTCAGTGTAAACAAAATGTCTCACGGCCCGCCAGTGGATTACCCTGATGGGACACATGCCGAAGGTTGCCAACCCCTGAGCTATGGGATAGATAATATTCCGGGGGTACTGCCTGCACAAAAAAGAAAGAGTCCTATTAGAAACCTAGTTCTGGAATATCTTGGCTGATGGTGAAAGAAAGTGCTGTGAGCTGAGTGAATCTTAAAAACTGAAAAATTTAAAAACCGATACAAAATTGAGGTATATGGTTTTCTGCCAATAGAAGATGCATCCCAGTTTTTAAAGTTGAGTGCCTAACTTTAGTCATCCAAATCAATATTTAGGCCCAATAGGCACCTAAATTGGTATTCAGGCTCTTTAACATGGATTTAGGTTCCAAGAGTTTAAAAATTGGACCCTATATTAGTACAAAGATAAATCCAACAAAGAGGATAATTATCATCATGCAGTTCATTTTATTTCCCCTTAGCTCAGAATTCATGATTATATCTCTTATAAAGTGATTTCAGTAGGTATCCTGTGTGACTTCAATGTATAAGGTCACAGAAAGGCAGGAAGGAGGTTAGCTCTTAATATTTAAGAAATACCAAATATCATTGTCTTACTATGGTGTACTGCCCTTTTCACTGTGCCAGTGAGATATAAAGGGCTAAATCCACAATGTGATTTAGGCATCTAATTGCCATTTTATGCATTTAAGTCCAACATTTAGATCCTCAAAACTCCATCTTAGCTGCCTCCTAAATTTCCTGCCACCTAAATCTCCATCAGTAAAGTCCCATAGATGCCTAAATTTCTACCAGTGAGTACATGAAAAGCTGCTGAAATCGTGATGCCACCCAGCTGCCAAAACCCCAGCAGGATCCTCAAACGAGGCATTGCCCTGCCTATTTCACCTGTGGAGCCCAATCTGGTAGGCAAACTCAGGTTGTCGACTGGATCAGGCACTGCACATTACATACCTAAGAATGAGGTAATGCTGCTATCCCTCCTTTACACCCAATAGCACAGTGATTAGACCAATTGGCTAGGATATAGGAAACCCAAGTTCAAATCCTCACCATGTCTGATTCAGAGCAAGGGGTTGAACCTAGGTCTTCAGTCTTTCAGGTGTATGCCAGTTGTATCTCTTCTCTTGAAGCTGTTCTACTTTGTATGACATATTAAATATTCATTAGAGATGGGACTGGAACCTGAATCTCCCAGCATTGCACCCTCAGTACTGAGTCACTCTCTGTGGCCCAATGAGTATTTAAGTGGAACAGCTTCAACAGGAAAAACTAGGTGACTTTCCCTGTTTTCCCCCTCCAGAAAACAGCCTGAGGATAGGGTACTCACTTGGGAGGTGAAAGACTTCTGTTCAAGTCACTCATCCAGACCAGGCAGAATGGGAATCTGCATGTATGTCTCCCTGATTTTTCATGAGAGAGGGCTGACCTGGCTGAGGCTCCTAACTCCATAGATGAGTTCACAGCTGTGAATATCAAGTGAAGATAGGCACCTCCCTCCCTGGGAGGGGCACAGCTTAGACCACATCCCTTACCTTGGCATTTCCCATTGGCTAGTTTAGGCAACCTCTTTCTCAGCATGCTGGCTTTTGTGGATCCCATTTTGAGGTGGGTAATTCTCCAGATGCATTGCCTAGGGAGCATAATGCAGGACTGTGGATTCCACTGGGTAGCAGCTTGCCTAAAGTTAGGTGCTTCAGGGCTCAGCCTAAGATTCCTTTCAATTTTTTCTTTCCCTGTTGCTGATGCTAGAAGAGAAGTTGCCAGATACTATAGGGTGCATATTCAATGTTTATTCCCTACTACCTAAAGTAGTGGCTGAATTTACAAACATTTGGCTTTTATTTAGCTTGAAAGGCTTGCTCATTAATTTTTCACAGCTGTGATTTCCTGCATAACACATTGTGTTCCATACACTTATGTAGACACCTTAAAATGGGTGTGTTAATTCTGGAAGAAGACATCAGATCATTGGGGATTCATTATAATATTGATTATGTTTCATTTCTGAATTCCTTTCTTTAAAACATAGTTTTATATATTTAAAGACAGTGCAGTCCCCATCCAGCTCCATACAGAAGCTGCACACTGGTAGACAGAAAAGGTCAGCACTTCTGGATCTAGTTTTAGTAACAAAAAGGTGATAGGAGATTTTTATATAACACTGCATTAATCCGAGAATTTTTTCTAGGCTTGGCTGCTACCAGGGCTCCTTTTCCTAGCTCCTTATATTCAGATGAAGTCTAATGAGCAACACCAGCTGCAATGAGTCAGTAGGAATTAATCCGCAGCTCTGTGCAGGTTACCTGCTAAAACAGAGGAACAACAAGAGAATATCCTGACACTCTACAATATTGTTCAGGTTCTTTGCAAGGTAATGACAGGAAATAAATCAATGGGGACACAACTGTCCAGCCGATAGTTGATACAAGCAGGCAAACAAAAGTGCTTTCACTCAAAGCTTCTACTTCATTTATCTCCAGCACTTACATACATCTGCATCAGGTTGGTAGAGCACCCCAAATTACCCCCAGAATCATATTTACCTAGGGTCTTGAGGAGGTCTTGAGTGGATAATTGTAGACATCCAGGGGCCAGATTTCCATCTGCAGGGGAACTTGAAGTGTTCAAGTGTCCATCAAGCTCAGATTTCTTCCTCTTTTTATGCCCAATTTTTTTGTATTACATGCTTTGGCAAAAAGCTCAAGTTAGGAGGGCACAGAGTCATGTTTACTCCCCATGGTCACTCAGTTCCCCCTCCCCTCCTGGTCTGTTAGTTTTGCTAAGGTTTCAGAAAGGCCTTTCTAACTGCTTTCAGCCATAAGCATAACAATTGGTATTATAGCTGTGGGCATTCGTCTAGGAATGTTACTGGATTAACAAAATTTCTCCTTATATAATGATTGCAAAAAAAAAAAATGACCTTAGTGGCTTGATCCTGAGAGGTGCTGAGTGCCTCTTTAATAGTGCCCACTATTAGCATGCCCATTAACTTAAGAGGGATTTGAAACATTCAGCACCTTATAGCGCTGGGTCCTGTTTGTGAAGTCCAGTTCTGACACTACCTAAGTCAGTGAGAGTTTTCTGTTGATATCCATGGGAGCCAAATTGTGCTCTTATCACAAATTATACAGGGCAAACAGAGAGACTGACACAGGGGTGAACTTATAGTAGAGTGAAAACTGATAATTATTTAACTCTGTACTTTTTATATAGGTATATTGTATTAGTTCGAGCGTTATGAAAGTAATGAGATGAGGGAAATAGTCACTATTAAAATCCCACAAGGAACTCATTATAAACATGAACTAATTACTATATTGAAAAATGAACGAGAAATTAGACTGAAAACAAGAATGAATATCACATGAGCCTTGGTCTATTTGTTATTTTTTTTATTTTAACTATGTTATTATTGCATTTCATTTGTATTTTGTAGTTACTTTTTGCCCATATTTGCATATTTATTTACAACGATAGAGAGAGGTTAGAAGGCAGCAATAAAGTTGTGATGCGCTGGCCCAGTCCTACGAGGGCCATTTCCCTCTCACTCCCCCACTTCCCAAATGGTCTTCCAGGGACTCAAAATTATTATTAGAAAGTCCAAAACATGCACAATATGTACAGTCCTCATCCTTTATATAAACTACACAATAGCCAAATCTGATTTTTTTTAAACTCTTAAAAAGCAAGATTTTCCAGGCATCTAACTAGCCTCTGGGCAAAAAGAAGGTTGTTGGGGTTTTTGTTGTTGTTGTTGTTTTGTTTTTTAAAATAGCAACACTCAGAGTCCCCAGAATACCACTTGCCCCTCCAATAATTGGCTCTTCGAACCAGCCCTGGCGATAAGTGCAATGGAAATAGAGAGCTGAACTGACTGATGTTACAGATGGACATGATTCTCTAAGAACATAAAAATAAATGGCCAAACTGAGTCACACCAATGTTCCAGCTAGCCAAGTATCATGTCTTCTGATTATGGCCAATGCCAGATGCTCCAGAGGGAATGAACAGAACAGGGCAATTTATTGAGTGAACCATTCACAGTCATCCATTCTCAGCTTCTGGCATTCAAAGGGTTAGGGACACCTAGAGCATGGGGTTGCATCCCTGACCATCTTGGCTAACAGCCATTGATGGCCCTATTTTCTATGAATTTATCTAATTCTTTTGTAAACCCAGTTATAGTTTTGGCCTTCACAACATCCCCATGCTGACTGTGCATTGTATGAAGCAGTATTTCCTTATGTTTGTTTTAAACCTGCTGCATATTAACTGAATTGACTGACCCTTGTGTGACACTGTATGGAATCTGAGGGATACTTTAGGATATTATGAATACCAATATTGTAAAATTGCAATGAGTTGTGCCAGGTATGCCATGTAAGGTATCTGGAAAAATGATATAATTTGCCAAGTATGATAATATGTTTATATGTTTGTATCACCTTTGTATTTGTAAATTATAGATATGTAGGGTATATCTATATTTCCAAACTTGTGCTGTGCATCTGGGGGACACCCCCAGACACACTGGCATCAGCATTAACTAGTCTGCTTGATTGCCCATCAAGGGACATCAGGTGAACAATAAATCCATTGAAAGACAAGGGAATACAGCAAGCCATGTAGGGGCATGCCTACGGGCAAAGAATTCTAAGGCTTTGCCATGTGCTGTGTGAAGCTTGTGTTGGGAACAAAGGAAGTGCAACCTCATGGCAAAAGAATATAAAATGCAACTGCATCATCTCCATTTTGTCTTCAATCCTGCTTCTTACCTCTGGAGGAATTTTTCTACAAACTGAAGCTCTGAATGAAGGACTGAATGACACATCCAAGCTGTGGACGTGTTCCAAAGGGACTTTCAAGCCAGCAAACTCACCAATACTGCTAAGAACCTGATATATGGACTTTGAAGTCTTTGTATGTATGTGACTGCTTTACCATTTAACAACTCTCTTCTTGTTCTTTCTTTTTTCTTTATAATAAACCTTTAGTTTTAGATGTTAAAAGATTGGATGGCAGCATGGTATTTTGGGTAAGATCCAACCTAATATTGACCTGGCAAGGTGGCTGTCCCTCTGGGTCAGAAGAACATTTTGTATAGTGAGCAGAGTTTTACAACAACTTCTCACTGTACTGGACTTAGGTGCTGATTGGAACCCAGAGAACTGGAATGCAATAAAGGAGGCTTTGTGATTTCTTTTTTAACTTCTTGATAACCAGTGTGGGGATCAGAAGCACAGTTTGTGACCAGTTGGGGAGTTTAACTTCAGTGTTACCCAGCACTTGAGAGTATCTGCTCTCCTTTTTGCAGTCTGCTCTGACCTTGGCATTTCCAATGAGGGCTGTTCCAGTCACCACCGGGTCACACCTGGTTTGTGTGTTATGTAAAGTGGTAAATAACACTTTCTTATTCCCTTTCTCCACACCATTCCTGATTTTATAGACCTCTATCATATCCCCCTTAGTCGTCTCTGTTCTAAGCAGAGCAGTTCTGGTCTTTTTAATCTCTCCTCATATGGAAGCTGTTCCATACCGCTAATCATTTCTGTTGCCTTGTCTGTACTTTTTTCAATTCGAATATATCTTTCTGAGGTGGGGCAACCAGAACTGCATGGAATATTCAAGGTGTGGGCATACCAGAGATTTATCTAGTTGCATTATGACATTTTCTGTCTTATTATCTATCTCATCCCTAACATTCTGTTTGTTTTTTTGACTGCTGCTGCACATTGAGCAGATGTTTTCAGAGAACCATCCATGATGACTCTAAGATCTCTTTCTTCAGTGGTAACAGTTAGTTTATATTCCATCACTTTGTATGTGTAGTTGGGATAATGTTTTCCAGTGTGCTTTACTTTGCATTTAGCAACACTGAATTTCATTTGCCATTTTGTTGTTCAGTCACCCAGTTTTGTGAGATCCCTTTGTAACTCTTGCAGTCACCTTTGGACTTAACTATCTTGTGTAATTCTGTATCATTTGCAGACTTTGCCATCTCACTTTTTACCACTTTTTCCAGATCACTTATCAATATGTTGAACAGCTCTAATCCCAATACAGATCCTGAGAAGACCTGTTATATACCTCTTTCCACTGTGACAACTGACTATTTATTCCTACCCTTTATTTCCTACCTTCTAACCAGTCACTAATCCATGAGGGGACCTTGCCTCTTATCCCATGACTGCTTAGTTTGCCTAAGAGCCTTTAGTGTCAAAGGCTTTCAAAAAGTCCAAGTACACTGTACACACTGGATCACCCTTGTCTGCATATTTGTTGACCCCTCTAAGAATTCTTATATTTGGTGGGGCATGATATCCCTTTACAAAAGCTGTGTTGACTCTTCCCCAACATATTGTGATCATTTATGTGTCTGATAAATCTGTTCTTTATGATCGTTTCAATGAATTTGCTTGGTACTGAAGTTAGGCTTACTAGCCTCTAATTTCCAGGATAGCCTCTGGAGCTTTTTTTAAAAGTTGGCATCACATTAGGATATTGTGTCCAGTCATTTGGTAGAGAAGCTGATTTAAATGACAGGTTACAAAGCACAGTTAGTAGTTCTTCAATTTCACATTTGAGTTTCTTCAGAACTCATAGGTGAATACCACCTGGTCCTGGGTGACTTAGTACTGTTCAATTGATCAATTTGTTCCCAAACCTCCTCTATTAGCACCTCAGCATGCGACAGTTCCTCAGATTTGTCACCTAAAAAGAACGGCTCAGATGTGGGAATCTCCTTCACATCCTCTGCAGTGAATGCCAATGCAAACAAGTTGTTTAGCTTGCCTGCAATGGCCTTGTCTTCCCTGAGTGCTCCTTTATCACCTCAATCATCAAGTGGCTCTACTGACTGTTTGGCAGGACTCCTGTCCTGAGGTACTTAAATATATTGCCATTAGTTTTTTGTCTTTTGCTAGTTGCTCTTCACATTATTTTTTGAGCTGCCTATTTATACTTTTACACTTGATTTACCAGCATTTATGTTCCTTTCTATTTTCCTCAGTAGGATTTGACTTCTGATTTTTAAGGATGTCTTTTTGTGTCTAACTGCCTCTTTTACTGTGTTTAGCCATGGTGGTGGCTTTTCTGGTCCTCTAATTATTATTTAATTGGGGTACACATATAATTTGAGACTCTATTGTGGTGTTTTTTTTAAAGTTTCTATGCAGCTTGCAGACATCTCACTCATGTGACTGTTCCTTATAATTGCCCATCAGCAAAATGGTGGTGTCATAACTTGGGAAAATATGCCCTCCTGATAATCTGAAGGCCCTGATGTCAAAAGATTAGCTATACACAGTAGACCTGATAGAAAACCCATTAAAGTCAATAGGGGTGTTTCCACTGGCAGTGGCTTCAGTAGACTTTGGATCAGGCCCAGACTTGTTTTATATCAGTGATCACAATAGAGTTACAATAGTGCTGGTTAGAGAAGAATCAGGCCCAGTTTCTCCAGAAAGAGCAAAGAGAACAAAACTTTAGCAGCACATTGTTTCTAGGGCCGTTTGATATGTGATCTTCCAAAAATAAAATATTTTTTTTCCTTAACCTCTGGCATTTTGCCTATTCCCAGTGAAGTGCATTTGTTATAGTAATTGGCTATGCAATTTGGATACATTTTTTGGATAAATTATTTTTTCCCAGCAGCCACATTTTGTTGCTGTATCACTCTTAAAACTCAACTGTGTTCTGGGTTCAGTCAGCTCTGGTCAATAACAGTCCATGCTATCAGCTAAAACTGATTTTTATCCTTCAGTCATAAGGCAATTTTCACACTGTCAGCATGAAAGATGAGGACCAAGTATAGACTCAAAATAATGTTTTTCTTTAATGGAAGGTTAATCTAATTAACCAGTCATGGCAATTTTTCTTTTAAATATGGATGATTTATTCATTGTTAATGGGATTTTATTTAGTGAATGGATTACTGCAGTTACCTGGTTATAAATCTACATTCTTCTAACATGCCAATCAACATCTGAGCACTTTTTGCTCCAGTGCTGTCCTTTTCATACTATCACTAGCCATAATAATGATAAATAAGGTATTCGCTTCATGCTTTTCTTTTTCACATTGTGTTTTCTACTGCTTGTTTCTAGATGGGTATTCTTATTTTAAACCCATATACTGGGTGGCCATTAGTTGCTGTGTTGACACAAAATTAGACTTCTACTGACAGTAGCCATATTATAATGGCACAAGTGAATATGAGATGCAGAAATTTTAAAAATTTAGGACATTTCACTTGCATTTCTCCAAGACTGCAACAACTTGCACTGCTTCTTCCAGTGTGCTATTGGCTGAAATGGCTCTATGACTCCAGGAGATAACAGGTGCCTCAGTGGAAGGTAGCTGAAACTGCAGTACACTTGTGGCCACAACAGGAAGAATTTTGTTACAGTATTTAAAAAGGAAAAAAAATCAAAACAGTAAATCAGAATTTCTGTCTTGCAAATTTCCTGCTATTTCCTCTAAAGACAAAAGTGACCCAAAGTGAAATAATGCTGTGATCTCAAACCTACAGGCAACTAGCATTAGAAGTGGAGACCTCTAAATTACTTTATTTGAACTGTTATTCACTGCACATAGCATTGTGACTTACCAAAGTATTATCCTGGAGTGCTAAGGGAATAACTAACCTAGTTAGAGTAAAAGGGGAAAAAAAGTTTTGTTAACCTTACTTTAAGAAAATTCTGACTTCTCTCTCTCAAAGATTGGATGTATCTGGTTCATGTTGCAACTTTCTATATAATTTGTGGGGGTAGAAGGGGGAAGAAGCCACATTGTCTGACCAAGCAGACAGATCAGTCAATACCACCCTGCTATTTAATTGCACCACCAGGCTAGAGTCCAGTAAGCACCACTAGCTGTTCTCTGGCAGATGGCTATAACTAGTGGTTGATTTTCACTGCCATGTCTTATGCACACAGCAGGTAGTGCTTCAGTAAATTCAGTGACCCAAGCATGCAAATACTCTCTGTGCAGAAACCATTTGAACTACTGACCAGTTTAGAAGGCCTACTTTATCTTCCCTTCTTGCTCCTCAGAGCAAGGCCTACCTATTGTTTCCTCAATCTCATTGTTTTTTGGCTATGACTCTTGCTGGCAAGCTGTAGAATAAGCATTAAGTGTTTGTCCCTCCACTTTATACACATTCTTTCCTCTGCAGGAACTCTGTGCTTAGCTCTGTGAGTCCTCTTTCCCAGACTCCAACAAACTACAAACAATTTATTGGGGGAGGGGGGCGGAGGGGAGGTTATGGGGATATCACCTTGAGAGGCCAAAACCCATAGTGATTCTACTGAAACCCCTCTTTTAGAATCAAGCACACAACAATGTCATTAAAAGGCCTTGTGTGTGTTATGTGTGACCATTATAGGAACTTAACTCTACTATCCAAACCACCTTGAGCCTGACACTGCTTGTGGGGAAAAAAAAAACAAAAACAAACCAGAGATCTCTGGGATTGCTCTAGAGCCATACAGCCAGGCCACATCTCACAGCAGTCTGAATGTGCTTGTGCTACTCTTCAGACTATATATAACCTCTTCATGGGACACAACTCCCTACTCATACTAGGTCAAAATCCCAGCAGAATCAAACTTTCCATATGACTGTGTCTGAGATGTTCTCCACCCTCTTTGAGTATGGCCCACAGGCAAGCCTGTCATCTGAACTGTTAGGTCATGTGCCTACCTCCCTTATCTGAGTGGTTATGATGACACAATTGAATTCCCAATAATTACCAGTAACTTTAATTTAGGTTTCTTTGGTAGCCTACGTTCCTCGTCAAGTACATAGGTGCAACTCCCTTGACATCAATAGGAGAAATTGGCCTCAAGTTAAACAACTTATTTTACTGAAAATCACTTTCTTCCCCAGACAGCATTAACCTGAACAATGGATCTGATCATGTTATGTTACTTGTATTTTCAGCGACCTTCACTTAGAAAAGCTCTCAGAAAAAGATTGGTTTGCACATCAGCCTCCTCGCTTAACTGCAGAAAATGGTGAGCCAATCATTGGTTTAGCTTCTGCACTAAAGCAAATATAAATGAATGCTCTTTTGGCTCATGTACCAGGATAATTTAAAGTCTGGTACTAATGGTGTTGGTTGTGTATCATCTTTCCTCACATCCCCATTCTCTATCAACCCCATAGTGAATCCTTGGGAAAGCTAATACAGCCTCAGATTTTATTTTCCCCATCCCTCTGGAGGAGAGTTATCATCAAGTGGAGGAAATCTCAGTAGTTTATCTTGACTGGAGCTGTGCTCGCAGGGAACTGAACAAAGGCAAGGGACCCAGAGATGGTGCAAAGCTCCATCCTTCCACATGAATGGCCCTATCCTCCAAAGGTTCTTGAGGGACCTGATGTTCTGGAAGGAACCCATTCTTTAGGGAATATGTACAAACCCTTTTCCATATTTGGTCCCCTGCTGGAATGAGCTTGGAAGAAACTCCACTAGAGGAACATCCATGGAATTTTCCTTTCCCCAGGTCCTTCTTGTCAGTACTTTTTGTAGGTGTTGAGAATTCAGTCTTTATCTCTTTAAGATGAAGTGTGCTAATTTCCAGAACTCAGGAAATATTAATTGCATCCTACAATGTTAAATAATATCTGGCTAACAAACTGACTATACTCCAAAAAGTCATGATATAGATTATTTTATTATGTTGTTTATTATTTGTATTGCGGTGACACCTGGGAACCAGAATCAAGAACCAGTGCCTGATTGTGCTAGGCATGGTACAGACTAGTAACCAAGACAACACTTCCTGTTCCAGAAAGCTCTCAATCAGAGCTGGTTGAAATTTTTCATTCAGAACTTTATTTATTATTATTAAAATAATCTTTTTTCTTTCCAAAATGAAACTTACAAGTTTTTTTAATCTGATTTTTTATGAAAAAAAACGAAGTTAAAACATTCTTTATTTTCAAAACCAAAAACTGAAAACATTTTGATCCCCCCACTTTCTTCCCACTTCCTTTTTTCAGTTTTAAATTTTGACAGTGAAAAAGGGCATGGGAGGAGGAGGGGGAAACAAAAGGTGGAGGGAACCCAAAAATTTGAATACTCTGGTTTTCATCAAAAATTTGTAAATCTTTGAAATTTTTCACAAAAAATATTTACCATTTCTTGACTAACTGTGCTCACAATTGACATGACATACAGGACTCAACAGAGGCGCAAACTAACCAGATGTGTTGGTGGGGGAGAACTGGGAAGATGAAATACCAACAAAACAAACTGCTCAGTAGAAAAACAGAAGTCACTTGGCTCATCACTTGCCTAACCTGTCAAATGTACATGACTTGCAGGCTTCATGAAGGAGGTAAATTTGAAGAAGGATTTAAAAGAGGAGAAGGCAGCAACTTTACAAATTTTATGGAAAGTTTTTCCTAGGCATGAAAACAGCATTGGGGAGAGAGAGAAGCAGATGATCAAGGCTGCCTTCATTGGCAGAGAGTGCAGGGCTTGACAGCTTGATAAGCTTAGATCTCATAGTTGGGGTAGAACTAAATGGAGAAGGGCCTTAAAGTATTGCCTTGTGTTTGACACAATGGAGGAAGGGGATCTGATATTTATCTTTAAATTCACCCTGACTTCTTATGCTCAAGCCATGGAAATGATCGTGAAGTTTCTCTAGTGTTCATTATATTCCTCTTCTCAGGCGAATGTACAATCTAGCCATAATTTTAGGGAACTCTTTGTGGGGACCTGGAAACTATTCAAGTCTGATAACTGGGGTTTCTATGATCACACGGTAGAGATGGCTGAATTTTCTCCCAGGCCAGCCAACTCAGAATAAAAGAAGAGGGGGCTACTAGGGAGATCTAGTCTGTTACATTCAGAAGATCCACAGGAGTGAAGCTGCACTCCTGCAGAGCTATTAAGTTTAGGATTAAAAACCTCTGTTCCTGTGTATTTTAGGAGCAGCATAAGAGCAAAGCTTCACTCAGTCCAGCCTAAGGGGATATATCAGGCCTATAATTAACATGTTGCTTCTGTTACTCAGAGTTCAGCAAATCAAGGTACACTTTATTAAGAGGGTCTGTTATTCTAAAATCATTTATTGTGGGCCAAACTGAGGGAACTCTAAGCCAATGTAATTTATACCTTCCAGACTCCTTAGCACCTACCTTTTGGGAGTCTAGAAAATCACAACACTGCTATCCACAAAGCCTGAGTTAGGTGCTGAGGTTTCCCATACAACGGAAGGGGAGAGACAGGCACCATAGAATGCTACTCACAAAGTCAGCATGCGAGGCGGGGAACCGACTCAGCGAGGCAATGGGAGATGCAGATGTGGTACGTATCATAAACCCTGCCCCTCTCACAGAAGAAAAGGCCCAACTCTGGGTTACAGCAGCACATATCTCAGCTTGCTATCCACAGCCTGGAGGAAGATAGGTGCTCACATGTGGGGCTTGAGCCAGTAGGTTTTGCTCAGAGGCCACCTAATTCCACACAAAACAGTTGGGCGGAGAGAGGGTCCTCCCTTATAACAGTGATTAAAGCACTCACCCAGGATGTCAGAGACCCTCCATTTCAAGTTCCTCCCTCTGCCTGATGAGGAGAAGGGATTTGAATAGGACTCTACTACCTCTCAGGTTATTGCCTTAACTACTCAGCTATATAGTCACTCACTCCCTCTGGGCCAATTAATATTTAATTATTCAATTCGTTACAGTGGAACAACTTCAATAGGAGAGACTAAGGGAGCCCTACAGCAGAATATATCCTCCCCCAGACCAATGGTGAGGTCACTCACCTGAGATAGGGAAAAGCCCCATTCAAATCCCTTTAGACAGTGGCAGGATTTGAACTGTGGTCCCAGGTGATACCCCAACCACTGGGCTAAAGGCAAGGGCTTCCCACCCCTCCGCACCAAGTGTCTTGTACCCAGGAGTCAGGTGGCTGAACGCCTATTTGTCAATCACTCTGGGGCTTAGGCAGGAGATAGGCAGAATAAGGCAGCCGTGTGATGTCCAGAGGCAGAAACATAGGCACCCAGGAATTTTTTACTGCAAAAAGTTGGGGGCCAAGTGATTTTAGGTGTCTACAGTTAGTAGCAGCTGAGCCGGAGTTTCATGGATTGTAGAGGCACCTTCATCTGGGATTTAGGCAGCTAATTACCTTGGTGGATCTGGGCTGCTCTCACTTGCCAAGCTACAAATTACAACCCTCACCTCTCATGTACCTCACCCGTGAATTTGTCCATGATGACTAAGCTGTTGTAAGTGACGTGAAAAGGGACTGAAAGAGATAAAAAGCAGGCAAAACTACCAAGTGGTGTGTGTTAAAGTAGTGTATCTGCTTCATGCTAGTTTATATAGGATAGCTCTGAGTATAGTTTCTACATATAGTCCATTAAATAAATAAATAAACCTACAAATAAACATTAAGGAATAGAGACAACAAGCTAATGTTATATAAACAATTACAATTACAAACAATCAACAACTTGTTTTAATACTCAATTATCCACACAAGCCATTAAACAGAAAAAAAATCTCAGTTGCTAACCTTAAATATATCTCTGTAGTTCAAAGAAACACTGAAAAGGCATCTAAAAGATGAAGTTTGGAGAACTGTGTGTTTCTGAACCTAATTTACAGCCGTAGCTCACGAAAGCTCATGCTCAAATAAATTGGTTAGTCTCTAAGGTGCCACAAGTACTCCTTTTCTAATTTACAGAGCAGCCTGGATTGGGCCTCAATTATGGTAGATGCCGTACAATCCCTTAAAAAGATATAGTTCCTGCTTTGAAGTGTTTACAGCAGTGGTGGGCAACCTGCAGCCTGCAGGCCACTGCTTCCCGCCGCTCTCATTGGCCGGGAACAGCGAACATTGGCCACTGGGAGCTGCAGGCGGCCATGCCTGCGGACAGTCAATGTAAACAAATGGTCTCGTGGCCCGCCAGCGGATTACCCTGACCGGTCACAGGTTGCCCACCACTGGTCTGCAGCCTAATTTGAGACAAGTCATAACAAGTCAGCATGAAAAACAATAGAAAGGAAAGGAGAGGGTAGAACAAGAGTAGCTGTTAGGGCTGGATTAAAACAATTCAGGACCGTAGACACACCATGAGATAGGGATTGCCCTGGCCATGGCACTATGGCCCTGCGGTCCCAATCTGGAGTAGTGGTAGTAGTGCCATCCCTTCCAAGGGTAGTTGCACTGGACCCCCTTCTCGACCAGGCATAGGAGTGCATTCTCCCTCTGGAAAGATATGGACAGCAGCCTCCCTTATTACTTACTCCAGGAGCTGTGGTATATCTACTGGAGTTGGTGGACCGGACCCACTTCGCTCTTCATGTTATACCATACCCAGGGTTTCCTTCTGGGCCCTCCTGACAGCAATGAGGCTTCTTGCTAACACCCCATTGGTATTCACATGGCACTACACCCCAGTCTCAGGGCTATCATTTCAGGCTGTCTGCAGACTCAGGTAGACATAACTGCAATGGTTTCATGTGGGGCATATTTTCAAGATGTTCTTCATAACCCTGAAGGCTAAAAATTGAGGGATTTTTTTTTAAACTGGGATTCTGACAATCACATGACTCCAGGAACTGGGGCTTTAGGAATTGGCCTTCAGCCCCTATGCGTTAATCTGGCTTTGGTAGGTGCAGTAAATTCATATACATGCTCAGTCTAACAATATGGGTATAATTGCAATTATACCAATATTTCTTCTGTCTGCTAAATTTCATAGTTTATGGTATTTAATGTAGAGTATATAGTTTACCATCTTCCATTAGAGTTGGGACTAGGCCACGTGCACATGCTTGCTTTTTGTATACTGATATCTGTCTAGTTAAGTGTACATAAAATTATTTTGCTCTGGAGGAAAAGATTGTTATTTGAATGTATTTCTCTACAACTATTATGGAAATTTAAGTGATAACTGGCTTAGTGACATACCTATGATCTTATAATGAACAGAATATAGAAACTAATACTGCACATTAAATTGAGTAAGTTAAATCTCTTTCTATTACCTCCTTCTTCCATAGCACTAATGGAAAGTTCAGCTTTTCATGGCAAGTTAAATGAGAACTAAAGGACGATGAAGCAGACAAAATTAAATGAATTCCTGGAGACATTAGTGTTGGTGGTTTGCTTGCATTTTTCCTCCCTGTACACTTATATGACTTGCGATCTTCCCTCTATTTTGGTGCTATGTGTGTTGCTTTTGTCAAATGAATCTTCCACAAGCCATAGGGGCTACTCTTCTGTTGACTCTACGTGTATGTGCATAAAACACCAAGTTTCCAATTAGGATCCTTGTGTGCTCGGTAACTATGACAAATCAGTACTGTCAGACTAAAAGCCTTGTAGCTGAAAAGAAAAATGTCACACTGCTGCTGTGTCCAATATAAAAACACCACTCCATCATTTCTCTTAACCTTTAATGTCTAAGCTGAATCTCCAAAATCAGCAAGCATTGAAACAGAATACTGTTCATGAGTGACTTAACTTTTTGGTTGTACACCGTTAAAATATGAAACTTAATTTGTGTAAATATGAAATTAATGCTAGACAGGTTAACTTGAACTCTTTCCCATGGAATTAGAAAGAAATGCTACTGGTGTTGGTAGTTTGATAATAACACAATTAAACCATTAATGAGAATTAGGTTTGTGTAAGCGGGGAAATAGTCCCGGTCTTGTGGGGAACTTTCCTGGCTTCTGCACTAGCCCGGTGAAGTGGGCTAGCGAAAGGATCTGAGTCCTCGCTCCCACTTCCTTTACCCAGTGGCCTCCCTGCCCTTGAGGACTCCCCTTCCACTCTCCTGTCTGGCAGAGGCCACTTAACTCCAACAAGGCTGGGTCCAGGATTCCTGGGGGCCTCAACCCCCAACCCTGCTGTGGTCACCTAGGACAGGGGCTAGGTTGTCCCCACTCCGGGGTACTCTGTCTGCACTGGGCACTTCTCTGACCCACTGACCATTACATACAAGTTAAAGCAAATGCAAGTTATTTAATCAACAATTAATTTTAAAAAGAATAAGGAAAAATGGGAAAGGTTAAAGGAAACACATCAATCCGCTCTGTGGCAGGGAACATCACAAACAGTGTCTCTGGAATGTCAGGGCAGTTCACAGTCTGTTCCTTGTAAGTCCCAGGCCTTCTTCTCCAGCCCTGGCTGTACTGCAGGGATGCTGTGGGTTGGACACTTGCTCTGGTGGTGGCCACACGCTCTCAGGCTCTAAGTGGTAGGGCCCTTCTTCCCTGTGTCACCCCTGCCCTGTTGGGGTTATGATCCAAGCCTGGCCTGCAGAGCCCCTTGGCTGAGGCATCTCCCTGTGCTGGGTCCGCTGCCCAGGGTCCCCCTCGCTCTCCACAGCTGCTCACCGCACCCGGCTCCAGACTGCTCCAGCCCCAGCTCCACCACTCTGTCTATGCTGCTCTGCCTCCAGCTTCCTGGGCTGCTTCTTTGGCCCCTCTGCCTCTGGTTGCTCCAGCTCTGCTCCCAGCACAGGTCTGCTCTGCAGGCTGCTTTTGTGACTCTGCTCCCAGCACTGACCTGCTTCCTGGGCTGCTTTTCTGGCCCCTCTGGCTCTGGTTGCTGCAGCTCTCCTCCCATGGCAAGTCTGCTCTCTCTGGGCTGTGCCTCGGCCTTGGGGCTGCAGCTCTGCTCCCAGGACAGGGGCTGCTCTCTCTGGGCTGCTTTCCTGGTCCCTCTGGATCTGGCCCAGCTCTGCTCCCCAGCTTAGCTTGGGCCCCTGCTTTCTCCTTAGCTCGGCCCCACTCTGTCTGACCCAGGCAAATCCAGCTCACATGGATGACGGGACCTCCCTGGCCTCCTGACTCTCTGATTAGCCTGCCCGCCTTGTCATTCAGGCTGACCTGGAGCATTGGCCTTCTCCTCATTGTTTCTGGGGGCTGTCAGTCTCAGGTCCTGATTCCTCATCTACCCTTCCCCTTTTAGTACTGGGAGCTAACAATTAAAACACCCCCACTGAATGTTAGTAAGGGGGCAACAGTCCCCTTACATTTGCAATAGTTTTGACTGACTTCATTCAAGAGCTAGTTTGGGTGTGGACATAAGAACAAATAAAAGCCCTGCACAAGGTATGGTGCTCTTCTGGTGAGTCACCCTGGCTCAAGTTCTAAAACCCACGCTCAATTTTCCAGTTAATTTTTGCTGAGTCATGCTGGCAGGGGTGGCCAGTAAATTCAGGAGGTAAAGCTGTGGGGGTGTTTCTTTGGGTCTAACAGAAACTAAAGAGTTTTTTGGCCAGAAGACAGAGATGGGAAAGGATGTATTAGGTCATCTAGTCCATTCCCTTACTAGCACTGCATTATTCCCCATCTTGCATTTACTTGTGTTTTGTCCTATCTAGTTTTGAAATGTGCTAAGTGATAGGGTTTCTACCATTACCTTCCATTGACAATTACTTTCCCTATTAAGAATTTCATGATATTCAGACTAAATTTCCCCTTGCTTAGTTTCATCATATTACTCTGTGTTCTATTCCTTTGTAATATGGTAAGCCATTCCTTTCCCTTTGTGTTGTCAAATATTTATACACTGTGCTCTTAGTCATTGTTTAGCCAAGCTAAACGTAGTTGATATTTAATCTTTCGTTATGTCAATCTGTCATTCCTTCTAATAATTTTTTTCTGTGGAATCTGCGAGATGCTATGTGCTGTACAAACATAAAGGAAGGCACAGTTCCTGCCCCAATGGCTGTACAATCTAGACAAATAGAGAGGTAGAACAAGGTAAAGTGATTAATGTGGTGAATGGCCTTATCTTGATATGGTTTTGTGATTGCTTCCGATTTTTTTTTTTATTAAAACCTCTTTCCCCATATGCAGCATGTAGGGAAACAAAAAAAAAAAAAAAAGAATGAATGATGAGAATTTCAATTTAAATCGAGCTCTTTGAGACCCATCATGACTAAGAAATTTGTATACATCCTGACTTGCATATCTGACTCACAGGTAAAAAGAAAAGGAGTACTTGTGGCACCTTAGAGACTAACCAATTTATTTGAGCATAAGCTTTCGTGAGCTACAGCTCACTTCATCGAATGCATCCGATGAAGTGAGCTGTAGCTCACGAAAGCTTATGCTCAAATAAATTGGTTAGTCTCTAAGGTGCCACAAGTACTCCTTTTCTTTTTGCGAATACAGACTAACACGGCTGTTACTCTGAAACCTGACTCACAGGTGTATACCTTTGCTATCTAACAGTAACAGACCATTTTTAGAGTAGGAATGTGATCTTATTGCCCTTATCCTCCTATTGTCTCTCTTAAGCACTGAGTACTACTATTTTGGACTTCCATAAAACTTGCTCTGAGAGATACAAAACTAGGACCTAGATAGGTTTTGGGAGTGGATGATTGAGGGGGCTGGTAATCAGAAATATGCCAGTTGAAAACCACCCCTGCTTTTTCTTCATAGTGACTGAAAATTGTTGCAATCTGTTAGCAAGCATGAAATGAGTTGGTGGTTTGATGAAATTTCTAGTGAATCTGGGATCAACACAAAAAATTCTATCTCAATTACAACAAAATAAATGATTTTAGTGAGTGTTGTGTGTTTGCATGTGTGAGTGAAATACTGTAACCTCTCATTCTTGGATATGGATCCTACTGGAAAGGATCAAGACCCTCTGATGATTGATTGGGTTTAGGCACTGGGATAGGCAGAAGTTTGCATTGCAGTTGGAGCTTCTCTGAAGGACATTAAGTCTTGCATTTGCAATAAGCACTAGCCCCTGGAATTTCCTTAAAATTCGCTATTGTAGCACTCAGTATTGCGAAGAAAAAAGTCCTCCAAAATGTTTAATTGTTTTAGAACTTCTGGAACTTGTTTCTTTTCATGAGTATTTGGGAGCACTGAATTATTAAACTTAAAATGTAGTATTTATCTCTCCTCTCCATTTAGGTCCTGCCTGGCAATTTATTCAGCTGGGTTTAATGAAGCACAAGAAGAATGAGTGACTTATCTAGAGGAATGTCTGCACAGCAGAAGTGAGGGTGCTTTCCAGTTTGGGTAGGTAGACATGTGCTTGCTCCACTCGAGCTAACATCTAAAAAAAGCAGTGTGGCCATGGCAGCAGGGGTTGTAACTCGGGCTAGCTGTCTTTGTATGTACCCAGGGGAATTGGCTGGGATTGTACATAGGTGGGTAGCCTGAGCTGCCACCTGTGTCACCATGGTTACACTGCTAGTTTTGGGTACTAGCTGGAGGAGAGCTAGCACATATCTGTGTCCACCTGCTCTGGGAATCACATCTCCCAGCTGTTGTGTAGACATACCCTAAGATCACAACATGATTGAGTGGCTCAGCTCAAATTAGAAACCAGGATTTTTGGCTCCTATCCAATTGCCCTAAACATTAGGCCATACTCCTTTTTGTGTATATAAAGCAAAAATATTTTCAATGGAGTAAAAAAAGGAACAGGGTAGTATGCCTTTCCTGGTAGTTATTACTGTACTGTCTCAGAAAGAACATCTCCTTATTCATCAGCATCACTTCCATATGTTAAGATAAAAGGCCTTTCCAACACCCCATTATTACGGTTTTGGGCCAATGTAACTGTCTTGGCTTCAATGGAGTTGCACTAGCTGAATCTGGAGTGATACAGTGGTGGAACAGGCCCTAGAAATGCTGGCAAGCCAAATGGGATTGTGTAGAAACTCATGAGTCTCAGGGTTTGTCTACATGGTGCAGTGATGCACACCAGAGAGATGTGAATTCTAATGTACACCTATGTGTCGTGCACTGTGTTGACCCTGCTGGCACGCGTTGAAAGTTTCCCAGGGTGAGTTAACACAGTATTGTTTTATGTTAACATGTGCTAGGAAACTTGCAATCCATGCCAGTAGGATCAGCACAGGCCAGTTAGCGCAAAGCACATGGTGCCGTAATGCATACCAGAGGAGTGTGAATTCTAAGTGCACCTATGTAGACAAACTATTAGGTTCATTTGTAATGGGAGACTCCACATTGCTCAACTTTTTGGGGGATTCCACGTTCTTTCTCAGCACGAAAGACTAAACAACATTTTTTTCACTGGCTTCTGAAAATGAACAATGAGAAAACAAACAAGCCAGGTGAAAAATCCTGAGAAAAAACAAACTGAATTTAGACATATTGAAATGAAACATAATGAAAGCAGATGAATTATCCTCTATTTGTGGATAATGCTGTATTAAATGAGACAGCCAAAAGCTCCCTTTCTTAATTTTCCATCACAGAATTGGGTCATGAAATCCCATAGTTCCAGATATATTTTGATACCTTAATCATTAGTTTTGCAATCATTTATCTTCCTCCTACTGTGAGTCTTACAACCTATGGCAACTTAAATGGTATGTTTATGCTTGGAATGGCTCACTGGCCAAATCAGGTCTGAGGACCAGACTCTGCACACCTTTACTTGCATAAATGGTCCCTACTCACATGCATAATCCCATTGACTTCAGTGGGATTACTGAGATGATCAGGTGTTTGCTAAATTAGCCCTTAAATGTCTATTGGAAATACAGGAGGTAAAATAATGTATTAAATGAGTACTACTAATTGGTTGCATTAATTAATTAATACTAATTTACCTGTAAGTGATAGCAACTCTTGCTAGAACTTCTATTGGTCTCAGGAGCTAACTTGCATCCAGAGGATGTACTGTCACTAGATGTTTGTTTTATCTCTTGGCAGGTCTCCTGTTTGTCTCATGGAAGGCTATTCATAAATATTTAAGAGCCACTACTCTTATTCATGACATAATCCACCACAGATTCACCTCAGAGGAGGCACTTGACACCTTACTTTCTTGGATCTCAAGGGATAAGCTTGCTATTTTTACACTCATGTTTTTTTCTTGCATTTTATTCCTTTACCTTTTCATGTTCTCTCTCTAACTTTTATTCTAGTGTGGCAGACACCTGAAACATTTATAGGCCATGAGGCCCATTTGTGGAGAGTGGGAGAGATTCCAATTCTATATTTATATGAATATGGTATACCACAGTTTAGTTGCTTGATGTAACTCCACATAGGCCAAGTAATGTCAAAGGAGCAAACAGGAAATGAAACAAGAACTAGAGGTAAGATAGCCTCCATGGAAACTACTTCAAGGATCCTTAGGAGAACAATAGGAGGGCTATGGATTGGGAAATGCCTACCTCCTTGGCTTCAGCCAGGTTAACAGGTTTATCTCTCCAGGGCTGGGGCCTAAGATCAAAGAGACAATGACTAGTGAAAGATCTCTGCCTAGGGGAGATAGCTCAGTGGTTTGAGCATTGGCCTGCTAAAACCAGGGTTGTGAGTTCAGTCCTTGAGGGGTCCATTTGGGAACTGGGGCAAAAATTGGGGATTGGTCCTGCTTTGAGCAGGGGGTTGGACTAGATAACCTCCTGAGGTCCCTTCCAACCCTGGTATTCTATGATTGCTACTGATTAGCTACTGCTCAAGGGAGAGATCCTGTTAGTGATACTCTGAGGGGGCAGAGGCTCTGCAGGATGTATCTGAGGTAGCTGTGCTCACCTGAGCTTTGAGAGGAGTGATTACACAAGACCAATGCAGGTAAACCTTTTGTTGTCTTTACCATTTTTGCTGCTTGCTGTGCACCTTTGGGAAAATGGACAATATGTCTGTTTGGAAGGAGCTGTTCTGAATTACTTTAATCAACCACTAGTCATAGGCACCTGAAGGGGAGCATCTTGCATTTACCAATTCCATCAGATTAACAAAGTTGGAAACAGTGGGGCTGCCATCCCGGAATCCAGTCTAAGAATGGTAGAATCATTCCATTGCCCCAGTCCCAGAGACTGGTGGAGATAATGTGAGGGGTACACTCACGGGGAACTGTAAGGGAGTGCTGTAGCCCAGTGAACCAGTCTAAAGTCGGATGAACTATGGAGTGTGACTCTGGAAGGAGCATGGGTAGTGGCCTATCACTTGGAAAAAGTGCCCATGGGAGAGCTCCCAGGTGCTGCTTATCCCTGAATTGCCAAAAGGAAATCAGTTATGTAGTTCTGAGGAGGATAGGGGGAGACTGAGTATGTATATAGGTGGTGGAACATGCAATTAGATCAGTTTATGATAGCATCTCTTAAGGCCTCCCTCCTAACCTGTTGCTGAAGGCAAGAAATCTGTCCCTCATTTTCAATAGTCACCAGTCACATGTTCAGTCATATAGAAGGAGAAGGATTGCAAATGTGAGCCTGCTTTCTTTTAAAGGATAGACTTTTCACTGAAATTGGGACATAAGACAAACTTTTAGAAAATGAGATTTCTTTCTTAATAGCACAGATAGCTTGAGGAATTTGATTTTGCATGAATTCTCTTAAGAAAAGGAAGATGGTAATCTAAAATGCTGCTAATTATCAAAGAGATCATGGTTTAGATACCACTTATGCTATAGTGTCTCCATTGTTTTGATACAAAGATTCCAGACACCAAAAAAAAAAAAAAAAAAAATCAATTCCTCAGTGATGAAGTACAACAAACAAAAAGGTTAAATTCAGCTCTCCTACAAACAAACAGCTAACACGGATCTTAATCCAAGTTGCAGCAATATATCTGAGGGGAAAATGTAGCCTTATTTCTTCTTAGCTTTCCTGACTTTTGTACACAGGTTATCACTTGGTAATTACGGAAAGTGAGCACGATAGGTAACAGAGAGGAAATCCTTCACAAGATGGGAATAAACAAGGATGCTGACACTCAAGGTACTAGGATTTAAGATATTGCCCCTCCCCCTCTGAGATTTTACCTTCTCCCCCTCTATCTCTTTCTACAGAATTTAAGCATCTATGTTGTTGTGGTTGTACCTTGTGAGTTTGTACTTCTCCATGGGGTGAATTTCAGTGGGAAGCCAGAGAAGGGAGCTGGGAGGGCAGTGCAGCACAGATGACGAGATGAGACCAAAGGCAATGCTGAATGGGACCTGGGGAGGCAGGAGAACAGCATTAGTGCCTAAGATTTCTCCTTTGGGGCTCTGTGAAGATAAAGCTGAGATGGGAAGGAGGGCTGAAAGTGAGGCCCAGAAGCAGCATATCAGGATGTGTTTGGCAGGGGAAGCTGTAGAATTAGGGTTTAGTTTCTCCTTCCCTCCAGAAAGAAGAAACTGAAGAGCTTTTGTATAGATTGCATTTGGGGAACACAAGCTAGGTACTATAGTCACACTAGTCTGGGAAGTAACCGAGTAGTTGGGGAGTAAAACTTTCAAGACGCAAACTCTACAACTAGCAAGATATTGGAAACAAATTCTTTAGGGCACAGTCCAGGAAAGAGGAGGCTATTTTCCTTTGCTTTATAGGGGCTGATATTGAGACTGCTCTTGTTCTTTTCTAATTCAGTGGCAAAACTTACATTGACTTCAGTAAGGCAGGACTGAGACCATGATGTGTAATTTTCAGGCTGCTGCCTTTCAATGACACCTGAGTAAGAACTGATTGAGGTTTGCAGGATTTTAACCCAAGACTTTAGCCATGCTGTGCTTTTCTTCCCCCACACCCTGTTACAAAATGCATTCAGATGCTACACTGATGAGCACTATTTAAATATATAGAAGCAAAAGCAAATAGTGTGTATACCACATCTTCAGTAAGTATTAAATATCAATTATTGTATTTAAGTGCCCTTTTATAACTGGTTGATTAAACTCCTTTGCTGAAACATAACTTTGTTGTATAATAAAGTAGGTATGCCTTGCATAGCTCTGATATGCCACTTACTCTCTCCCACCCCTCCCCCCCCAAAAAAAAATCACTTAATGACCAATTCTGAAGTTAATGGAGTTACTGTAAGGCCTGGTTTGCATCATTTTTGGGCTAGTATAACTATGTCAGTTAGGGGTATGATTGATTAGCATTATAATTATACAGCTTCATCCCCTAGTGTGGATGTAGTTATACCAATATAAATGTGCCTTTTACTGCTACAGTTAAATTGTGTACCACTTGTGTATAGACAAGGCCTGAGATTAGGATCAGGATCTTGACATTTAATTTAAAATTAAATATGATAATACAATGTATGAAGTATACTTTGGACACTTGCAAGTGTTTTAGCAAAGATTGAGTGTAGTGGCCTAGGTCTTTGGATTTGTAGCTCATCATTAATCATTCTGTCACAGTAGCATTCATTTTGAATTCAGACTGCAGCGTGAGTTTCTTTTATTTAATTTGGCAAAAGTGCATGATTTACATACATTTAATATTTACTTTTTTAATGTACTTAGGCAATCTGCAGGCAACTTGTCAAGTGGCCTATATTTAATACAAGTCTGATGTTCAAGGTGATCTGGTTTGAGAAGTTGTGACATATTATCTCTTATCTTCAAGTTGGTGTCATTAAGATTCTTCAGACACTATCAGTAAAGGGTTATTTAACATGCATCCTTTGTTTCTCTTCCATTACAATGAGAACTCTGTCTTTTCCTGCAACAGAAAACAGCTGAGTTCTGGTGCATCCAGTTGGGGATAATTCCTACTCTCCCTCTCCCAGTTTGCACAGGTGTGCAAGGTCCAAAAACCAGTGGAACCAAGATAGTTCTGCTGCCTAGAGCCAGGAAAATCATGGAGGAGCCATGCAGGGCAGGCCTAGTCTCCCTTTGTGTAGGAAAGGAGAAAAGATGCAAAACAGTGGCAGGAGCTTTGGTAGTGGCGGGATAGGAGTGTGAAGCGGATGGAGAGCTAGATCATAGAATCATAGAATATCAGGGTTGGAAGGGACCCCTGAAGGTCATCTAGTCCAACCCCCTGCTTGAAGCAGGACCAATTCCCAGTTAAATCATCCCAGCCAGGGCTTTGTCAAGCCTGACCTTAAAAACCTCTAAGGAAGGAGATTCTACCACCTCCCTAGGTAACGCATTCCAGTGTTTCACCACCCTCTTAGTGAAAAAGTTTTTCCTAATATCCAATCTAAACCTCCCCCACTGCAACTTGAGACCATTACTCCTCGTTCTGTCATCTGCTACCATTGAGAACAGTCTAGAGCCATCCTCTTTGGAACCCCCTTTCAGGTAGTTGAAAGCAGCTATCAAATCCCCCCTCATTCTTCTCTTCTGCAGGCTAAACAATCCCAGCTCCCTCAGCCTCTCCTCATAAGTCATGTGTTCTAGACCCCTAATCATTTTTGTTGCCCTTCGCTGGACTCTCTCCAATTTATCCACATCCTTCTTGTGGTGTGGGGCCCAAAACTGGACACAGTACTCCAGATGAGGCCTCAGCAATGTCGAATAGAGGGGGACGATCACGTCCCTCGATCTGCTCGCTATGCCCCTACTTATACATCCCAAAATGCCATTGGCCTTCTTGGCAACAAGGGCACACTGCTGACTCATATCCAGCTTCTCGTCCACTGTCACCCCTAGGTCCTTTTCCGCAGAACTGCTGCCTAGCCATTCGGTCCCTAGTCTGTAGCGGTGCATTGGATTCTTCCATCCTAAGTGCAGGACCCTGCACTTATCCTTATTGAACCTCATCAGATTTCTTTTGGCCCAATCCTCCAATTTGTCTAGGTCCTTCTGTATCCTATCCCTCCCCTCCAGCGTATCTACCACTCCTCCCAGTTTAGTATCATCCGCAAATTTGCTGAGAGTGCAATCCACACCATCCTCCAGATCATTTATGAAGATATTGAACAAAACCGGCCCCAGGACCGACCCTTGGGGCACTCCACTTGATACCGGCTGCCAACTAGACATGGAGCCATTGATCACTACCCGTTGAGCCCGACAATCTAGCCAGCTTTCTACCCACCTTATAGTGCATTCATCCAGCCCATACTTCCTTAACTTGCTGACAAGAATACTGTGGGAGACCGTGTCAAAAGCTTTGCTAAAGTCAAGAAACAATACATCCACTGCTTTCCCTTCATCCACAGAACCAGTAATCTCATCATAAAAGGCGATTAGATTAGTCAGGCATGACCTTCCCTTGGTGAATCTATGCTGGCTGTTCCTGATCACTTTCCTCTCATGCAAGTGCATCAGGATTGATTCTTTGAGGACCTGCTCCATGATTTTTCCAGGGACTGAGGTGAGGCTGACTGGGCTGTAGTTCCCAGGATCCTCCTTCTTCCCTTTTTTAAAGATTGGCACTACATTAGCCTTTTTCCAGTCATCCGGGACTTCCCCGGTTCGCCACAAGTTTTCAAAGATAATGGCCAATGGCTCTGCAATCACAGCCGCCAATTCCTTCAGCACTCTCGGATGCAACTCGTCCGGCCCCATGGACTTGTGCACGTCCAGCTTTTCTAAATAGTCCCTAACCACCTCTATCTCCACAGAGGGCTGGCCATCTCTTCCCCATTTTGTGATGCCCAGCGCAGCAGTCTGGGAGCTGACCTTGTTAGTGAAAACAGAGGCAAAAAAAGCATTGAGTACATTAGCTTTTTCCACATCCTCTGTCACTAGGTTGCCTCCCTCATTCAGTAAGGGGCCCACACTTTCCTTGGCTTTCTTCTTGTTGATAACATACCTGAAGAAACCCTTCTTGTTACTCTTGACATCTCTCGCTAGCTGCAGCTCCAGGTGCGATTTGGCCCTCCTGATTTCATTCCTACATGCCCGAGCAATATTTTTATACTCTTCCCTGGTCATATGTCCAACCTTCCACTTCTTGTAAGCTTCTTTTTTATGTTTAAGATCCGCTAGGATTTCACCATTAAGCCAAGCTGGTCGCCTGCCATATTTACTATTCTTTCGACTCATCGGGATGGTTTGTCCCTGTAACCTCAACAGGGATTCCTTGAAATACAGCCAGCTCTCCTGGACTCCTTTCCCCTTCAAGTTAGTCCCCCAGGGGATCCTGGCCATCCGTTCCCTCAGGGAGTCGAAGTCTGCTTTCCTGAAGTCCAGGGTCCGTATCCTGCTGCTTACCTTTCTTCCCTGCATCAGGATCCTGAACTCAACCAACTCATGGTCACTGCCTCCCAGATTCCCATCCACTTTTGCTTCCCCCACTAATTTTGCTTCCCCCACTAAGATCCTGTGGATAAAATAATATGTGCTTTTGTAAATCAAGTGTTTCATAATGTATACACACACGGGTCAGAATTAAAGTTGGACACCTTTAATTCTGGCATTTCCTAAATGTTGAGCACTTGTCTTTGCAATCTTAACCTTCTTTTAACATAGCTTTTCATGTAGTTATATATATAAAAATCAGACATTGACCACTACTTCAACTCTGAGGCTTCAAAATGGCTTTGGAGCTGTTCAATCATATGGCACTGGGTTGGGGACGTGAGAGATTCCATCCTTTTCTTCCCGAGGGGTGGAAGGATGGTATGGGGGAAATAGGTCCCTATGTAATGCCCATTGATTCAGGCTATGCACAGGGGTTAAGAATTTGGCTTATAGTGACTATATTATATGGCATTCCTAATGAATCCTAATCGCATTAGTAATTCAATGAAATAAATATATCAATGTCAAGTTACTATTATCTTTTAGGAGAATGTAAAATGATGGAATATTTTAAGGCCTTTAATAAAAATTTGATTTAAATTTATGTTAGCTGCCACCCAATCTGGGTTTTTCCTTCATTTAATTTTTCTTATTAAGTTATTTATATAGTTAGCATAAAGGTTTCATTATTTGTTTTGTCCCCCCCCCCCCCCCATATCATTTTTAATTAGTATGGTAGTTTAGCTAAGGTTACATTAATTGTCTATGCATAATTCTTTTCTATTGTCATTTCATTAAAATAATAATATCCAGTCTTAGATATATGAAGTAAAAGAGATTGGGGGGGTAGGGGAAGCGTATTAGATCTGAGGTTCCCTGATAGTGAAGATCTTGGACATGAACTCGCACTCCCAGTACCTTGGAGCAGGTCACTGAAAGAGAAAGTACTTCACATATGGTATTCATCGCTTGAGCCTGAGTTGGATGAGAGCAGTAATTAAAGCTTGCCTTACTGAGGAATTTCTTAGAGCCCAACTGGCTGGGTCTGGAACCAAGTTTTGGCCAACTGCTCTGAAATCTCTGCTCCAGCAGTTGCATCAGTGTTGAGGCACACAGAGGCACCACAAAGAGGAGCTCTCCATTTTGAGGTCTCAAGGTCTATTAAGAAACCCAAACTATTGTGTCTTTATCTGCAGGCAACTTCTAAGGGGAAGAAATGGCAGGATGGATTGGAGTGCTGCTCTTCCTCAGATTCCAAAAGTGCAGGCATCTCAGAAGATTGCATCTTCAGAATCAAGGAATGCTGGTATCCTAATGGTCCCATCTCTATCACCTGGAATCTGACAAAGTTCCTCCTGTAATAGCTTCTTCATAGCCAAAGTCAGGCACATTTCAGGTCCACTTGGAATGTTTCTCATCCGTCCTTTGCTCCTCCAAATCACTCATGTGGTGCTCTTCTTTCCACTCCTCTACAGCTCTGCGGTCATCTTGTCCATCCCACCAATGTGTCTCTGCCATTTCTATGATTTTCAACTATCTATTCAAGTTCCCTCAGTCAAGCACTGCAAGTGTATTTTTGACTTAATTCTTCTAACCACTACCTTCTTGATATTCAGTCTTTCCCACCCAAACACTATGCACCACAGTCTGTCTTGATATACACCTATACAGTTCCAATCTGATCACCCCTCTGTGGTCTCAGTGCTGTCCTTTTTGTGTATCATTGTTGACCCAATTTCTTGTCCAGTGGCCACAAGATATTTTGAACTCTCCCCATCCCCCCCTGAAGCTGACAGTGTTTTTGTCACATCACTGTGTGAAAAGTGCACTGTATTCTGTAGATCCCAAAAACTGGAATGGTTAAAACAAAACCTAGCCATGAGGTTGGGAGGATACTGAATTTGTATAGTTAACAATAGATTTTGTTGAGTGTGCAATTTCAGATGGGCACATAGTATAAATCTCTCAAAAGTTACTGAAACTGTTATAAAAATGTTTCTCACTTGTACCCCAAACTGAATTATTATGTTACTTTTAAAGGTAATTTTATTGGACTTCATTGTGAATTTGGTCATGTTGTATCCACAATACAACATATATAGCCCAAATTTTGCAACATGGCCTCTATTTGTTCCTATGGAACTTCATGCATGCAAAACACCTGCAGGTGCAATATTGTGGACAGTTGTCCTATGCATCTGATAAATCTCACATCTGCACACTCCATTTGAATGTGAAAGCTTATTTAGGTGTGCAAAAATATGCACACAAGCTATGCACAGACAAAAGGAGACTGAATTAAGGCAATTTTGAAAATATGACATCTAAGAATAAATAGTGGGACAAACTTAGACCTTAGTTGCCCTTGCATACTGTAATTAGCTTAATTAGAATTGCATGGTTGCAACTAACTGAAGGCAAAACTGTGCCCATTGGAAGAAGTTATGGGGTGACATGATTCATAATGGATTTAGTAATTATAATTTAATTATTCTTTGAATGGAAAAGAGCTACCAGAATGAAAAATTGATTGATTTTTTCACTTGCTGATATAATAGTTGCTGTTCTTATCTCATAAAAGAAGAAATCTCTTGCCACAATAGATTCTGCTTCTAACTCTACTGTAACAACACTGTGCTGCATTGAACTGATGAGTCACTTACCACTTCTAACACTAACAGAGTTCATACATTAGACAACAGTCTGTAATTAAACTATTCAATGATCTGTACCATGTGCATTAGGCAATGGTTCAGTGGAATACTTCAGTTCAGCAAAAACAATTATTAACTAACAGTAAAATGAACACATAAAAACAAAGAAGTTAATAGGTTGCCATGTGAAATACAGCAGTAAAGAACAACACCTTAGAAAGGCAAAAAGACTATAATATTACACGACTGCAAAGGTGGACACTGTGTTCATCTGGTTTAGTGAAATTATACACTTGACTTCAGAAATTCAGCATATGAGTGTAGGTCTGAGATTGGTCTCTCATTCTTACTGCCATCACATTGATCCCCACAGCACCAAGTACATGACTTCTTTAACATGCTAAAGAACTCCCAAAGGGCCTCTCTGTACCTGCTCTACACTTGTTTTTCTAATCTTTTAGATTCAACCTTGACGGAGAGTTTTGATGTTATACAGCTTTACTAAAAGGAACCAACCCTCTTGAGCTGCCAAAATAGAGATCAGAACAGATCAAAATTCTTTCAACAACATTCTTTTGACCCCCCCCCCCCCCAAAAAAAAAACGCATTTTGACCAAAATGAGTTTTTTGGTAGAAAAATTCCTTTTTGGTCAAATTTCAAAAGAAAATTACATAACCATTTTTTCAAATGTTTTTGTTTTCTGAGAAATATTCAACTTTATCTTCTTATAATTATTCTTACCCTCTTTCCTCATGGATGAAAAAAAAGGGGAGGGATAGAAAATGGATTCCTCCCCCACAATTTAAAAAAAATGAAAAGATTTGTTTAATTTTGGTTTCATTTTTTGTTGTTGTTGATGCTGAAAAATTAAACAAAAAATTTTCTTCAATATTTTAAAAAATATACTTACCTTTTTTCCAGCTGTAGAGTAAAGAGCCTGTTTTACCGCAAACAACAGTATCTATTCCCCTTAGGCTCAGATTGGTGAGGCATAGCCTCTGTGACTGAGACACAGGTGGGCTCTTCCCTTTCTGGCTGTCACTGTTTGCAGTGCATTCTATGGGACTCTTCAGTGTGGCTGACCATCAACTAGTGGTGGCTGTCAGCTTTGGAAGGAGAAAATCTGCTGCAAGTGTTCCCATAGGGAAAGCAGATGTTGAAAGGCCTATTTTAAAGAAGTGTGTTTCTCACTGAACACCTCAAAGATTATTTTTTGCCCCCAAACTTCCCTTGGCTTTGCTTGGAATTTTCCCCATATCTTAGGTTCCATCCTCCTTCTTGCAGGTCATGGTCTGTCAGAGGTTATTTTTCTCCTTTCCTTTAAGGTCTTTGCTGTCCCAGTCCAATGCAGGAGGAAGTAACTGTGAGGGTGGTTAAGCATTGGAATAAATTGCTTAAGGAGGTTGTGGAATCTCCATCACTGGAGATTTTTAAGAGCAGGTTAGACAGACAAACAGGGATGGTCTAGATCAGGAACCTTTGGCATGCAGCCTGTCAGGGAAATCTACGGACGGGCCGGGACCGTTTGTTTATCTGCAGCATCCGCAGGTTCGGCCGATCACAGCTCCCACTGGCTACAGTTCACCATTCCAGGCCAATGGAGGCTGCAAGAAGCGGCATGGGCCGAGGGATGTGCTGGCCGCCACTTCCCGCAGCCCGCATTGGCCTGGAACGGCGAACTGCAGCCAGTGGGAGCTGCGATGGGTTGAACCTGCGAACGCTTCAGGTAAACAAACTGTCCCGGCCCGCCAGCAAATTTCCCTGATGGGCCACATGCCAAAGGTTGCTGATCCCTGGTCTAGATAATACTTAGTTCTGCCTGGAGTGCAGGGGGCTGGACTAGAAGATCTCTTGAGGTTCCTTCCAATCCTACGATTCTATGATTCATACAGTATTGCCAACGTCAGATGTTACCCAAAATCATGAGCTTGGTTTTTAAAAATCATGGTATTTTAAAATAATAACGTTGAGGTCTTTTTATTTGTCTTCTAGTTCTTGAGCCTCTGGGGTTCATGTTTTCAAGCTTTTCTCCTCAACTGTGAAGGATAGATACTTATGTTTATTTTTTTAAACAAAAGCAGATATTCTCACTGTAGCGGGGTGGCCACCCACTCGGGCCCAGAGGGGTTTAAAACAGCCTTGAGAGAGGGCTGTTGCAGGAGAAAGACAGTGGGGATGATTGGGGAAGCAGCCTCAGTGGGGGCCATGCCCCAATCAGGGCCTAGCTGGCTCTGTAGAGGCTGTGAGCCAGAAGCCCAGAAGAGTCTCTCTTTGCCTTGACAGAGAGAGAAGGGCTTGGCTGCAGGGGCTTAACTAAGTATCTCGAGGGGAGTAGGGCTGGGGACAGGCCAAGGAAGCTGGGGAGCTCTGGCCTAGGAAAGCCCCAGGCTGCGGGCCTGGTAAGGCCTATTAGATACTGGGGTTGCATGGCGTAGCCCATGAGTAGCCAGAGGCAGCAGGTCCAACAACCCCCTTGCCTGTGATGAGTGGCTCATACTACAGTCTGCCCCAGGGCATGGGGGCTAGCTGGTGACTGGCAGGAGCCTACAACTGAGGCGAGGTGCGGATAGTGGATGGGGGAGGGGTTCCCCTTGGAGGGGGGAGACACAGAGCTGTGGGGTACTGCCAGGGGGCAGCACCCAGTTAAAGGGGCACTGGGGTCCTGGAAGGGACCCAAGAGCCAGCAGCAAGGCAAGAGCCTGAAGAGGACACTCCAGAGGCTGGAATGCTATTTCCCTGAGACAACCAGCAGGAGGCGCCGCCGGTGAGTTTGCACCCAGTTACACTCACATAATTTTAGAACTCCAATAGCTGGGGATTAAAACCCCCACTAATTTAATGATACAATACAATAAAATTGTGAGAGATGGCAATACTTTGTGATAATTTGTGGACTTTCAGCTGAACCAAAGTGTTTGGTCAGGCACACTAGGACTAGCCTTCTATTTGTCCTGAAACCACAGTTCAACAATGTTTCCATAAGGCAAATAATCCTAGTCCCTGACATATTGGTATAATATATATATATATATATATATATATATATATCATGTAGCATATTGCCAGCACTATTATGATGGGTCTCACGCTTTCTCTTCTTGGGGAGGGTCCAGGGCACCATTTCTTGCCTCTGAACTGGAGTATTAACTGCCCCACTAGTGTCCTAGAGAAGGGGAATGGAGAGGGAGGGACCCACCCTCTACTCTGGGTCCCAGCCCAGGGGCCCTAGGGATAGTGGTAAACTGCTTGAACTAGCAGTTCCTTCCCCTGGGCTACTTCTCTCTCCTGCCCTTCAGCTTGTGGGGCTTCCTGCCCTCCCTCTGCACAAACCAGGTGTCCCTTTACCTAGGGTCTTGGTCTTCTTAGCCCACCACAGCACTTCTCCAAACTCTCCTCTGCTTCCCTCCAAACTGCTTTCTGCTCCAACACCAATCCACTCTGCTTCAACTCCTTCCCTTGTCTGATTGAAGCAGGGGGGGGTTATCATGTGATTGGCTTCGGGTGCTTTAATTGGCTTCAGGTGCTTTAATTAATTTATAGCAAACTTTCTTCCCTCTACAGGGAATAAGGCTCCCTTCTGGCACTCTCCTGTAGCCTGGGCTTTCCTTGCTTTTTGCCCCCGCTTTCAGCTTCCCCCCTGACCGGGCCAGACGTTCTCTCCCCTTCTCCCCCCCACATTTTTTGTTTTTTGTTTTTCTGCTGTTGCTTGTGTGCTGGTCGGCTGGCTGTCGCACCCCCCTCCCTGCCCGACCTTGGACGCTGCTGCTGCTCCAGCTGAGGCCCCTTGAGAGAGGGGGGGCCTGCTGGCCCGCTCCCCAGAGGGGGTAGTGGAGGGACTCAGCTGCTTGCTCTTTGTTTGTGGACCCGTGTCCGGCCGAGGGAGACTCTTATAATCTGTTCCAGCATCCTTGGAATGCTACAGCTGCGAAGAAAGCCCGGAAAAGAAAGGGAAAAAGCCGTCTACCAGAGGAACACTGCCCGGGGAATCTACAAATCGCCATGGAGGGGGCCTTAAGACTGAGTAACTTTCAAACTGTGCTCTCGTGTGGGGGGAGGCCTTGACTGTGTCTTGACTGTGTTTGAAGGGACACAGGCTGTGTGGCACGGAGCTGCCCCCCGATCCATCTGTGTCCTCCCAACCCCCACACTACTATCTTCACCACTGCCCCCCTCCACCATCTTTGCTAGCTGTTTAACATCTGCCTCTGGACTCAGCTGCTCGCCCTGATTCCACCGTGTGGTCCAGAAGCACCAGCAAACCAAACAGGACTCTCTGTACAAGCATACCGTGGTTCATGTGCCCCCCCGCCTGAGTTGTCCACCCCACAGCTTGTCCCTTTTTACCTGCCCCCAACTCCTGTTAACCACTTGCCACCGTACCCACTGGGGCATCAGCAATGGAGGGCACTGGGGTGACCTCCGCCACTGCCATGCCCATTGCCTCCCCAGACTCTAGGGGAGCCCCCCCCCAGCTGGCAGGAAAGGCCAGGGAAGAAGAAGGGGAAGGGCCCCGCTATAACCACCAGGCCCTCCATGGCAGGGGCCACCCCCACTGCTGCGGCACCGCCACCGACCACAGCCCCCTCCACCAGCTCTGCGGGTGTCCCTCCCTCACCCCCCAGGACGTATGCCCGGGCAGCGGCAGCCCCTCCGCCTGCCGCCTCGTCATCTCTCCCGCCCACTGCCTCTGCTACCATCAATAGCGGCCGGGGCCCCTTTCCTACCATGACAAGGAAGCACAGTGTCTGATGCCTCCTGGTCCCCACCTCGCCCCACGTGGAGACCTTCGTGCGGGCGTTGGTGAGGGTGGTGGGGCCCTCGGCCATTGTGGTGTCCTCCAAAATGTATGGGAAGGTCGTCTTCTTCTTAGCATTGGAGGCTGCCGCTCAGGAAGCAGTGGAGAGGGGCCTGGAGGTGGGAGGGGGGGTTGTTTGTCCCCCTAGAGCCGCTAGAGGACCTGAGCGTCTGCATGGTCCTGACCTCTGTCCCTCCTTTTCTCCCCAGTGCTGCCCTGTTACTTGCCCTTTCCACCCTGGGGAAACCTGTTTCTGTTATCAGCTCTCTCCCATTGGGCTGCAAGGACCCCACCCTCCGTCACATCTTTTCCTTCCACCGGCAAATGCAACTTCTACTGCCGTCGGTGGCGCATGATGGAGAGGCGCTCAAGGGGTTCTTCCTAGTCCCCTACCAGGGGGCCCGTTACCGGGTGTACTTCTCCACAGGGGAAGTCCGGTTCTACCTCTGCTGGGCGTCGGGGCATGTCCGGAGGGACTGCCCCTTAGCCCGGCAAGGAGGGGCACCTGCGATCACCGAGATCCGGCAGGACATCAGCCCCATCATTGCCGATGCCCCTGGCTGCCCAGTACCCAAACCCGCCCCCCCTCCTCTTCGGACTACCGCTACTCCTGCTCAGGACCTACAACGCCCAGGCAAGCGGGAGAGCCCCGCCCTTGCTGCTGACAATCTGGCGGGGCCTATGGAGGAGGGTGAGCAGAGATACCGCCAGGCATGGGTGCCCCAGGGAGAATCCTCCCTCCCTTATGCTGCCCCACCGTTCCCCCCACAAGTCCCTGAGCCATCGACTTTACCCCCTGACACGACCCCTGCTAACCAGCCCCCAGATGATGCCATGAAGGGCCAGGCCCTAGTCCAGGGGAAGTGAGGCAAGTGGAAGGCTCGAGCTCCGCCTCATCCACCTGAAGTGGAGGCCCCCGGAAGACAAGGAAGGGGGGCACCGATGTTGAGCCTTCCGCTTTGCCCACGAGTGCGTCCCATCCACCGGTGTCAGCCAAGAAAGATGTGGTAGCACCAGAAGGTAGTGTCTCCCCTCCACGGGAGACCCTCCCCTCCGAGACCCTCGAGGAAGCCCCTTCTGTCTTGACACTACCCAAAGCCCCCGTAAACCCCGAGGCAACCGTCGTGGCGGGTGCCAGCGGGAAGAACCCCGGGGTGGCGGAAAGTGTCCTCTCCTCCATGTTCGAGGAGATTGAGGCCCTAGATCTGACTCCGGTCACCCAGGGGGAGGACGACCTTTTGCCAGTAAACCTCGATCTGGGCGACCTCACTCCACCCCTCTTTTCCCCGTGCTCCCTCCCCCTAACTGCTGCTTCTGCTCCCACCTCCGAGGAGCCCCTGGACTCCTCCATCGACCTGGCCACTGATGGCACCCCGCTGACAACCACCGAGCCTGCTCAGGTGACAGCCGGCGCCACGCGCCTGGGACACAAGTCGGCAGGGGCACCCCCCATTGGTGCAGAGCAATTGACTTCCTTCCTGGGCGGGGGCCCTACAGAAGATAATCTACCTCCTGATGCTGTGGCCGCTAAATCCACCATAGAGCCCGCGCCCGGTATCACTGAGTGCTCCTTCCCCACCCCCTTAACCCTCGAGCCTGATCGGGAGGCGCTACCATCCAGCTGCTTGCCTCCCGAAACCCAGAACCTCGCCCCTGCCCCTACCCCATCCAGTTTACCTCCTGCAATGTTATCGCCGACCCCGGGGCAGTCTCCTTCCCTTTTCCAACTGATGGCCCCCAGGGAGCGGCCTTTGTGTTCTCCTGCCCCGACCCATTAGGGGCTGCTATTTTCCCTCCACCGCCCCCTATTGCCCCAGGGTTTCAGGCAGGCCTAGATGCTCTAGCCCATCAGGCACCACATCGGGGGTCCGCACCCTGCTTGCCCGTTTTAGCGGGCCACGGGGCTGCACCAAGGGCCCCGCCGGGGAACAATCGGGAAACCATAACCGCACCTCCCCATGAGCTGCGAGGAGCGCTGTGGAAGTTTTTAGAAGATGCCCGTGGCTCCCGCAACAAGGTACAGCTTGCTCTCCAGCGACAGGGGGACTTTTCTCAAATCCTCCGGGCCACAAGGGCCCTCATGGGGGAAGGTAAAGGGACGGGGAAGCGGGATGCCGTGGCCTACTGGCGGGTCCACATCTTCCGTGAACAATTACTCCCTATGGGATGGGTCAAGGACTGCTGCACAGCCCGCTTGGGGATGCGAGCATCCCTGCCAGTGAGGATCCCCCCGACCCCCCCCATGACACCACTCACCATTGCAACGTTGAACACCTAAGGTTGTAGGATGGCTCTCCGCAGGTCCCAGGTGCTCTACTTCCTTCGGGAGGGAGGGTACTCTGTGGTTTTCCTGCAGGAAAACCACATATGGATCCGACCGCCGAAGACAGTTGGCGGCTGGAGTGGGGGGACAGGGTCTACTTTAGCCATTCCACGGTTCGACAGGCTGGAGTGGTGACCCTGTTCTCCCTCGACCTACGGCCCGAGGTGCTAGGGGTCGCTGAGGCCGTGCCTGGTCGCCTGCTGCATCTCCGGGTCCGTATGGAGGGGCTCGTGGTTAACCTCGTTAATGTCTATGCCCCGACATCGGGCCCGGAGCAGCTGCAATTGTATCAGCAGGCGTCCGCCTTCCTCGGCACCTTAGATTCCCATGAGTGCCTGGTCCTGGGAGGGGATTTTAATACCACCCTCGAGGAGCGGGACCGCTCGGGGACCGAGCAGAGCCCAGCCGCCGCGAACACCCTCCGGGAGATAGTCAAACATCACTCCCTAGTGGACATCTGGCGTGACCACCACCCGGATGACACTTCCACATTCACCTTTGTCCGGGTGGAGGCCCATCGGTTGAGCCACTCCCGGTTGGACCGCATTTATTTATCACGCTTCCATCTCTCACGAGCCCACTCCTCCAGCATTCGGCTGGCCCCATTTTCTGACCATCACCTAGCCACCGTGACAGCCTCCCTCTGTGCGGAGAGGCCGGGGCTGGCCTATTGGCATTTTAACAACAGCCTGTTGGAGGATGAGGGCTTCGTGACATCCTTCCGGGAATTCTGGCTGGCCTGGCGAGGGCAGCAGTGTGCCTTTCCCTCGGCGCGGCGATGGTGGGACCTGGGGAAGGTGCACGCCCGGCTTTTCTGCCGCGATTACACCCGGGGCACCAGCCGACGGAGAAATGCGGCGATAGAGCAGTTGGAATGGGAGGTCTTAGAGCCGGAGAGGCGTCTGGCCACCAGCCCCAAGGACCCGCTCCTCTGCGGAGCATGCCAGGAGAAGCGGGAGGAGGAGCCCTCAAGGACCATCGGGCCCGGGGCACCTTTGTTTGATCCCGCATCCGCCTCCTTCAGGAGATGGATCACGGCTCCCGCTTCTTCTATGCCCTGGAGAAAATGAGGGGGGCCAAGAAACACGTCACCTGCCTCCTGGCAGAAGATGGCACCACCCTCACGGAACCGGTGGAGATGTGCGGGAGGGCCCGAGCCTTCTACGCGTCTTTTCTCCCTGGATCTGACTGACCCTAGCGCTTGCAGAGTGCTCTGGGAGGAGCTCCCTACGGTCAGCGTGAGCAACCGAGACCGGCTAGAGTTGCCTCTCACTCTGGCCGAGTTCTCGGAAGCCCTCCGTCGTATGCCCACTAATAAGTCCCCAGGCATGGATGGGCTGACCTTGGAGTTCTGCCACGTGTTTTGGGACGTCCTCAGGCCAGACCTAGTCACCGTCTGAGCCGAGTCTCTGCAGAGCGGGGTCCTCCCTCTTTCATGCGCTTGCCTTATTGCCGAAGAAGGGGGACCTCCACGATTTACGAAATTGGCGTCCCATCTCGCTCCGCAGCACAGACTACAAAATCGTAGCGAAAGCAATCTCGCTGCAGCTGGGGTCTGTGCTGGCGGACGTGATCCACCCAGACCAGACCTACACTGTCCCGGACTGCAGTAACTTTGATAACCTATTTCTGGTTCGGGAGCTTTTGGAAATCAGGTGTAGAGACGGTCTGTCATTCACCCTCCTGTCCCTAGATCAGGAGGAGGTGTTTGATAGGGTGGACTATGGGTACCTCCTGAGCACTCTGCAGACGTTTGGCTTTGGACCCCAGTTTGTAGGGTTTTCTCCGGGTGCTGTACGCTGCCGCAGAGTGTCTGGTTAAGCTCTACTGGACCCTGAACGAACCGGTCAGCTTCGGGCGAGGAGTACGGCAGGGGTGCCCCCTCTCGGGCCAGTTGTATGCTCTGGCGATCGAGGCCTTCCTCTGTCTCCTCCGCAGGAGGTTGACAGGGTTGGTGCTGCGGGAGTCGGAGCTGCGGCTGGTCCTGTCAGCATACTCTGATGACATGCTCCTCGTGGTCCAGGACACGGGCAACTTGGCGCGGGTGGAGGCTTGCCAGGCCATCTATTCGGCAGCCTCCTCCGCCTGAGTCAACTGAGCCAAGAGCTCTGGCTTGGCGGCAGGTGAGTTCCCTCCCACCCGCGCTTCAGACCATCCGGTGGAGCGCGGGTCCGCTGCTCTACCTTGGCGTTTACCTTTCTGCCACGCATCCCTCTCCACCAGAGAACTGGGAAAATTTAGAGGGCGGGGTGATAGAGCGGCTCTGGAAATGGACGGGACTATTCCGATGTCTCTCCGTCCGAGGGAGAGCGCTGGTGCTTAATCAACTAGTCCTGTCCATGCTCTGGTACCAGCTCAACACCCTGGTCCCGGCCCTGGGTTTCCTGACCAACCTTCAGACATCGATTCTGGGGTCCTTTTGGTCAGGAATGCACTGGGACCCTGTAGGGGTTCTTCATCTACCCCTGAAGGAAGGAGGACAGAGCCTGAAGTGTCTGCACACTCAGGTCTGCGTCTTCCGCCTCCAGGCCCTACAGAGGCTCCTCTATGGTGCAGGCAGTTCGGCTTGGAGCACACTGGCGCACGCCATCCTGCGCCGCATCCAAGGGCTCCGATATGACCAGCAGCTCTTTTATCTCCGTCCGGGAGGTCTTCCATGAGACCTCTCGGGGCTGCCGGTCTTCTACCAGGACCTCCTCCGGACTTGGAAACTGTTTTTAATGACCAGGTCCATGGCGGCCACCGAGGAGGCAGATCTCCTCGCGGAGCCCCTGCTACACAACCCCCAGCTCCATATGCAGGTGGCGGAGTCCTGCTCGGTGCGCCAGAGCTTGATCCTGGCAGAAGTCATGAGAGTCGGAGACCTCCTGGACTACGACCGGGGAGACTGGCTGGATCCCCTGATTCTCGTGCGGCGCATGGGGCTCTCCAGACCTCGTACCCCCCCAGCGCATACTTCAGGAGGTGAAGGCCGCTTTGCCGCCCGCTGCTCGAGCTTATCTCGACCGGGTCCTGCTCGAGGGCACGCCCCGCCCACCCTCTACCCCAGGCCCACCAAACCTTTTAGTTGGACCCCTGCCCCATAGACCCAAATGACCCCTTTACGGCGAGCCGGCTTCATGAACTGCAGCCGCTATGCTTCCAAACCACACCAAGGAAACATCTATACACGCTCGTGCTCCACTCCCTTCACGCCCTCACCCTAGTGTTCCTCCCCGACACAAAGTGGCGAGACCTTCTGCCACCTTTGGAGGGTGAGCAGCCCTGGTGGGCCAGCCTATATTCCACCTTGGTTCCGAGGCCCATCGGGGACATCAGTTGGCAGCTCCTTCACAGAGCTGTGAGCACGGGCATGTACTTGGCGTGGTTCACCGCCATCCCAGATACTTGTCCCTTTTGCAATGTGCGGGAAACCCTGGCGCACGTATATTTGGAGTGCACCAGGCTGCAGCCCCTGTTCCGGCTCCTCACAAATCTTCTATTATATTTTTGGTTGCATTTTTCCCCTCACCTTTTTATTTATGCACTCCCTATCCGTGGCCTCGCAAAGTCGCGGGATCTCCTAGTTAACCTCCTCCCAGCCCTGGCTAAAAAGGCCATCTATAAAACCAGAGAGAGGAGGTTGGCCGATGGAGTTTCCTGTGACTGTGGGGCCGTTTTCCAATCCTTGGTCCGTTCATGTATCTGAGCGGAGTTCCTCTGGGTGGCGTCCACCGACTCCCTTGACGCTTTTGAGGAGCGGTGGGTGCTGTCCAAGGTTCTCTGCTCCATGTCCCCATCCAGTTCCCTTTGTTTGACCCTTTGATTGGGGGAGAGAGTAAAGGACCCCAGCCCCAGCCATTGCTGCTGCGGACACCACCACCTTAGAAGGGTCCTTTCACACGTGGGTGCACATGCCTCCCCCCCGGATTGTCCACCCCACAGCCTGCCCCTCTTGTTGGGTGCTTTCAGAGGAGGGAATTGTTGGTGACACTGGGCGTGGTACCACGTAACTCGAAGGGGTGGCAGACCTTGAGAGCCGATGAAGCCCCCTTGCTCTGGGCCACCAGGTAACTCGGAAGGGTGGAAGACCACAAGAGTCGAGGAAGCCCGCTGCTCTGGGCCTAGGCAAGCTTGAACACTTCCCTCCCCTGAAGCTAATGAGAAAACCATTGTGATTGGTTGCTGTGTTACACATTGCATATGCTGTTCTTTTTGTTTTGTAAGTGTGTTATGCAAATAAAAACACCTTTTTTGCTTCAAAAAAAAAAAAAACACTCTCCTGCTGCCCTCTGGCCATGCTGTATCACTATATATATAAGGAACATATCAACATTCTTCCAAAACTGCCTTCCAAGTATTTGCCTTGCCTATTATATAAGGAACATATCAACATTCTTCCAAAACTGCCTTCCAAGTATTTGCCTTGCCTATAATAACCCATCAATATTCATTTTGAACAAGGGTTATTATAATAGGTGATATTGCAAATCCACGTGGGTCAGTTTGAAGACAAGATTAGCCGAGTAACTTGCTTTCATTGAGACCAATTGCTGGTACCATTAAGAGACCCATATTTTTGCTTACCACCTTACATATGTGATGGAAGAAGCTCTAGCAGCAGGCAGAAATGTTTTGGAAAGATGTCAAACTGGCAATTACCATAAAAATTGCCTTAGAAATGTCTTCCTGCAAGCAAGAAATTATACTCAGAAATGAGAGAGATATTAAATGTCTTCCATTGCATTTCTTTTGAGTATACAACATGTCAGTTTTACCTCTCTGCAGCAATAAAAAAGCCCATTAAAATATTTTTAAAACCCAGACATATACTGTAGACACAAATATAATTACTAGACTCTGTGACCACCATTAGGGGTAACTTATGAAGATGGTTCATTGAACAAAGTACTCTTGTATTTATTATCTTGGTATAGGCATATATTCCATATGACTGTACAGGCCCACCTTTTCCTAACTGGAAACACCATTGTGTTTGTACATGCAAATGACCAATTAGTTGTCTACCTGGTCATTTTGTGAGTGGAATTAGGCAAATTCATGGGGTGGATGGCATGTCTGCTTCCCTTATCATCTTTTGTGGGATAAATTACAGACCTCATCTCTCTCTCTTTCTCACTTGCCTTCTAATATCAGGATGAGAAAACAGTAGCATTTTTTTTTTTTTTTGCATTCTTACCGGCCTGGACAGAAAGGGGTGGTGGTAGGGGCTCAAAGCAGAAACCAAGGATGAGAACAACAGTTGGTTATAAAATGTTAGTAGTTAGAGAATAGGATTTCTTTAGCAACCCCATACTAGGAAGCGAAGCCACGTAGTTAATGGCAAATGTCTCCTTGAAGCTTCCTATTGAAAAGTACATACATGCAGAAAAACTACTATTAAATTGCCAGAATGACTATAATGAGCTCTGTTCAAAAAACTAAAGTAGCACCTATAAGAAAAGTAAGATTTTTCTTCATACAATATTTTGGTGCAAGTTATCTGCCAGAGGTGAAAATATTATATTTAAATCCCCACGTAGTCTCTTCACTACTTTATGGGCTTAACATCCTCCAGGAAGTATCATATTTCTCTACCATGTTCTGATGTGCTATACTTTACACTTAGATTTTTTTTTTACGATGACATTTGTGAAAAAAAATAAAGCTCCAAAACGATTGCATATCTAGGTGGATTCAGGAGTGCACGGGTTATTCCAGCTGAGCTTGCAATTAACTGAAACTGGCCATGTTTCCTTTGGACCAGTTTTTTTTCCTGATGGGTCAATATGGCTTAGTATTGTATGTTTGATACCAGTTACCCTTGGTCATACCATGGCCTCTTTGTGTTTCTTTCTACATAAAGATGTGGATCCGGAGGTCAGACATCTTTTAGAGGACTGCTTCATAGCTACAGTGCTCCTGCCTCCCCATTATTTGCTCAGATGCCCCTAAACACAAAATTAATGCCTAATGTTGGAGGGCTAAAGTGCAGAACTGACAAGATTATTTTGTTCATTGAATATAATGAGTGGTCCTTTAGTTCTGTTCTTTCCTCCTGATCCCATTTAGTTAATGGCAAGACACCTATTGTCTTCCTTGAGAGCAAGATTGTGATTCTTTAAAGATATTTATAACATATCTGTTTTTCTAAACCCTAATAAAAAATCCTACTGTAGAATTTCAAACCTTTACTGGCTATTGAATTTTTAACTGACTAATGCAGCTGTGGGATATAGATAATGGTAAACCCCTATGAATAATATTTCTGATATCCCTGTATTTATTTTTATTATTGTGAGGGTCGCTCAGTTCTATTATATAAGACATGTATTTTTAGGATACTCTAATCTCTTATTTTACCTAAAGTAGCTAATGACTTTGTTGATTTGCTAACAAATCAGTAGATGACAGTAGATATAAATTAACAATATTGGTCTCTGTATAATATATGTGTGGGATGGGAGTGTGTCTTGCGGGAGTGTGCTGGCTACATAAACCATTTAAAGATAAGGCTCTGAAAATAATTCTTTTTGAAGTTTATATGTAGTAAAATAAGAAACAGTTGTCCCATTTCAACAAGTTTTACAGCTGAAGTAATATTTCCTAAGAGATTCATGTCTAACATCATTTCAGTTCCAAAGGGTGACTTCCCCCTCTCCCTTTGGCCCTAGGTATTCTAATTATGTGTAAAATGGATGAGCAAACAGGTAAAATGCATGGCAACTTCACAATGTACTGCAGAACCAGACCCAAGCACTCATGTTCACTGCTATAGTTAATCTCTAACATTTGCACTACAGCATTTTTTTTTCCAGTAGTGACAATATTCTGCTTGAGATCATGCATACGTTTAAATTTCAGTTTGTTGTCTCAGAGGTACAGGTCATAATTTTAAAAGAAAAACGGAAGCAGGCTGCAATTTCAACTTGCAGACAGTACAACTTTTAGGGACTGTTCTCCCTAAACTGACACCACGCATGATGGTGCCATAAAGTACCCTGCATAGCCAAATATCCCGCAAAGTATTACTGAGGAAAAGACAGATGCCTCAGATACTTCATTATATACCAATTGCAGTTGTAGGCCAAGCTGTAATTTTTCAAAATGGTTAATGTCAGTAACATGTGTGGTATACTAAATCTGATATTGTGCAATATTTAGTAGTGCTAGTTCTCAGGTGATGCACAAACTATTTTCTTTAGCTTTCAGTACCTGGGACTTTCAAACCTCTTTTTTTTTTTCCTTTAGATTTGAACAGTCCTGCAATGGGAGAAATGCAGAGGACTTATACTCACCTCATCCCCCAAATCTTTACTGTTCTGTTGATGTTGCCCTAAATGTAGCCGATTGTCCAATGTCTGTCTTCTGAAGAAAATTCTAAATAAGATTTGCAAAAATGGGAGTCTAAACTTGGGATTCAAAATCCATAGTTGGCTTTCTAAATAAGTTAGCTTAATTTTCAAAAGTACTGAATGTCTGATTGCATCATCAATATATCTCATGCTATGTTTCAAACACAGCTCAGCACTATCTGAAAATCAAGCTACTTATTTAGGAACCTCAATATAGATTTAAGAGCCTCACTTAAGGAGCCTATTTTTTCACTGCTTAACCATCATCTTGCATGCCCATGGACTTCAGTTGCCACAGGTCCTTTTGACTGAATCATAGTATCACTTGGGGTGGAAAGGACTTCACCTCCATCAAGGCAAGAGAGATTGTAATACTTCTAAAACATAGATAATTATCAAGTCTAGCTTTGAAGAGCTCTACTACTTACGACTGACTCTAAGCTCTCTCATTGACTGATTGATCCATTATGTAATTATAAAAGTGTCATTTGAGATGACCTTTCAAATTGTAAACTCCTATTTCAGATATTTATGACTTTCATTAAAATATACTGTAACCCCAACGGATTGATAATTCCAAGATTCATCGGTAGCTTAAAAGTGAATTTTTCTGGGAAGTTTGAAGAAAATATATTCTGCGGTTTCTGAGGTGGGGGTATGTAGAGACAGTGGTGCTGGAACTGGAGGTGCTGGGGGTGCTGCCCTACTTCCTGGCTTGAAGTAGTAATAACAAACACCAAATACTTGGTTTCCATGGTTTCCATCATATAAAAATTGTTCCACAACCCCTGTGTTGAGAAGTCCTTTTTTCCATGATTTAAGACAGTTTCCTAATGGGGTTGGGTTTTTTTGGGTGGGGGCGTTTGCCCCCCTCTCCTTTGTATGTTAGGATACTAGCACAATTGTTCATTATCTTAGTAATCATAGAATCATAGAATCATAGAATATCAGGGTTGGAAGGGACCCCTGAAGGTCATCTAGTCCAACCCCCTGCTCGAAGCAGGACCAATTCCCAGTTAAATCATCCCAGCCAGGGCTTTGTCAAGCCTGACCTTAAAAACTTCCAAGGAAGGAGATTCCACCACCTCCCTAGGCAACGCATTCCAGTGTTTCACCACCCTCTTAGTGAAAAAGTTTTTCCTAATATCCAATCTAAACCTCCCCCACTGCAACTTGAGACCATTACTCCTCGTTCTGTCATCTGCTACCATTGAGAACAGTCTAGAGCCATCCTCTTTGGAACCCCCTTTCAGGTAGTTGAAAGCAGCTATCAAATCCCCCCTCATTCTTCTCTTCTGCAGGCTAAACAATCCCAGCTCCCTCAGCCTCTCCTCATAAGTCATGTGTTCTAGACCCCTAATCATTTTTGTTGCCCTTCGCTGGACTCCCTCCAATTTATCCACATCCTTCTTGTAGTGTGGGGCCCAAAACTGGACACAGTACTCCAGATGAGGCCTCACCAATGTCGAATAGAGGGGGACGATCACGTCCCTCGATCTGCTCGCTATGCCCCTACTTATACATCCCAAAATGCCATTGGCCTTCTTGGCAACAAGGGCACACTGCTGACTCATATCCAGCTTCTCGTCCACTGTCACCCCTAGGTCCTTTTCCGCAGAACTGCTGCCTAGCCATTCGGTCCCTAGTCTGTAGCGGTGCATTGGATTCTTCCGTCCTAAGTGCAGGACCCTGCACTTATCCTTATTGAACCTCATCAGATTTCTTTTGGCCCAATCCTCCAATTTGTCTAGGTCCTTCTGTATCCTATCCCTCCCCTCCAGCGTATCTACCACTCCTCCCAGTTTAGTATTGTCCGCAAATTTGCTGAGAGGGCAATCCACACCATCCTCCAGATCATTTATGAAGATATTGAACAAAACCGGCCCCAGGACCAACCCCTGGGGCACTCCACTTGACACCGGCTGCCAATCAGCGAAGATGAATGCTAGTGATTAATTGAAGAAACTTTGTTTAGATATAACCAAATAATAATTGTTGGGGGGGGGGAATTACATGTTGTAGTTTTGTGGCCTGTGACTATCACTCTGTTTATCTCTGTACTTGTGGTGCTACAAATGTAAACAGGTTCATGTACAGAGAATGCACTGAGAAAGTTCTGACTAGTTTGAAAAAATCTACCTTTTCAAAGAACTTCCTTATCTTTAAATGGGGATTTCTTTTGGATGCAATAGAATCTTTCAAACAAATGGAACTTTTTATTGACCACAGTGCACTGAAACACCATGGAACCAATCAAACAAACTTCTGCATATGGAATTGTTGTGGAGTTCAGGGGGAAGATAGGTCTCAAATTGGGCTGTTATGCTGGGTAATATGGTATAATGGCACTGTTCTCAGCCTACTATCTTGTTCTCCAGAATCTCAACTTTCATTTTAAAAAAAGTATCTGACTGTTATCACCATCATCATCATCATGTTCCCATTATGCCTCTGGCTTTTAGAGCAGCCACGAAGCTCCTCCACTCCTGTCTGTTTCTGAAAAGTCTTTCAATGGTTTCCCAGCTGTGCCCAGGTTTTTCATCTCAGCTTCCACAGCTCTTTGCCATGTTGTTTTCGGGTGGCCTTATTTTCGCTTGCTTTCAGGTGCCCATCTTATTGCAACTCTGGTGATAGAATCAGTTTCCATCTGAAGCACCTGGCCAATCAATCTCCAATGCCTTCTGGCAATGATGGTGCTGATATCTTCTTGGCAGCACTGTGTCAATAGATCTTGGTTTGAGATTGTTCTGGGTCAAAAGATATGGAGGATTTTTCTGAGGCAGGTTATATGGAATGAAGACAGTTTGGACATGTCATCCTTTCTCATTCCTCAGCATTCTACACTATAAGGTAATGTTGAAAATACGCAGCTCTGATAAATCTTGAGTTTGGTTTTGGTGTTGTATTTTGATGATTTCCAGACTGTTTTTAAGCTCCTGAAGGTTTTCCTGGCTTTATTGATTTTGTTCCAGGTGTCCTGGCTTATTCCACTGTCCTGGCTGATGGTTCTGCCCAAGTATGTGAATGTTTCTACATTGGTGAGAACCTAATCCTCTATCCATACTGGTGTTGGTGAGGCCATATTAAAGTATGATATCTGTCTTATTGCAGTTGATTTTAAGTCCAATTTGCTCACTGAATGTATTGAGTTAAGTTATTTTTTTCTTGGGTATGTGATAGGAGACTGAGGTCATCTGTGAGGTCTTCAAGGGATGAGGTGGGGCATTTAATACCTCTTGGCGTGTCTTCTGTTGTATGCTGCATTACCCAGTTGACAGCAATGTTGAAGAGGATTGCAGATATGACACAGCCCTGACATACTCCTGTTTTGACTTCAAAACTTAGCTCACTGTGATCAACAGTGCATGAAATAGAAGCTTCTGATGATATTCATTAAATGGAGAGAGATTCCAGATGCCCGCAGAATGCACCATAGGTTGGGCCTGTGAATGCTATCATAGCTGTTATGGACGTGAGAAAACCTAAACAAAGAAACAGATAAAACCACCTCAAAATGGAGAAATAATATCCCCAGAATTCTGCAGACAGTCTGGAACAATCTTTGGCTTTCACCGCAGGAAGGTGTTAACTCAGATACTTAGTGATGATCATTTAAATTCAATAATAACTATTTCATTCATAGATTCATAGATTCATAGATATTTAGGTCAGAAGGGACCATTATGATCATCTAGTCTGACCTCCTGCACAACGCAGGCCACAGAATTTCACCCACCACCCCTACAAAAAAAAAAACCTCACACCTATATCTGTGCTATTGAAGTCCTCAAATTGTAGTTTAAAGACCTCAAGGAGCAGAGAATCCTCCAGCAGTGACCCGTGCCCCATGCTACAGAGGAAGGCGAAAAACCTCCAGGGCCTCTTCCAATCTGCCCTGGAGGAAAATTCCTTCCCGACCCCAAATATGGTGATCAGCTAAACCCTGAGCATATGGGCAAGATTCATCAGCCAGATACTACAGAAAATTCTTTCCCAGGTAACTTGGATCTTACCCCATCTAAAACCCATCACAGGCCATTGGGCCTATTTACCATGAATATTTAATTACCAAAACCATGTTATCCCATCATACCATCTCCTCCATAAACTTATCGAGTTTAATCTTAAAGCAAGATAGATCTTTTGCCCCCACTACTTCCCTCGGAAGGCTATTCCAAAACTTCACTCCTCTGATGGTTAGAAACCTTCGTCTAATTTCTAATCTAAATTTCCTAGTGGCCAGTTTATATCCATTTGTTCTTGTGTCCACATTGGTACTGAGTTTAAATAATTCCTCTCCCTCTCTGGTATTTATCCCTCTGATATATTTATAGAGAGCAATCATATCTCCCCTCAGCCTTCTTTTAGTTAGGCTAAACAAGCCAAGCTCCCTGAGTCTCCTTTCATAAGACAAGTTTTCCATTCCTTGGATCATCCTAGTAGCCCTTCTCTGTACCTGTTCCAGTTTGAATTCATCCTTCTTAAACATGGGAGACCAGAACTGCACACAGTACTCCAGGTGAGGTCTCACCAGTGCCTTATATAACGGTACTAAAACCTCCTTATCCCTACTGGAAATACCTCTCCTGATGCATCCCAAGACGACATTAGCTTTTTTCACAGCCATATCACATTGGCAGCTCATAGTCATCCTATGATCAACCAATACTCCAAGGTCCTTTTCCTCCTCCGTTACTTCTAGTTGATGCGTCCCTAGCTTATAACTAAAATTCTTGTTATTAATCCCTAAATGCATGACCTTACACTTCTCACTATTAAATTTCATCCTATTCCTATTACTCCAGTTTACAAGGTCATCCAGATCCTCCTGTAGGGTATCCCTGTCCTTCTCTAAATTAGCAATACCTCCCAGCTTTGTATCATCTGCAAAATTTTTTAGCACACTCCCACTTTTTGTGCCCAGGTCAGTAATAAAAAGATTAAATAAGATTGGTCCCAAAACCGATCCCTGAGGAACTCCACTGGTAACCTCCCTCCAACTTGACAGTTCACCTTTCAGTAGGACCCGTTGTAGTCTCCCCTTTAACCAATTCCCTATCCACCTTTCAATATTCCTATTGATGCCCATTCCTTACCATGAGTGACATTTCATTTTGGTGTCCCAAGTGGGTGATGTTGGGGAGAGTTCCAACACTTTTCTTCTGAACCCTAGTCTAGAAGGAGTAAGTCCATTGTGCCCAGCAGAGTCCATGGATGTATTCAAACTTCATTGAGGGGGAAGTAAACACAAGGGGCTCAATTGAACTCAGATGGCATTCATAATAATATTTTTAACACCTACACAGTCAACTGTGAGTGGAGGCTCCTTTGGGCATCACACAGGGGTTGAACTAATTTTGTGGACAGACATTGGATGAGTACCACCATTCCACCCCACCCCACCCCCCACACCAGTTGGACTCCTGAAGTTTTAGATCTGCAAGGAGTATGATATCCAGTCCTTTATACCTTTTTAGGATTAACCAACAAAACCTTTTATATTTGGGTCTTGAACACACTATCACTTATGTCAGTATAACTTACGTCAGTCAGAGGTATGAATAAACCACCTCCCTGAGCAACGTAAATTACACCGACCTAAGCGCCAATGTGGACAGCGATATGTCAACTAGAGCTTCTCCCACCAACTTAGCTACCACCTCTTGAGGAGGGGATTTTACTATGCCAACAGGCGAGCTTTTTCCCATTAGCATAGTGCATCTTCACCAGATATGCTACAGTGGCACAGCTGCACTGGTGCTTCTAATGTAGACTAGCCCTTGGAGTTTACAAATGGGATTACTAATTTTCATATCTCCATACCAATTGTGGTTACCTCAGTCTCTCTAACCTGGAAGTGAACATAATTAAAAGAATGCTTCCTTCCTTCATTCTTCATTGCAGAACAGGGGGTGAAATCCTGGCCCTACTGAAGTCAATGAAAGTTTTTCAGTTGAATTCAGTAGGGCCAGAATTTCTCTGGATGCCTTTTCCTTTACAAAAAAAAGGGAGGATTAAGCAGGAGACTCCATATGAACTGGAAATAAAGGAATGTTCTAATTCACCAGAGTTAAATCTTTCAAGATCTGAAATTCTTGAAGCAGATGAATATGATTTATCTCCAAAAGATTCATAAAACATAAACCTCTGCTTCTTTGAGGAATCTAGCTCTGTGCCAGACATAGTTTTCCTAATCTGCTATAGTAAAACCTCAATTTTTGAAAACCACTATAAAAGCCAATATTTAAGGATTCTATAGTCTTGTGGAGACATCTGGCAAGAAGTCAGGAATTAGGAAAATCAAGGTTATTGGGCTAAACTAAGCCACTTTCCTGATTCCCACATTCCAGCCAAATATCTCAACAAGATGTTTAACATTTTTTGAATTGCTGAGTACAAAATTTTTTTAAAAAAAATCAGGTGCTTAGAATTAAGCTTCATATTAAAACACAAATATTTTGATTTTCAAAACATGTCTCTACTTGAGCATCCAAGAAATGAGGCAACCAAATTTCAAGAGCATATACATCTCTGGTTTTTAGCTCTTCCTTAGTCAGACATAGCTGTAATTAATTGTGGTAATAAGTATTTGTTAAATGAAGAGGGCCAAATTCTGTTTATATAGATGTAAATCCAAAGCAACTCCAGTGACACTTAGCAGAAATTATTTACACGGGTGTAACTGATGACTGAATTTGACACAGATGCATTTGTACTAGATTTGCATTTGTGTGGTCTGACTTTTGAAGAAGACCTATAACTATATATATTGATTTCCTTGCTTTCCAGAAAATGTGAGGGTCAAATGGCTGCATCCCCAAATGGCAACTTCTTGTTTAACTCAAAATTCCACCAAAATACAAACTTTTAACTGCATGAATTTATTTACAAAAAAAAAAAATGAAACACAACACCACACACTAAATAAAACACTCTGGTTCCAGAAAAGCAAGTTATGTCCTTGTATTATTAACATGCAGGGAAGCTTAGATGGTCAATTAATTTTTCTACCTGCACCTTTATGAACAGATTGTTTTAATTGACTATCTATTGGAGCAATGAAGCTGATGGATTTGATCTGACAAGTGTTTTGTTTTATATATGTTTTTAAAACTTTCACTTCTCTGCAATATTGCTGGAATTATGCTTAATTCCATATATTTTAATACATTATTCTGTTTTGTTTGTTTTATGTCATGGAGGACTAGTTCAATAAACTGTTACTAAGTGTCACTGTGCCTCAGTGGGTCACAGCTCAGGATGACAGATTCAGGATAAACTGCTCAGAAATAGGGCAGACTCACCTCCAAACTGGTGGTTATTCTATCATAAAATATACCAAGCCACTAACAAAAGTGAATTTTTATCTCAAGAAGTCAAAAGTGCATCTTCTTAGGAATTCCAGCACTTACTTCACCACCCAGAGACTAGACTTTATGATGAATGGTTACTGAAAACTAATTTAATCAAACAAAGGGTTCTTCTGAACTCAAAAGATCAGCCACATAGGTCAATATATAACGCAGATCTTATCATAATCAAGCTGTTGCCAATCCTTTAGTATCTAATATTTAAAGGTTTATTTATAAGAGAAAAAAGGAGGGAGTTAAAACAGTCAAGTAAGTCATACATAAATCATTGCAAAGTTCTTGGATCAGGTTTGTAGCAGTGATGTTACAGTCTTCTGGCTAGTAAATTCTTTGGTAACTTCCAAAAGATTTGGAAAGTCCTTAGTTCATAATCAATATGCTCCTTTTGGTGTAAGTCCAGAGATCAGAACAGGAAAGAGGCAAAATGGAGATGCTTCCAGGGTGTTTCATGCCTTCTCCCATGTGGAGGGAATGCTCTCTTAATTTGTGGAAAATTACAGGCACAAGATGGAGTCCAGGGTCACATAGCAAGTCACATGCCCTTGCATGCTTTCATGACTTACAGGAGCAGCCATTACCCACATTCTGGCTAGGGCATCATAGGAAGGCTCACCAGGCAGGGACAAGCTTCTTCTATGGCCCATTAAGTGTTCTCTAATGAGCCATCAACTTTTTTTTTTTTTTTTTTACTTGAGTGGTCCATTCACAATGTGCTGGCCAGACGAGATGTAAATTATCTTGTGGGTGTTATCCCAGGAGCAAATACATTTGAAACATAGTTCTATATAGCCAGTATTCATAACTTCAGATACCGTGATGACATATACATAAAAAAGGATAATCATTCTCAATAAATCATAACTTTTCCATGGACACTTTAGATAATATACTTTGTACAAGATTTGTTGCAATTGTCTAACAGTGACAATATTAATGATATAAATGGTCTTGTTTCAATGATACAGCATCACAGTCAGCCTCCTTTTGAATTATCTATCCCATTTAAAATAGTAGATTCTTCTAGAAGATCATATCCATTGGGTGTTTAGCTATTGAAAAGTAGAATGGAAATTCTTCCCTGTAATTTGATTTTATCCCTTTGGGCTAGTTTTTGAAATTGTGATTTCTTAAAATGTTAATTTAAGGTCCTTGAGTTTGTTTCAATAAAATTCCATTTTCACTCTGTTCTACCAAACCCAAATTATTCAAGCATGTAAGCTTGGCCACTCAAGTGCAAACCCTGACCAGTTATTAAACTATTTGTTCATTGAACAAAATATCTATTCAATTTAATTAAACACCAGGGACATATGGAACATTCTTGTTTAAAACAATATTTGAAATAATATTCCAGTCCCATAATTTTAGGTACACTATAAATACTGGCTTTGATCCTGATTTTCTTATATTTAATATGACTCTGACACTAGAAGTGTAAACCACATGCTCCATGTTTACATGGAGACTTTTCTGAAAATTCTTCAACTGCTGGTGTAGCATTGGTGAAGGCAATGGTGGGTGCTCTAATGGTAGAGGGCTATCAGTGATTTTACCACTTTGTCATTTAGGCCTGCTCTAAATGGGGTTTTATGACATGGTGGCTAAAAGAAGCGGTCAGAACATCTACATGGTGGAACTGCATTGGTTCTTCAACTGTGGAAGAGTATTTTCAGACAAAACTCAGGTACAAAAATTTTCAAAGTAACTAGTGATTTCAGTTGCCTTGATATTTAGGTGTCTAACCTGAGTCACAGTGAAGGGCCTGATTTGCAGAGGGTGGAAGTTCAGTCATTTGTCACTTCGGAAAATTTGGGCCTCGTAGTAAATGTAGTCTCTAGGTCACTTTAAGCCCTTTCTTTCTTTTCTAAACTGCATAAGTATGTTGTGAACCATACCTCTGTAGGTGATTCTCAAATACTGAGAGGCTGAAAAACACAAAAAATGTGATGTGACCTTTAAAAGTAACATTCACATTTAGATTAAAGACAGTTAGTTGACTGTTCTTTTCATCTTCTATATTGGTGGTGTGTTTTTCTAGTTTGAACACTTGTAACAATTTTATTCCTTTGTTTACCAGAAAGCTGGGAAATAAATGCTGGTGGGAAGGTGTTCAGAGGTTATTAAATGGCAATACTTCAACAAAAGACAAGGTGGCTATTGTAGTTGTAAGAATGCTTGATAGAGATCTTGTAGGTGTTTGTCTTTGTCTGAAGGGTTGGAGCAAATGCGGTTGTATCGTAGAGCTTGGCTGTAGACAATGGATCGTGTGGTGTGTCCTAGATGAAAGCTGGAGGCGTTATTACACAAAGTAAAACTGTTTCCCCATGTTTATCCTCCCCACCCCCCAGTGTTCCTCAGATGCTCTTGTCAACTGCTGGAAATGGCCCACCTTGATTATCACTACAAAAGGTTCCGCCCCCCCTCTCCTGCTGGTAATAGCCAATCTTAAGTGATCACTCTCGTTACAGTGTGTATGGTAACACCCATTGTTTCATGTTCTCTATGTATATAAATCTCCCCACTGTATTTGCCACTGAATGCATCCGATGAAGTGAGCTGTAGCTCATGAAAGCTTATGCTCAAATAAATGTGTTAGTCTCTAAGGTGCCACAAGTACTCCTTTTCTTTTAATGATATTTAAAATATCATTATTCACATCTCACTTATCTCCTCTTGAAAGCAAGGGGGCAGTTCACACCTCAGAGCTATTATTTCAGACTCTCTGCCAACTCATGCAGCTGTCTTTATATTTTTACACAAGGGTCATGTTTTCAAGGTTTACTGTACAACCATAACAGCTAGAGGTGTACTCTTCAATGGAAGCTGAGACTCAGAAGACAATTAAATCAACAAACTTCTAACTGCATGAATTTATTTACCAAAAAAAATTGATTTAATACCACAGTAATAGCTTGCAAATGCGGCATTACAATAATAATACCAGTATGTTTCCCCGCTCCCTTTCTGCAGTCTTTGGGCTTTTGAGCTTTCTCTTTTGAAAGGAGTGGGGGATGGGAGAAGATAGGCGGAGACTCTCAGCCTGTGTCAATCACACAGAATGATGTTTCAACAAGTTCTTGAACAAAATCTTTTGGCACCATTTAGTAACACTTGAGTAAAATCATGTTGATCAGCAGCTGACCGTCTCTGGTGTCCAAAAGATTAACAAATAAAGGCAGATGGCAATAGTTTTATTGTAACATGCCTTTATTGCAATGCAGCCATGCCAGCTGCACTAAATACAACTTCCAAATATTTAATTTCCCGTCTGCCTCATAGTCACATGCCACCTAGTGACCTAACAATTAATTGCAATTTAAAATTTATTAAGAATAACTGTTAGTTTCAACACACCATAAAATAAGAACAGAGTGATTTTTTTTTAACCAGCAGCCTCTCTTTTGAATTCAAAACTTATAGTGCAAATAACTGTGGGAACAAATTGGAGCACACTATTATTTTGTGGGTGCAGTTTGATCATGTAGACCTCAAAGTATCAATGTCTGAAAATGGGGGATAAATAAATCATATATCCAGATAATAATATAGCATGTATTCAAATAAAGTCTCTGTCACCAACTGCTTCAGCATCACCTGTTTTTTAAATGATTTTTACTTAGCCCTCTGAATTAGCTTTGCACATTTTCAGCTCCTCAGAAATTACAGGTTTCCAGCACAGTGGACTCTCATTAATCATACTTTGATTTTTTTAAAGGTTTTTTTTTTTTCCTATGGAAGAGGGGTCCTTTTTCTTTGTGTACTGCAGTCTCAGAACTGGGCCAGAATATGTTCTTTGTCTCAAGAATTAGAGATTTGTAAAACAATTACTTTAGCTGACCTACTACTACATTTTGTACTAAAAACCCAAGAATCTCACTGAATGATAAAAGTCGTAATAGCTTTAAAGTCTGGACTTTAGTGCTTGAGTAAGCACTTCTCAGAGAAAGAGATTGGGTGACCTCACTTCCATCATTCTTAAGGTTCAGAACAAAGAATTAGTTCTTCGTAGTACTCATGATGTTTATCATAGTAATATGTCTGCTGTTCCTCAAGTGTATTTTGATCGAACACTGTCTGAAAGGTTCTTCATTACATACACAGTCCTGGCATTACCCATTCAACATAACTTTATGTAATGCAGAACGGAAAGCATTTGATGACAATTTAATATTTGAAATGTAATGAATAATTCACTCTCTGGATCCTGAACATTATCTTACTTGCCACATTAATAAGATTATATTGTAAAGAATTATCCTCTCAAAACCAAAACAAAATACTTGACAAAATCAAAATTGACATTAAAATGCAAAACTATTGTATGAAACTTGTCTCAAAACACTACAGTATAATCTCTAAGAAAAACTCTGCTAAGGGATGGGGATTCCATGACTGGCAGCATAATAAAAAAAACAAGTTCTTTTCATCCATAGATCTCAAGCACTTTTCCAAAGAAGTAAGGACTATTCCCCATTTTACATACAGGGGAAACAAGGCTCAGTAAGCTGCTGGGGCATGGGCAGCCTATCTAGTGGCTGGAGCAGGAATTTGCCTGGACATTGGGGTGGCAGATTGGAGCAATGGCAAGCGCCAATTCGGTCAGGTACCTATCCAAGGGTGAAGCTGGAGTCTGGGTTGAGGAGCAAAGCCAAAGGTTGGCATGTGAGTCAGAATAAGGACATGGAGAAAGGACTAGACTGAAGCAGGCTGGAGTCAAGGCTGGAACAAGAAGTGGAAGCACCAGCAGGGCAAGCACAGCTGCAGGCATGGTGCACTGAGCAGCCACTATTGTGCTGCAATGCAAGGCTCAAGTAGAAGGCTGATGGCTTCCTTGCCCAGTCAGGAAGCACAACCATTTGGAGAAGGCTCATTGGGCCCAGCTGAGCTTGCTGGGTTGCCTAGCAACCAGGCTGGGAGCCAGCTGTGCTCCTAACAGGCACACAGAGGGAAAGAGCCTTACTCAAGGTCACCTAGTGATAAAACTGGGAATAAAACCCAGATCTCCTAAGTCCCAATCCATTGCCCTATCCAGTGGGCCACTGCATGGAGTTCTAGATGCAGGTCTTGAGCCTGCATATAGATGCTGTAATCTAAAAATGTATCCTCCATGATGTATAGCTCTTTACTTAAAGTAAAAATTCATGAATAATAGGATTCCATACTATGCATGTTATATGCCTCAATCCTTTTCCCACTGAACTCCATGGAGTTTGGCTGCCACTTCACTGAGGAGAAGGAGCAATTTTAATCCTGTCCAATACAAAGAAATCAAATAACCACATTACCTAATTTGCTTATCTGCTCTCTTTACGTTGGACAGGATCAAGTAAAATTCCTTTCTTTCCAGAATTTAATTGTCTGTCTACCTGTGCTTTGTCCTTACAATCTGAACTTTACTGTCAGAATGAGGTCCGTCAATGTATCAGTAAACAGTATACGGTACATATATTTTAAAGTTGTAAATGCCATGGAGGAAGAGGAATTATTTAATGTGGTTTATAGAGGTATAAACAGAAGATTAAAATTAAGACGGGGGAAGTTTGGCTAGATATTAGAAGAAAAAACCTTAGCGCAGGTAGAGTACTGGTGATGGAATAGTGTCCCAAGGGAAATACATCACTTACAGAACTATTATTTAATAATTGTTACTGTTATCTGTCATTATTATAAAAAAATTCTTGTATTGGTCTGTGATCATTCCATTTTCATAATGTATTATGATGTCTGAACAGTTGTCTTAAAAGATTTTTTTAAAAGAAGTTCTTACTCATAATTATCCAACCCCATAAATTTGGCTTTTAAGAGTGAAATTTCTTTGGAGCTGGGACTATATCATCTTCCGCAGCATGGACTATACAGTACTATGCAGACTAGTGGTACTCAACAAATAAATAATAAATAGTGCTCATGATGATGGTGTCTGTGAGATAGACATATATCTCCTGTGAACAAATCTAAGACCAGAAAATCCATTTCACACAGGCCACTAAACAGCCAGTCAGGTGACAACAGCTTTTGGCTCTCTAGCAATTTAAGTATTAGCACACCACAACAGACCAACTGTGTATATTTGCTGGCATCCTGTCTCTGACCATCAGTACCAAACTATTCAGAGGATGGTGCAAGAAGCCACCTAATGGACAAGTGTGTAAATACCCTGTCCATAGTGGAGGTCTTCCTCACCCTCAGTAGTTAGTGATTGGCTTATGCTCTGCTGCATAAAAAATTTACAGCTCTTCTAAAAGTTTCTCCTACCTTATGTAAATCTTAATCTTGTATTAAATCCTACTAAACTCTCACCCGAATATCATTTTGTAGAAATATGTTCCACAGTTTATCTCTGCTTTTTGTAGGAAAACACTAAACCTCTTGCCTTTCAGTTTCATTGGATGTTGCCTTGTTTGTGTATTACTGCATGAGACAAGGTAAATATTTGATTTCTATATCATTAATTATATTGGAGTATATACTATCATATTCCATCTCATTAATCGCCTCTCTAAAGTGAAGAGTTCTAATGTTCAAATATGGAAGTCTTTCCATGATTCTAATCGTTTTCATGGTCCATCTTTCTGTTATGTCTGAGATGGGGTGACTATTACTGAGCACACTATTCAAGGTGAAGGTTTACCATAGATCTGCAAAATGGTATTATATTTTCAGCATTATTTTTCATCCTATTCCTGACACATCCTAACATTGTTTGCCTTTTTCACTATTTCTTCATATGGAGATGTTTCCATCCAGCTGCCCAATGCCTAAGTTTATTTCCTGATTGGCTACAGATCTGAATTTAGGTCAAATAAGGAGCATAGAGGAGAATGGTAGCAAGTTATACAACCAACAACCTGCATTATCCAGCCCTCTTTTAAATGAAAACAGGGAGGCCATCTATTAAGTAAGATTGTCAGAACCAATGCTAAATTATGAATAAACTAAAAATGCAGGTTATTTACAAACTTCAATAGATTAAATTAAATTCTTCTAACCTGAATGTTATAATTAATGTTATATTACAATGTATCATTGTACATTCAAATTTGTAATTTAATAAAACATACAAATCCATAATATAAATGAATCAATAGCTTTAAGCAATATAAAGATCGATCATGAGGCTTCATATAACAGTTTTATGTAGTTCTTCAAAAGGAAATTTAACAGTAAAAATAAGTGGGAAAATATCTATCAATAATACATTTACCACCTACGCTGTTTATTACCTCAAAACACAAATTGGATTTCAGGGTGCAATTCAGGCTGACTTTCAAAGTAGTGCAAAGGGTTGTAGCCACACAGCTAAAGTACGATGAACTGCATTGAAGATGGGAATAAATTTAACATGACTCGAATATGTGATGCAAAGAAGACTCTCCTCACAGTTACTCATGCTCTTTACTGAAGCAAAAGTGGATGTGGATTCTTTGGCACCTCAAGACCATCATCAAGTGAAAGCATTAATACAAAGTTAGATATTCAGAAGACATGAGAAATCCTTTAAGAGAAAAAGCTAACCACTGAGTGCTATTAAGCTTGCCAGTTTTATAATAAACCTGAGAGCTCATAGGTGGTAAAATGAATTTAGAGTAGGAAGGTAAGGGAGGAAACAACAGAAGAGCAGACAGCAGCTATAAAACAAAGAAGAGCACCATGAACAGCAGATGTTTGTGTAATGCATTCTCCATCTCTCTATAGCTGCTGTCTGCTCTTTTGCTGGGGAATGCAAATGACTCACCTTGAATCTATCTTTTTGAAGCTGCACTTTGAACAGAGACTGGCTGATTACCTAGTCTCATCAAAGAGCCAAATTGCATACATGAGTGACTTACAGAGTCATGGGTTGTTCTTGTTTGGAGTAAAGGGTGTAATGAACTTGGAATCACAGGAAAACCCCTGGGTGGGGAGGTTGAAGGACTAACTGCTCCTGCCAGAGGCTGCGTTATGGTTAGGATGATCTCCGGTAAGCTTATTAGCATGCACATAGCTTATTTTACCCTTTTAATATGTTTTTTTCTGTATTGCTTTTATCTGAAAAATAAAATATGCTTGCTTAGAAAAAGCTGTGTGGTAATTTATAAGTGGGGCAATTACATTGTGTACTGTCTCTGAGGAAAGAAGTAAAGCAGATCTGCTTAGGCAGACTGTCTTGCTAGGAATAAAACAATGAATGCAGGGAACTGTAGCCTAGAAATACCCTGGTCAGAAAGGGTCGCCACCTAAGACAGGTTATGGCTGAGGAGCTTGAAACCTGGAATGGGTTTGTTAATTGTCATGCAGCCAGCATAAAATTCTCTGGCACAGGTCCACTGAAGCTTCACACTCACCTTTTGTCTCTCCTCTACTACAGTTGTGACCAGTGATGAGCTGCCAAAATCTTAACAGGTTCCCTTCTCACCCCACGAGGGGGTCGTTGCCCACCCCTGCCCCCCGGGACTTCTGCCCCATCCAACCCCCCCACTTTCCTTGATGCCCCCCCCAGGACCCCTGCCCCATCCACCGCCCTCCCCTGTCCCCTGACTGCCCCCAGAACCGGGCAGGAGGGTCTTGTGGGCCACCGTAGTGGGTGCCCACCCCACCCCTAAGAGCCAGAGACACCTGCCGGGGGGTGAGGTGGGGAGTTCCAGAGGTGCTTACCTGGGGCAGCTCCCAAGAAGCATCCGGCAGGTCCCTCTGGCTCCTAGGGGTGGGGGAGCATAGCTGGGGGGGAGCAGGGGGAGCGGCCACTCCCCCACTGATCACATCAAAAGTGGCGCCTTAGGCGATGACTCCCTGGGTGCGCAGGGGCTGGAGCACCCAGGGGAAAATTTGGTGGGTGCAGAGCACCCACCAGCAGCTCCCCACCCCGCGCCCAGCCCAGATCACCTCTGCTCCACCTCCTCCACTGAATGCGCTGCCCCGCTCTGCTTCTCCGCCCCCACCCCCCACCAGGCTTCCCGCAAATCACCTGTTCGGCGGGAAGCCGGAGGGCTGAGAAGCAGGCGGCAGCTTCTTGCTCAGGCCGAGGGTGGCAGAGGTGAGCTGGGGCGGGGAGCGGTTCCCCTGTGCCCCCCGCCCCCGGGTTACCTGCTGCGGCGCGGGCAGCCCTCCTTGCCCCCCCCCCATATCCCAGCTCTCTTCCGCCTCCCTGGGCCTGAGCAGGAAGCCACAGCCTCCTACTCAGCCCCCCAGCTTCCTGTGCGAACAGCTGATTTGCAGGAAGCCTGGGGTGGGAGACAGAGAAGCAGAGCAGGGAGGTGTGTTCAGGGGAGGAGGCAGAGCAGAGGTGAGCTGGGGGTGGGGCAGGGAGCTGCCGATGGGTGCTCTGCACCCATCAAATTTTCCCCGTGGGTGCTCCAGCCCCAGAGCACCTACAGAGTTGGCACCTAAGGTGCCCCTTTTGGCCGGTTAAATTTAGAAGCCCTCTTAGAACCGGTTGTCCCTCGTGGAACAACCAGTTCTAAAAGGGTTTCTAAATTTAACAACCAGTTCTAGCGAACCGGCTCCAGCTCACCACTGATTGTGACTAAGGCTATGGCTATTCTAGAGATCGTACAGGGGCACAGCTGTACTGCTGTAAACTCTCTAGTGTGGCTGCTCAAAGCCAACAGGAGAGAGTTTTCCCATCTGCTTAATTACTCCTGCCCCTGAAAGAGGTGGTAGCTATGACAGTGGAAGAAGCTTCTCCCACCCAGTGCTTAAGTCAGCATATATTATGTTGCTCAGGGGGTGGCTAATTCACATAACTGTAGGGTAACCATAGACTTATACTTTGCCAACACTGTTCACCTTGAAGCTCCCCAGTCTAATAAAAGAAATAAAAGTGGATGTTTTAAGACAGGCCTAACAGATGAAGATTTAAACCTCAGAGCAAAAGCCCAAGAAGAAAGCAATACATTGGTAATGTTAATGTCAGCACCTGAAATATATGGCAAAACTTCAAAGAGAGAAGTAAGCACAAGGTAACTTAGCAAAATAGGTTGCTAAATTGAAGAAATCAGTGTGGCAATATTGCCTACCAATACCCAAACGGAAATGTAGGAGAGGAAAGAGAAATAATATGCTAATAACACCACTACCCACATCCCAGCTCCCACAAATCTTATCAGCAAATGAAGTATCAAGGCTGGATATACACCTAACTGCCCTTCATGCCCTTGAAATTCTAACTTCTTGGTATATGTGGATGGCCTAGGCTGAATGCTGAACAAATGATGAGACACATTTTAAAAATTGCCTAAAAGTTCAAACTGCTCATTTCATGAAAGTAGTGTAGTACTATTTAGATAAAGCCAGCTTCTCATTACAAATAGTTAATTATGCTGAAACAAGCCCAAATCAAACTCAGAAATGGACTTCAACCAAAAAAGAAGAAAGAAAGAAATGGAGGTGTATGGTGAATTTCCGGGGAAAACCAGAGCTAGTCAGGAGATTTCTAGCAGGCTTTTAAATCAAGAGAAATGGCTTTTCACATAGACAATGAGCTATTTATTGTAAAAGTCAACTAAAGTGTTAAATCAGTGCTTAAGTGTGATTCATTGAATGCTGCAGTAACTTCTGATATAAGAAAAGGAGTACTTGTGGCACCTTAGAGACTAACCAATTTATTTGAGCATGAGCTTTCGTGAGCTACAGCTCACTTCATCGGATGCATACCGTGGAAACTGCAGCAGACTTTATATACACACAGAGAATAAAGTCTGCTGCAGTTTCCACGGTATGCATCCGATGAAGTGAGCTGTAGCTCACGAAAGCTCATGCTCAAATAAATTGGTTAGTCTCTAAGGTGCCACAAGTACTCCTTTTCTTTTTGCGAATACAGACTAACACGGCTGTTACTCTGAAACCTGTCATTCTGATATAAGATTATCACTATTAAGAGCAGCAAGATTCCAATGAAAAGTCACTACTGGACAGCCATACCTTAGGATTAAAAAATGCCAGAATAAATCATGGTCTGAAAATGCAAAACTGGTTTGTAAAGTGCTTCACTAGGCCACTGCTGAATAACCACAGCATTGAGACAGTCTCCAGATGAATGGTAGCCAAATAAGCAAGTAATAATCAAGTATTTAATGCTCAAAACAGAAGAAAATAAAAATGAAGAAGATAACAGAATTAGAAAAACCACTGAGCAAATTCTTCCATAAACATAGAAGATGAACTGGGAGAACAACAAATTGTTAGGACCCTAAATAACATGGAATAAGTAGCTGGACAATGTGGTACCAAAGGAAGCTAAAGTACCTAACACAATTTTAGCTTATGATTTCATACCCTAACTGGGACAGAGCCTCAAGCCAAGCCCCTCACTGCTACCCACAAACTAGAGAAATTAAATTGAAATATATTCCTTCAGTTAATGCATCCAGAATAGTAAAATCTTCAGAAGAGAGCCACAGCTCAGTTAGGGTAGATGGCCTATATGATTCAAAGCAACAAGTTCATAAAGATTAGTTAATTAGCAACTAGATATGCTAGAGTGAAACAGATATAGAAAATTTTCAAAAACAGAGGCAGAAAATGAATTAATAGGAACCCTACTTAAGTTAAACAGTTGAGAAAAAGACAGGTGGTCTATATATGAGCATGAGTGAGGCCATCCATGTCTATATTACAAACTTTTTGACGCAAGTTACTTTGGTGTACAGCTGCTGAAGTTAACATTTTGCTTGTGCGTATACATACATGGCTTCTTGTGTCAAAACTGCACATACGCAGCAGGAGTTCTTGGGTCAACGCAAAGTGTGGGGCACTATGGGTAGGTACTCTAGTGTGCCATGCACCACTATCTGGGGAAATTTTTTCAATGTGTTATGGGATAGAACTGAGTTGCACGGGGATCTCTGGGAGCTAGGGGTCAAGTTCCTTGCATTCAGCTTCTCCAACACATAATGCAATCCTTATTCTATAATTTTAGCACCTTCTTTTGTAAAAAATATCTCTCCAACCTGCGCAGCACTTTTTGGCTTCAGCTGTCGCTGTCAAATAGAAGCATGGAGCTCACAGAGCTCAGCAAAATTCTTATGAATGTTTCAAATACAGGACACATGATCCTCCTGTATTTCCAGACCCACAGAAAGAACCGCAGCAATGGGAGACATGACGATTTCTTTGAGGACCATTTACTAAGAGGGATAGTGTAAAACCAATCAACTTTGTCTGTGACATTTATGGAGTAGGTACAGATGGTGGAGGGTCACTTCTGGGCCCCAAAAACAAGCACTGACTGGTGGGATTGCATCATAAAGTCTGGGATGACAAGCAGTGGCTGCTGAACTTCTGGATGTGAAAGGCCACATTGCTGGATCTGTGTGCCAAGCTTCCCTCAGCCCTCCAGAATGAGAGCTACACTAACAGTTGAGAAGCGAGTGATATCAAGTTCATGATTGGGATATTGGCAGTCTTGCCTTCTGGGCAAACCCATGGGAGTGGCCAGGCCTGGAGGTTAAAGCAGAGCCAAGCCAGAGTCAAGAATCAGACCTTTAGGAAACCCAAGGGTGTAGTTAAGAGCAGAGCTGATGGTCAGAGCCAGGGTTGTGAAGGAAGGGGAAGGGCTGGAATTGGAATGGGCACAAGAGCAGGTTGAGCAGGAGCAAGAACAGGCTGGATGGGAGCAGTAGCAGGCATAGGAAGCAGGAACAAGCATAGCTGTGACGTGGAATGCATTGAGCTGCCACCAAGCTCTGATTGCTGCTGAGTCAAGCAGTAGCTTAGCTCCTTCTCTCCACCAATCAAAAAGTGCAGTCAATAAGGCAGACCCTGCCAGGATCAGCTCTATCCAGTGTGTTGCCAGGAGACTGACCCTGCTCCAACTGGCTCCCTGACAAGCGATGATTACATTCTGGAAGTACCCCCACCCCTTTCAGGACAGCTTCTAGGGTCTTAGTACCCAGTTTTTATGGTTCTTCTGGTGAAAAGCATGTACAAGCTCCAGAGCATGGACAGTGCCTTCACATTCTCAAGATCGTTCTTCTGAACTGTATTTCTCCCTGTCCACCAGGTAATAAAGTCAACCTTAGATTCTCTTAGAATCCAAGATTTCTTGGATATCATATTCTTCCTGCCCCCGGATCTCTATAGGAGAGGGCAGTGGAGCACAGTGATTGGGAAAGGGATTTTTCTGTGTAGATCTTCAGGTGGGACATGTGAAAAACTGGATGGATTTGGAAAGACACTGGGTTGACTTGTTCAGTAATCTCAGATGGGCCCAGATATTGATTATCTAATTTGGCAGATGGGTGGGAGAATTTGAGGTGTTTGGCAGACACACAGCCCTTATCAATCAATCTTAGTGTTGACAGTCTCAGGCAGCTTGGCATTCACGTTTGCTTAGCGGCTTCCAGATGCTCCATAAGTTCCTGGTGAACTTGATGAAGGTGGGTAATGACTTCTGTCACAGTAGAAACTTGTTAGCTGCAGGTGTGACTAAATGGAAATGAGGCTGGAAACTGTAAGTGACATAAAATGGACAGTGTCGGATGGAGTCATGGATGAAGTTATTGTAAGCAAATTCAGCGTACGGCAGGAGAGTGACCCAATCACTTTGGCAATACTTAAGAAAGCATCAAAAGGATTGCTCAAGGATTTGATTTACCCACTTGATCTGTGTGTGGTAGGCTGAGGAGGTGAGGAGTTCAATTGCTAGAAGTTTACAGAGTTCATGTCAAAACCAGGAAGTGAATTCTCTGTCCCAATCAGATACTATTCAGGTCAGCAAACTGTGGCACTGAAAACATGGTTTAGGAAAAGGCAGGCTGTTTCCTGAGTGGTGGGTAGAGAATGAAAAGAAATAAAATGCACCATTTTAGCAAAAACATCAACAGCTACCAGGATGATGGTGCAACCTTGGAAGTGAGTTATCTCTGGAATAAAGTCCAGTGAAACTGTGGACCAAGGTTGAGGTATGGTGGCCAGAGGCTGGAATAGGACAAGCAGTTTAACACATGGAGACTTGTTCCAAAAGCACAGATCACAGGACCTGATATATTTTTTTTCACATAAGTACTCACCTCGCCCACCAGGAAGAGAAGGTTCAATGTCTGGAGAAACAAGTATCGACCCTGCGTTGCATTAGAGAAACTGAAGATTTCCTGGACAGATGTCAGGATATGCTTCTACGGACACAACATTCCGAAGATTCAGAGCAGGCTGCGCAGCGGGGACAGAAGGACGGTGAAGAAATTTGGCAGCATGTGAAGAAGAAAGGGGAGAATCCATGTACCAGCAATGCAGATACAGGTAAGCAACCATTTTCATGTTCTCTTCACAGGTACTAATGGGGAGAGTGGACGAGATGATACATCTGAGGGAAGGAAACAGAAGGAGACTAAGCTGATTGGAAGACATGAGATGCACTGTCCTAGGGATGGCCACCACTCCCAAGAGAAGGAGGCGGGTGGTGGTGGTCGGGGACTCCCTCCACAGGGGGATTGAGTCATCTATCTGCCACCCCGATCAGGAAAACCGAGAAGTCTGCTGCTTGCCATGAGCTAGGATTCACAATGTGACGGAGAAACTGCTGAGACTCATCAAGCCCTCGGATCGCAACCCCTTCCTGCTTCTCCACGTGGGCACCAATGATACTGCCAAGAATGACCTTGAGCGGATCACTGAAGACTACGTGGCTCTGGGAAGAAGGATAAAGGAGTTTGAGGCGCAACTGGTGTTCTCATCCATCCTCCCTGTGGAAGAAAAAGGCCCGGGTAGAGACCGTCAAATTGTGGAAGTCAACGAATGGCTACACAGGTGGTGTCAGAGAGAAGGCTTTGGATTCTTTGACCATGGGATGGTGTTCCAAGAAGGAGGAGTGGTAGGCAGAGACGGGTTCCACCTAACGAAGAGAGGGAAGAGCATCTTCGCAAGCAGGCTGGCTAACCTAGTGAGGAGAGCTTTAAACTAGGTTCACCAGGGGAAGGAGACCAAAGCTCTGAGGTAAATGGGGAAGTGGGATACCAGGATACCGGAGGAAGCACAAGTAGGAGAGCGTGAGCGGGGAGGGGTCCTCCCTCATATTGAGAAAGAGGGACGATCAGCAAGTTATCTTAAGTGCCTATACACAAATACAAGAAGCCTAGGAAACAAGCAGGGAGAACTGGAAGTCCTGGCACAGTCAAGGAATTATGATGTGATTGGAATAACAGAGACTTGGTGGGATAACTCACATGACTGGAGTACTGTCATGGATGGAAATAAACTGTTCAGGAAGGACAGGCAGGGCAGAAAAGGTGGGGGAGTTGTGTTGTTTGTAAGAGAGCAGTATGACTGCTCAGAGCTCAAGTATGAAACTGCAGAAAAACCTGAGAGTCTCTGGATTAAATTTAGAAGGGTGATGTCATGGTGGGAGTCTCCTGTAGACCACTGGACCAGGGGGATGAGGTGGACGAGGCTTTCTTCCAGCAACTAACAGAAGTTACTAGATTGCAGGCCCTGGTTCTCATGGGAGACTTCAATCACCCTGATATCTGCTGGGAGAGCAATACAGCGGTGCACAATCCAGGAAGCTTTTGGAAAGTGTAGGGGACAATTTCCTGGTGCAAGTGCTGGAGGAACCAACGAGGGGCAGAGCTCTTCTTGACCTGCTGCTTACAAACCAGGAAGAATCATGGAACAGGTCCTCAAGGAATCAATTCTGAAGCACTTAGAGGAGAGGAAAGTGATCAGGAACAGTCAGCATGGATTCAACAAGGGCTAGTCATGCCTGACTAATCTAATTGAATTCTATGATGAGATAACTGGCTCTGTGGATGAGGGGAAAGCAGTGGATATGTTATTCCTTGACTTTAGCAAAGCTTTTGCCACAGTATTCTTGCCAGCAAGTTAAAGAAGTATGGGCTGGATGAATGGACTATAAGGTGGGTAGAAGGATGACTAGATTGTCGGACTCAACGGGTAGTGATCAATGGCTCCATGTCTAGTTGGCAGCCAGTATCAAGCAGAGTGCCCCCGGGGTCGGTCCTGGGGCCAGTTTTGTTCAAGTTCTTCATTAATGATCTGGAGGATTGCGTGGATTGCACCCTCAGCAAGTTTGCAGACGACACTAAACTGGGAGGAGAGGTAGAAATGAGGGAGGGTCGGGATAGGATACAGAGGGACCTAGGCAAATTAGAGGATTAGACCAAAAGAAATCTGATGAGGTTCAACAAGGACAAGTGCAGAGTCTGCACTTAGAATGGAAGAATCCCACGCACCACTGCAGACGAGGAACTGCGTGGCTAGGCAGCAGTTCTGCAGAAAAGGACCAAGGGGTTACAGTGGACAAGAATCTGGATATGAGTCAGCAATGTGCCCTTCTTTGCCAAGAAGGCCAATGGCATTTTGGGCTGCATAAGTAGGGGCATTGCCAGCAGATTGAGGGACGTGAACATTCCCCTCTATTTGGCATTGGTGAGGCCTCATCTGGAGTACTGTGTACAGTTTTGGGCCCCACTCTACAAGAAGGATGTGAAAAAACTGGAAAGCATCTAGCGGAGGGCAACAAAAATGATTAGGGGACTGGAACACATGACTTATGAGGAGAGGCTGAGGGAACTGGGATTGTTTAGTCTGCGGAAGAGAAGAATGAAGGGGGATTTGATAGCTGCTTTCAACTACTTGAAAGGGGGTTCCAAAGAGGATGGATCTAGACGGTTCTCAGTGGTAGCAGATGACAGAACAAGGAGTAATGGTCTCAAGTTGCAGGGGGGAGGTTTAGGTTGGATATTAGGAAAAACTTTTTCACTAGGAGGGTGGTGAAGCACTGGAATGGGTTACCTAGGGAGGTGGTGGAATCTCCTTCCTTAGATGTTTTTAAGGTCAGGCTTGACAAAGCCCTGGCTGGCATCATTTAGTTGGGGATTGGTCCTGCTTTGAGCAGGGGGTTGGACTAGATGACCTCCTGAAGTCCCTCCCAACCCTGATATTCTATGATTCTATGATTCTATAAACTTTATACCAAGAAGTCCTGAGTCTTCCAGCAGTCAAAATGGCAAGCAACTGGCATGTCATGGCACATTCTTAACATTTGTGTCTTGACCAGCCATCCAGAATGTAAAGGCACTTCCCATGATATGGTAGACCATTGTGTAAATGGAAACCTGAGCTAAATGAGGTGTTGGAGGTATCAAAGGTCTGACAGATTTTGGCTGCTTGTGGGTCGTTTGGGAATAGAATCCTAATAAGGGACATCAAATCTTGGGCTGTGGTTCCATGAATAAAGTTAGATGGTCATAGCACGGCATTTCAGGAAGTCATGTCTGGCATGGAATATTCATCCTTGCGAGAAAGGTTGCCTGCTTTCCGGTCTAGTGACTCAAGGTGGTAGGTCATGATATAATCCAGCCCGGTAAAAAAAAAAGTGACCAAGGAATCTGACACTGATTAAGATTATGAGCTGTTTGAAGGTATTCTAAATTCTTGTGAATGGTGAGGACCTGGACAGGGAAGTGAGCCCCCTCCAGAAACAAAAAACTCCATTCTTCAAATGCTGTTTTAATTGCAAGTAACTCTTTGTCCAAGATATTGTAGTTCTCCTCAATGGGGGTTAGTTTATATGAACAATACACACAAGGGTGGAGTTGATTATGGGTGCCTGGATTTTCTGAAAGTATGGCCATGATTGGGAAGTTCAAGGCATCTGCTTCCATGGTAAAAGGTTTGGTGGGGTCTATATGCACAAGAATGGAGGCTGAAGTGAAGGCTTTCTTTACCTGATGAAAGGCAGATTGTACTTCTATCAGCCAGACAAAGCAAACCCATTTTTGGAGGAGTACAGTTATCATTACGACCATCCTTTAATGAAGCTCTGATTAAAAATTAGCAAATCTGAGAAACTGCTGAACCCCCTTTACATCCTTTTGGTATTTCACCTAGCGATGATGCCTTCTGTAGATTACTTGTCAGGCCCTCAAGGGAAATGATATAACCAAGGAACTTCATAGTGTTCTTATCAAATTTGCTGTTCTTTCGTTTGGCGTATAGGTGATTCTGACAGAGCCTATCAAGATGAACATATTGCTCATGTAGCTTCTGTTTTTGGAAAAGACAAAAATACCATCTAAAAAAATAACAAATTATCCAGAATGCCCTGGAAAATGTCATTTGCAAAATGCTGAAATGGAGCTGAGGTGTTGCATAACTGAGTGCAGAATGCCATCTTCCACTCATCGCTTTCCCTAATGGGAACCAGAGTGTAGGCACTGCAAAGGTCCAGTTTAGAAAAAACGCTGGCTGAATGAAGTATTTCAAAGAGTTCATTAATAAGAGGAAAAGGGCAGTGATTTTGAATTACTGTTCCATTCAAAGCTTGGTATTCAACACAGGGGTGCAAGGAGCTATCATTTTCTGCCATGAAAAAGATCAGAACTCGGAGAAGTAGGACAAATAAACACCTTCTCTAAATTCTCATGGGTAGTCCCAGAGTGTCTGGACTTTGGGTTCTGAAAGAGAATAACAGTCCCGGGTGGCATGTTAATGGGGCAATCATAACTGTGATGTGGCAACACAACATCTGCCCTCTTTTTGTCAAAGGCAGCAGCATAGTCTCAATATTTCTTCAGAATATTTCTTCAAAAGCAAATGAGGGGGGCGTTTATGGAGAGGGCAGGAGCTGCCTTTGAAATCCTCCTCTTTCACTGCTACATCATGAGAGGCTTCAGGTCTGACACCTGATCTTGGAAGACGTACTGGTGGCAGAATCTTGATGTATAGCTCATTATGCCTGATCTCCACTAGATGTGCAGGTCATGGGCAACCAGCTAAGGAATGCCAAGTCCAATACTTCCTGGTGGCCTGGGCGTGGGGTCACAATCATCAGTTTTCTTTGGCGAGTAACGATGCCAGAGGAGAGGAGGACCCATCAACAGATTCCCTCAAATCAGGGATGCTCTTATGCTGACTGGCAATATTGTGGGTCTGAGCAAAATCGAGGTGCATGAAGTTGTTGAATCCCCCAGCATCCTCAGCTCAACCACACATATGGCAGATAGTTGGAGCCAGAAAGGGAGTTGGAGGGCAGTGGCCTTAAGAAGAAAACTCATACTACAAAAGTACATGTTAGTGTGACGGACATGGAGCAGCTATATAACAACTGAAGAGTACTGACATGTAATAATTTTATAACTGCATGTAACCTGGTCAGTGAGGTGAAGCTATTGCACATTTTATTATTCTGTATGAATGTATTGATCTAGCTTTATAGTGGCTATGTGAAAAACAAACTGGTAAAAAGCACAATAGCGATAGATAAGCAATCTCCCCGCAAGAGTTGGTCAGAGGTCATTTACAGGACAGCGAGCCCCAGCACAAAGTGATACAGCTAGTTTGCCAGGCTGGGAACCTACAGATCACAAGGTGTCATAAATATAAAGGGAAGGGTAAACCCCTTTAAAATCCCTCCTTGCCAGAGGAAAAAATCCTCTTACCTGTAAAGGGTTAAGAAGCTAAAGGTAACCTCACTGGCACCTGACCAAAATGACCAATGAGGAGACAAGTTACTTTCAAAAGCTGGGAGGAGGGAGAAAAACAAAGGGTCTGTATCTGTCTGTGTGATGCTTTTGCCAGAGACAGAATGGAGTCTTAGAATTTAGTAAGTAATCTAGCTAGGTATGTGTTAGATTATGATTTCTTTAAATGGCAGAGAAAATAGCTGTGCTGAATAGAATGAATATTCCTGTCTGTGTGTCTTTTTTGTAACTTAAGGTTTTGCCTAGAGGAATTCTCTATGTTTTGAATCTAATTACCCTGTAAGGTATCTACCATCCTGATTTTACAGAGGTGATTCTTTTCTTTTTACTTCTATTAAAAGTCTTCTTGTAAGGAAACTGAATGCTTTTTCATTATTCTAAGATCCAAGGGTTTGGGTCTGTGGTCACCTATGCAAATTGGTGAGGATTTTTACCAAACCTTCCCCAGGAACTGGGGTGCAAGGGTTGAGAGGATTTTGGGGGGAAAGACGTGTCCAAACTCCATTTTTTCAGGAACCCAAATAAAGTTTGGTGGTGGCAGTGGAAATTCAAGGGCAAAGAGTAAAATTAATTTGTACCTTGGGGAAGTTTTAACCTAAGCTGGTAAAAGTAAGCTTAGGAGGTTTTCATGCAGGTCCCCACATCTGTACCCTAGAGTTCAGAGTGGGGAAGGAAACTTGACACAAGGTCACTAAATATTTAAAAATTAGAGCTGCTCTTTCAATCCATTTTTCCCTAGGGCAAGGCCCCAGTTCAACAAAGCATTTGGGGTCCTGCAAGGGTCTCTCCTGGGTATGGTACTATTCAATATTTTCATTAATGACTTGGATAATGGAGTGGAGTGTATACTTATAAAATTTGTGGCTGACATCAAGCTGGGAGGGATGGTAAGCACTTTGGAGGACAGGATTAGAATTCAAAACAACCTTAACAAATTGTTGATTTCAGACCAATTCTCCAAGATGAAATTCAACAAAGACAAGTGCAAAGTACTTCACTTAGGAACAGAAAAATCAAATGCACAACTAAAAAATGGGGAATACCTGGCTAAGAAGTAGCACTGATATAAGAGCTCTATGGGTTATAATGGATCGCAAATTGAATAAGAGCTAACAGTGTGAGGCAGTTGCAAAAAAAAGGCTAAAATCATTCTGGAGTGTTGTATGTAAGACACAGGAGGGCACTTGCTGCACTCTGCTTGGCACTGATGTGGCCTCACAAGGAATACTGTGTCCAGTTCTGGATGCCACACTTTAGGAAAATGTGGAGCACATGGGCGGTGGGTATAATAGGCCATGGGAGGCTCTGCCTCCCCCGGTGCTGCTGTGGCCACTGCACCCCCAGTTGCAGGATTTGGCAGCGAAGTTTTTGCTTTATTATGCCCCATGCAGGTTCTGAGGTGGCTGAGGAGGCACATATTGCCTCCTGAGCCACGCCGGAACCTGCATGGGGCATATCAAAGTGTCTTAGACACTTTTCCCCATGATGGGTTGGGTCTGGGGAGGGGAGGCACTGCAAGCTTCGGGGGGGGCACTCCAGGCTGCGGCTGGCCCAGGGCTCCTGCAAGCAGGTGGAGGGGGAAGACTCAGGGCTTCGGCCAGCCCAGAGCTCCTCCATCCGAGGGTGGGGGTGCTCAGGGCTTCAGCCAGCCTGGGGCTCCTGCAGCCGGGGGGACACTCCTGGCTTCTCTGAGCGTGGGGGGGAGCAAGTGGCTCCAGCCGCAGCAGGAGGCAGGGGGTCTTGTGGGGAGGGTGCTGGTGGAAGGGGCGGAGCCAGGGGCTAGCCTCCCTGTAAGGGGGCTTATTCCTTCACCCTCTCACTTCCTTGGTCCTTCTCGCATGAACAGAGAGCAACAATACCCGAAGTGCAAAGGTGCAAACAATTCGATGTTTATTGGGGTGAACTTCCAGCAAGCTTAAATCCAAGTTCCTTTTTCCTTAATTTCAAATCTCAAATTACTTCCTGTTTGCCCCCAATTTATATAGTAATATTCTTAGCTATACCTTAACCAATCATGCTACTGAAATTTACCTAATCAATCCTAATATATTGTAACATGATTAGCTAACCAATTATATCCCACCACCTTAATTAGTTTACACCCAGCAAAATTAATTATACAGCAGACAGAAACAATCACAGAACCAGACTGAGACCATGCAAATAAACAATAACAAAGTGGGAACTGTAATAACAAAACTATACAGAAGTGAGGATTTTACAACTACATCTATAAAGACATAAGGGTTTCCCAGCTGTGTCTATTGATAAGTGAGTTCTTACCAAACAGAAAACTGTCAAACTAAATTTCTTTTTATATCTTCCAGGCTCTTCCCTTTCTCTGGAGGTGATAGATTGGATCACCTTTCTAACAGCCCCAGATTGCCTTATTTCAATATGACTAGTTTGGAACGTGAGGATGTGACCATACATTTCCCAGCTTATGGCTAGTCCCACCGCTTAGCCAAAGGCCTTAGCTTAAGAACAGGGCCTCAGACTGGCACAGTGAGAGAAGGCCCTTATACAAGCAGACAGTGATTTTGATTCTTTCTTTTATACCTCTATAACCAGCTAAATGATAAACATATACCTACATTCTTAAAATATAGGCCTTTGCAGACAGGCCTGCATATCTATATCCTAACCCTCCCCAAACAGGGGCTCCATCCACCGCCCACAGTGGAGACAGTCCAGAGGAGACCAACAAAAATGATAAAAGTTTTAAAAAACCTGCCCTCTGAGAAAAGGGTAAAAAAACCTGGGCATGTTTTATCTTCAGAAAAGAAGACTGAGAATTCTGACCTGAGAACAGTCTTCAAATATGTTAAGTGCTGTTATAAAAAGAGGATGGTGATCAGTTGTTCTTCATGTCCACTGAAGGTAGGACAAGTAGTAATGGGCTTAATCTTCAGCAAGAGAGATTTAGGTTAGTTATTTTTAAAAAGTTTCTAACTGTAAGGATAGTTAAGCAGTAGAATAGACTTCCAACGGAGGTTGTGGAATCCCCATAATTGGAGGTTTTTAAGAACAGGTTAGACCAGTGATTCCCAAACTTGTTCTGCTGCTTGTGCAGGGAAAGCCCCTGGCAGGCCGGGCCAGTTTGTTTACCTGCTGCGTCCACAGGTTTGGCCAATCATGGCTTCCAGTGACCGCGGTTCGCTGCTCCAGGCCAATGGGAGCTGCTGGAAGTGGCGGAGGCCGAGGGACGTACTGGCCGCCGCTTCCAGCAGCTTCCATTGGCCAGGAGCAGCGAACTGCAGCCACTGGGACCCGCGATCGGCCGAACCTGCGGATGAGGCAGGTAAACAAACTGGCCCGGCCTGCCAGGGGCTTTCCCTGCACAAGCAGCAGAACAAGTCTGGGAACCACTGGGTTAGACAAACACCTGTTAGGGATGGGCTAGATATACTTGGTCCTGAGTCAGCACGGGGGGCTGGAATAGATGATCTCTCAAGGTCCCTTCCAGCCCTGTATTTCTATGATTTTATTACTTATATATCTGCTTATATGCTTTGCCGAATCAGGGCCTGATTATCCAGTATATTGCTTTTGGAGCCTCTATAAATTTCAGTGAGTTTTACCTAGTTATTCTGGGAACTTGCATTCATTGATGCCAGATCCTCAACTAATGCAATGCTCTATAAGCTCCATTAACCACAATGGTAATATATGGATGAGTAGTAGGTGGTGATCTGGCCCACAACTTTTAAGTCAGAATTTTTTGTTTTACATTTAAAAATCTTGATCTTGGAAAAAGTGTTTTAATTATTATTTATTTGTTAAGTATTTAAAAAATATATATTATGTTTTTAAGTATTTAAAACAATATTTAAAATACAATTAGTTCCTAGCATTAAATAAGAATGGTTTGAGCTCTCATATAATTGCCTTCAGCATCTCCAGTAATATACTCAGCAATGATAATTCTGGAATAAATCTCATTGTTAGTCCAATATACCTATAAATAAAACCACCACAGTGCACAGACATTGGGAGACATTTGCTGGCAAGTCTGATTTAATTATGGGCTCAATATGCAGCACTGGCAAGAGATAAACAACAGCATTAGTTTATTCCCTACCACCTCTTACCAAATTAATTCTCTTCATTTCAGTTCCTCTGATTTGAGAATGCAAGTGCCTTAAGATATGACCTTTCACCTCCACGATTACTGTTAGAGAGGAGCACAGTCTGTCTACTGACAACTAACACAGGGATGCATTTCCCCCACCTGAACTTAGGGCCCTGCCAGAGTGACTGACATATAGAGTCTAGTTAACTCTATTGAGAAGGTCTATACACATGTTTTAAATATTTCAAAATCAAAATTTCACACTAGTATAAGTGAATTCTGGACAAGTTTATCTTTATTTAGTGGTTTCATGTGGCTCTGTTTTATTCTATATAAGATCTTATATTGTGCTCACCACCATAGGATCCGGGCGCCTTCCAACAGTGTGTCAAAGACCCTCCAGTGACTGGAGCTGGAGTCAAGCCCATTGATTAGAGCAGGAATCAGCAGCCTGGAATAGAAGCCCAGAGACAGAGCTGGAGTCAGAGACCAGATGCTAGAACCGAGTATCAGAGGCAAAATCAGGAATTGACAAATTGTGCACGTGGACAAATTGGAGACAATCCAGCGGAGGGCAATGAAAATGATTAGGGGGCTGGGGCACATGACTTATGAGGAGAGGCTGAGGGACTGGGCTTATTTAGTCTGCAGAAAAGAAGAGTGAGGGGGGATTTCATAGCAGCCTTCAACAAGAGTGAGGGGGTTCCAAAGGGGATGGAGCTAGGCTGTTCTCAGTGGTAGCAGACAACAAAACAAGGAGCAATGGTCTCAAGTTGCAGTGGGGGAGGTCTAGGTTGGATAGTAGGAAAAACTATTTCACTAGGAGGGTGGTGAAGCACTGAAATGGGTTACCTAGGAGGTGGTGGAATCTTCATCCTTAGAGGTTTTTTAAGGCCCGGCTTGACAAAGCCCTGGTTGGGATGATTTAGTTGGGGTTGGTCCTGCTTTGAGCAGAGGTTTGGACTAGATGACCTCCTGAGGTCTCTTCCAACCCTAATCCTCTATGATTCTATGAATTGGAGCTGAGGGTCAGAACCAGGTTACCTGCCGTGAGACAAGGCAGGAGCAGGGTTGAGAACAAGCAGGCACAGGCATTATCACAGCTACAGGAGAATGCTTTGAGCAACCACCAAACTGTTGCAGCTGGGCTTAAGAGCGCATCCGCTGTCTTTTCCCCCCAATCAGATGGTGTAGCCAATCAGTCAACCTACTAGAGGCCAGCTGCGCTTGTTAGGCTGACTGGAAACTGACTTTGCTGCAGGCCCTGATTTCTGACACAGCATATTAAGCAAAGTGACTACACATCTATCCTATTGTTTGGTCTCTTCTGATCCTCTTCCCAGGGGAAGAAGTGTATGCAGTGGAGTGATTTTTTTGTTTGTTTTTGTAAGTTTTTTTTAAAGATACATGTTGCTATGTATTTATGTTAGAGAAGACAAGGTAAAAGAAATGTGCCTCACCCTTGTCATGGAAAATGGTGAGGTTTGCAAAGATCCTTAGTTGCTGGTGGAGTTCATCCATAAGTGCCACTAAAGAAGTTTCAGTTCCATATCCTGACCTGAATCTAGATTATTTTGGGGGCTAGAATATTAGCTTCAATTAGATGAGCTTGTAGTTGGCCTTTTACTGGTTTCTCTGTGAGCTTAGTCAGAAATGGGAAGTTTGATGCTGGGTGGTTAGTGGCTAGAACTGATGTATCCAGCGTGGGTTTCTTCAGTGTTGTTTGGTGGCACAACTGCATGTTTGAAGGAGAAAGGGAAGATTCCCTTTCTGAAGGATGCCTCCTTTCGTACATAATTTCACACCAACATTGTTGAGTTATAGTTTGGTGATCTGAGGGAAACCGTCAGCAATTGACAATAACAACCTGTACTATTGCCGTTATCCAGTATTGAAAATATGTACCATAATTGGTCTAGATAGGACAAGCATTTATGAAGACATAATGCAACAAGTCCCTACCATGGGTTGTCAAAAGGGTTTGAAACAAGGACCTTCAGCAGCACAGCACAGACCTCTACCACCTGAGCTAAAGCATTAACTCTACTAGCAAGAACATGCAATAGACTGTTATCCTCTAGATGAACAGCCACAAGGCTTGAGGAAAAACTGTACCGATGTACCACATTTATTTATTCTTCAAGTGTCTTCCCTGAATTGATATCCTGTTCTTTGAATATTGCTGATGCTGAGTGCTTTGGGTCATTGTCAGGCAAAGGACAAAGGCACATTTATGAAATGGATCAATTATGAAAATGACCATTGTGAAATGGTGCAATTCATTACTGGATTCATATTTTTCAGTTCTTGAATTTGCAACATCACCCTTCCCTGAAAATATTGCCATCCCTGTAAGAATCTGTTACTATCATAAGCTTGATCATACTCCCTTATAAAAGGCAAAGCTGTCTCCCATTATGATTTCTTGCTGGAAAAACTCCCTGAGGGAACATAGACATATGGTAAATGTGAAAAAGTTAATTGGCTATGTATTGGCTGTAAAAGTTAATTAGCTCGATAGTGTTCTATATACTGATATTTTAAAAATTTTCCTTCAAAAGTCAAAACTGATCCTTTCACTTTTCTAGGTATGTCACCTCAAACATGACCTTTCATGAGATTTTGGTCCAATAAATAGCTCTTTTGGTCTAGAGCAGTGGTTCTCAACTGTGGTCCATCACTTGTTCAGGGAAAGCCCCTGGTGGGCCGGGCCAGTTTATTTACCTGCTGCATCCCAGATTCAGCTGATCGCAGCTCCCACTGGCAGTGGTTTGCCACTCCAGGCCAATGGGGACTGCGGGAAGTGGTGCTGGCCGAGGGACGAGCTGGCCACCCTTCCCGAAGCCCCTATTGGCCTGGAGCGGCAAACTGCAGCCAGTGGGAGCCACAATCAGCCGAACCTGCGGATGCAGCAGGTAAACAAACCAGCCCGACCCACCAGAGGCTTTCCCTGAACAGGCAGTGGACCACAGTTGAGAACCACTGGTCTAGAGGTTTGTACTTGTGTTCTTTGGTGGCATGCCCTCCGTCCTACAGTTGTTCACCATAGTAGAGAAAGGATGGTACCCATTGGTAACTCTTCTGAATGAATTTGTGAATGGCCCACTGCGTTAGCTGTGAATGTGGTCCCTGGAAATGGCATGGACAGGGCCCAGATAACATTATTAGTATACTATTGGGGAAATAAGCTGTTGGGTTTTTTAAAAAAATGTATTGGAATTATCTCTAATGGTCTGAACCTGTTGCCCTCACCCAAATCAAGATTCTTGGCTGTGAATGACACCTTAGGTATGCATTGGTCTGTTTGTACTTTATTTTTCTGTGTGACCAATGTTTCCTCTATAGCTGTGATAATCAATTAGATCTACCCAAAGGTTAATTTGAGAATTTTATGACAAGAGGCTGGCTATTCGCGCAGAAGGCTGACAAGGTAAAACAGAAATCCCAAAAAAACTTCAGCTGCCAATAAATAAAGACCTTGATTGCAATGTAAATATTAGTGTTTCTATCTTTTAACAAAGTTTATAAATCAACATTATTACCTGTGTATTATCTGACAATCTGTAATGGGAGAGGTGACGTCAAGGATCTCTGGCAAGCTCTGAAAAGAGTGATTTGTAGGAGGTCACGGCAAGGTGCATGCACTGGTGAAGATGCTCATCTGTCAGGTGATAGTGGTATTAGTTTTTTATAATGAACATGGTAGAAAATCCAGATTCACAGAGGTACATTGATCTGAACATAGTTAAAAGATAGATGGGTAAGTTCTAGCTATTCTGAAACTGGTCAGCATATTGAGTGCAGAAATCAGAAAGTCCCACTCCTCTGAATTTTGCCTTCAAGACATCTGAGCTCAATTTCTAATTGAAAGGCACCTTCATCAATTTAGTCAAGAATGGTTGTTGCTTCAGAAGGGCAAAGTCCATTGGCAGAGACAACAAATGGATCACAGACAACTAAAAGCAAATCTTTGAAATTTTAAAATTCTCAAATCACATTTTAAAATTTTCTATCAGATTTTGAGGAATTCTTGCATCATCTTCACCAAAGTTTCATCTGTAGCAACAACATGCAATGTGGGAAAGTGCAAACTCTTTCCTGTTAAGTCTGTCTGAAAAATTTCAAGATTTCCCTGAAAGGTACTTACTTTTTCAAACAGATCCCTGACACTGCTCACATGGCCTTGGAGCTGCAAATTTAGGGAATTCAAATGACCAGTAATATCACACAGAAAAGCTACCTGTGACATAGAGGGAACATCATTCATAAATTCCAGGAATTCACAAGCCTTGTTGGTCTTGTTGTTTGCAAGAAATTATATTCTTTTTGAAGTGGACAAAACCTCTCTAACACACTGTGACACTCTGTGCCTCAAAGTAGCACCTTGGCACCCCCATATTCACCACTGTCATATAATTCTGATATGTTTTGTACAAAGTATACATTGTGAGGTATCATTCAAAAAATATTGGTATATTGAACATTAATATTTTGTTGGATTGTATGTACGATCATGGCATGTGAAACTATGAAGTATTGCTATATGTGGTACTGAAATATGTTGGGAGGTTGGGAGATGCCCACAGTCAGACTTTCAGTAAGGACAAAGGAGCACCCATCATTGGCCAGACAGGCATCGATGGCCCATCAAAAAGGAATCCATTATTCCAGAGGCTCCTGAGAAAATGCAATGGAGACTGCTTGACCAAAGGGGACCGCCTGTCACAGTAAGGATCTTTTTAGCAGCTGGAAGTAGGTATTCAAAGAGAGATAGTAACATCATCACGTGGCCTCTGTCCTCTCCTGCCCCCCCCCCCCCATCTCAAGACATGGAAGAAGGTCTGGAAGACAAAGACTGTGAACTGGGGAAGATTGGTCACAGGCTGGAAGGGGGTCCAGTCTGTGTATTGAGGAACTATAAGTTGCCTGTACCATCTGTTAGGGTGAGACACTGCTTGATTCAAATCTTGCTTAGTCTGTTCAAGTTAGAATTTAGACTGCAAATTTACTTTTGTTTCTTAAATAACTAACTCTGATCTCTGTGCCTTTTACTTATAATCACTTAAAATCTCCCTTGCCTCCAATTTTCACATTGCTGTAAAATCAGACAAGGGAATTTGGTTCACATGATTCACAATGTCATCGTTGTTTTTATTTCCCTCAAAAAGCTCCTCCAGCATTTCCAGTGTGCACTCCTTCACAAGCTAGGCATCCAGGAAAGGCTCTTTCTTTTAGCTAGTTCCAACATTATCCAAAGAGAAGCAGCTGTTGCTTTTTCCTGTACAGTTGCTGATGTTGTGAGAATGACATTTGAAGTGTGATACGAAGACTTCAGATTTTCAATTTTGTCACATCTTGCAATGCTGCCAGGAGGACAGGCTGCATAGAAGTTACTGAGCTTTGATTCAAAGTGGCACCTCACGTTGAGGACCTTACAGACAGTTACAGTGGTTTGGCATCTTAACCACAAAGGTTTTGCATTTAAATGAGGTAGCATAACAGTAGGAAAACCTGTGTCCAGTTTGGGTTAAAAGCTAGGTTTTCACTGTCAACTTTGCTTACTCCCATTCACATTCATTTTTGGCTCCATTTCCATCAATAATGAAAAAATGGGCAGGGTCCTAGCTCAATCATCGCCGACGCTATCACAAGAACTTAAGATCCAGTAAGCAGGGCTTAATTAGTGCTGAGGCTTGCCAGGGCTGAGCCTCCGCACCTCTAGACTTGACAGTTCAGAGCCCCAGCTCCTCCTGGTTCCTGGCCAGCAGCCACTGCTCTCTGGCTGCCCAGCTTTCCAGGCAGCTCTGCAGGCAGCAGCGCAGAAGTAAGGGTGTCAATACCATACCATGCGACCTTTTTTTTCTGCCTTGCTGCTGGTGGTGGCACTGCCTTCAAAGCTGGGCATCCAGCCAGCAGCCACCACTCTCCAGCTACCCTGGTGGTGCTTAATTTGTGCCAGAGCTTGCCAGGGCTGAGCGCTGGCACCTCTCTCGTTACAAATTAAGCGCTGCCAGTAAGTTACTTACTAAGGAAGCCATAGGCAAATGATAGGCAGCACATCACTGTTCATTAATTTAATTATAAACATTTTTAAAGGTGAGTTAGCAGGCCACACAGGAAGCTTTGGAGGGGCACATTTGGCCCATAGGCCACCTATTGTATCACTGCTCTATAAGGCCCTGATGGACATGTGTGAATCTGAGTATTGATTAAGTGCTTGGGCCAACTTTTACACCCAGGCGTCAGATATCAGGCACTATCAGGCAGTGGGAAGCCTTGGAGAAGCATGGTGGAATACGACCTAATAGTAAGTTTATTTACCTCCTTTAGGGGAAGGGAATGCTAATCATTATGAGCTTCATATGCCACAGGCTCTTTAAGTGGGTTATTTTAAAAATTAAATTACTGTTGCTTATGAAGTATTCTTCACCCAAGGATCTCAAAGTGCTTTATGAATATAAATTAACTAACCTTGCAACCTCTCTGTGAGGGAACTGTTATTTTAACAGAGGAGTAAATGGAAGCACAGATGTGAAATAACTTATCAGAAGTCATGGAGCACATTGGTGGCAGAGTGGGAACTAGAACCCATGGGGTTCCTTATTCCCAATCCCCAGCAATAACTAATGCTAAGTAACATTTAAATTTAGAAGAGATAATATGTGGGGCTTTTAACGGTATCAGTTCTGACATGGACTTAAATAAAGTCCCTCAGCTTCAGTCTCAACGTGTGTGTGTATGTGTATAAATATTCATTACGAATTTGTTCCCATTTCTCCTCAGTTTGGGCATAACTTTCGATAATAGTGATGGAATGTTCTGCTAATGCTTTCTAAACAAAAATATTGTACTATGAGAGTTCTGAAAATATTAAAATATGGTTCATTTTTAGTTTGATTTAATTTCCTCACTTATCAAATCTCTGATCAAATAACTGAGGTAGTTCTGCCTCTGGCCATCAATATTATCAATAACTATGGTTTGCCCCGCCTCACATTCCACCTCAGTCTGATTTATTTGATGAGGAATTCCATGTTGGATTCTCTCAAATTTGAGTGGGACCCCATCCAGAAAGCAGACTTTGAGCCAGGTAAGTTTAGGCATCTACAGTCTTCATCAGGAACTTTTTGGATTGCATTGCTACTAAAACCAAGACTTAGGCACCTAAGTACCTTTGTGGATCCTACCCTTTGTCTCTTGAGATTTATGAATGTCTATCAATTGAGTAATCACACTTTGCGATACAATTTCACTAATGTTTTCTCATTGGTTTCTGAGCTAAGGAGCACTTTTCATTTGCTTTCAATATTTTAGGTGCTGATCTGGCTCTCTACAGATCTCCATCAAAGTCAATGTGGCACTGTGCAGGTTCAGGAGCTGGTTGCATGATTGGCGTGTTAGACTTTATCATGCACAAGTTAAAAAAATAGAATATACGTTTACCATAGAAAAAAAATGTTCATAACTTTTCTCTGAACCATATATTCTGTTGCTAAAGTTTTTATACAGTGTCATTGAACTTTCTTGTGAATCATTATGCTCATTTCTCCTACGGCTGTTGGAGGTGTTTGCATAATGCTGTAGGCTAATCTCTTTCTTTTCCACAGTGTGAATATATGACAAATTTCTCCTGAAAAATTGTGATGTATATTCCATCCCTTTTTGATGGTTAGTGTGCAATCTCTCCTGGGCTTGACAGCTTAATGTACCCTTCTTTAAAACCAAAAGGAAGTCTCCTTATCCAATGCACAAAGTATCTGGATGTGGCCAGCCTTGTGTCTTTTAGGAAGAGCCTTGTGAATTCTCACAATCCTGCCCAGACTTTACAGGACCCTCTGCAGCAGGTAAAAATTTGCCAGAAGGCAATTTTGCCTCATTACCAAATCAGGCAGGCAGGGCAAGTAGCCACAGGTTGTGCTAACAAACCCATTATGGGGAGTAATAAAGGAAACCAGGCTTGTTGATGAGAGACAGAAAGGGGCCAGCAGTCTTGTTTGGAGAAACTATTAGGTAGGAGACAGTATATAAGACAATTATTAAAGAGTACTTTGGTATTGTGCTGCTTAGACAATGGTTAAGCTTGGTAACATGCAAAACAGTATGATTTGGGTGTGGAGACTGATGATGCTAGTTTGACTCTGCAGAAAGCTGTGTGTGAATTCTTGGTTTGCAAAGGGTCTTTTCTATGTTTGACCTACAGCCTGAGTGAAATATATCTGTTTTGTTGCAATAATAGGAATATAGCAGTAGGGATATACTATGACCATCTGACCAGGATGGTGATAGTGACTGTAAAATGCTCAGGGAGATTAGAGAGGCTATAAAAATAAAAAAAAAAACCCTCAATAATAATGGGGGATTTCAACAATCCCTATATTGACTGGGTACATGTCACCTCAGGATGGGATGCAGAGTTAAAGTTTCTTGACACCTTAAAGGACTGCATCTTGGAGCAGCTAGTCCTGGAACCCACAAGAGGAGATGCAATTCTTGATTTAGTCCGAAGTGGAGCACAGGATTTGGTCAAAGAGGTGAAGATAGCTGGACCACTCGGTAATAGTGACCATAATATAATTAAATTTAATATCCCTGTGGCTGGGAAAAGACCACAGCAGCCTGCCATTAAATTAAATTAGCATTTAATTTCAGAAAGGGGGGGGCTACACAAAAACGAGGAAATTAGTTAAACATAAATTAAAAAGTACAGTGCGAAAAGTGAAATCCCTGCAAGCTGCATGGAAACTTTTTAAAGACACCATAATGGAGGTTGAACTTAAATGTATACCCCAAATTAAAAAACATAATAAGAGAACCAAAAAAGTGCCAATGTAGCTAAACACAAAGTAAAAGAAGCAGTGAAAGGCAAAAAGGCATTCTTTAAAAAGTGGCAGTTAAATCCTAGTGAGGAAAACAGAAAGGAGCATAAACTCTGCAAAGTAAAGTGTAAAAATATAATTAGGAGGCCAAAAAAGAATTTGAAGAACAGCTAGCAAAAGATGCGAAAAGTAATAACAATTTTTTTAAGTACATCAGAAGCAGGAAGCCTGCTAAACCGCCAGTGGGGCCACTGGACGATCAAGATGCTAAAGGAGCACTCAAAGACGATAAGGCCATTGTAGAGAAACTAAATGACAGTCTTCACGGCTGAGGATGTGAGGGAGATTCCCAAACCTGAACCATTCCTTTTAGGTGACAGATCACTCTGGCCCAGAGTGAGGTGTCATTAGAAGACGTTTTGGAACAAATTGATAAATAAACAGTAATAAGTCACCAGGACCAGATGGTAATCACCAAAGAGTTCTGAAGGAACTCAAATGTGAAATTGCAGAACTACTAACTGTGGTTTATAACCTATCATTTAAATCAACTTCTATACCAAATGACCAGAGGATATCTAATGTGATGCCAATTTTAAAAAAGGGTTCCAGAAGGATCCCGCAATTACAAGCCAGTAAGCCTGACTTCAGTAACATGTAAATTGGTTGAAGTCCAAAGCAGACCGTGAAGAGCTACAAAGGGATTTCACAAAAGTGGGTGTCTGAGCAACAAAAGGGCAGATGAAATTCAATGTTGATAAATGCAAAGAAATGCATATTGGAAAACATAATCCCAACTATACATTTAAAATGATGGGGTCTAAATTAGCTGTTACCACTCAAAAAAGAGATCTTGGAGTCATTGTGGACAGTTCTCTGAAAACATCCACTCAATGTGCAGCAGCAGTCAAAAAAGAAAACAGAATGTTGGGAATCATTAAGAAGGGGATAGATAATAACACAGAAAATATCATATTGCCCCTATATAAATCCATGGTATGCCCACATCTTGAATACTGCATGCAGATTTGGTCACCACATCTCAAAGAGATATACTGAAATTGGAAAAGGTACCGAAAAGGACAATAAAAATGATTAGGGGTATGGAACAGCTTCCGTATGAGGGGAAAGTAATAAGATTGGGACTTTTAAGCTTGGAAAAGAGATGACTAAGGAGGGTATGATAGAGGTCTATAAAATCATGACTGGTGTGGAGAAAGTGAGTGCTATTTACCTCTTCTCATAACACAAATACTAGTGGTCACCAAATGAAATTAATAGGCAGCAGGTTTAAAACTAACAAAAGGAAGTATTTCTTCACACAACTCACAGGCAAGCTGTGAAACTCTTTGCCAGAGGATGTTGTGAAGGCCAAGAGTATAACATGGTTAAAAAAAAAGACTAGATACGTTCGTGGAGGATAGGTCTATGAATGGCTATTAGCCAGGGTGGGCAGGGCTGGTGTCCCTACCCTCTGTTTGCCAGAAGCTGGGAATGGGCAACAGGGGATGGATCACTTGATGATTACCTGTTCTGTTCATTCTTTCTTGGGCACCTGGCACTGTCCACTGTCAGAAGACAGGATACTGGGCTCAATGGACCTTTGATCTGACCCAGTATGGTCATTCTTATGTTCTTATGTTCACTCATCCTAGCACCTTCATGAGCTGCTGGGAACAGCCATGAGTTTTTTATATTTCAGTGTGTTTAACCCCATCCACATTCCAAGAATGGACATTTACCTTATATCTTTGCTTTCCCATGATTTCTACAGCTTGAAAAATACCCCAAACAGCATAGTTTGAGCACTATCTACTGTAGCCTGTTTAAACAGATGGTATGGGTTGTGTGTATCAGCACTGATATACATTTAAACATGTTATTTTTGGATCAGTTTTTAGCTGCCCAACTAACATGTTAGACACAAAGTAGGATCTATGTTGTCATTATGAAGCTTGTTTATTACTTTATCCAAGATGGCAGCAGTATGGCCAACAGCCTTGGCCCTTTACTCTTGCAGTTCTTATATCCTATGAATATTCTAACAGCTAGCCTCTTTTCTTTTTATCCAGCTCTAGTTTTCCCCTTACCTTCTTTTCCCCCCATCAACTTTGCTTCAATCAAAGTAGCGTCATTTTCCTTAACACTAATAAAATGTGAACATACCAAAATAGAAAAAGTGATGTCATACTGTGTAGGATTTTTTTTTTACATTTATAAACTAACATGGAAAGGCCTTTTATAAACTATACATGCTTTATAGCACTTAAGGGATAAACCCACATCAGCAACAACCCAGTGCATAACACCTTGCAAAACCAAGGAAGAGAAGAGAGGTTTTATTGAGTGAAACCCCTACTTTTTATGAAGAGTTGCCCTGCTATCTTTATTGCCTGTGTAGAGCAAATATGAAGTGGGGCCTCATTCTCTGCTCCTTGCAGCTGCTCTGGTTATCTACACAGGGGTCAGATTTCAGGGGGAAGATAGTGCTGTTCCAAGCTCTGTCCACACAATAAGCTCTCTGCATGTGAGTTACCCAAATGAACTGTTGCTCATCAGGGAGATATTCAGAGTATGGTTGTACATCTTCTCTGACCTCTATGGGGCTACTTGAGCTCAACTCACCTTTGTGGGGCTTTAACAAGCGGTGGGGCTTGAACAAGCCCATGGCTCTGGTAGGCTCCTGAGTCTTGGTTCCTCCTTGGTTGTGATTGGGAAAAGTAAGTGATGAAGCTCACCAAAATGTTATACATTTGTGGCATCTACATAAGACATCACACAGGGAATTGTGCAGATCTGTGATCTCTCCTTTTATACATCAGGAAAGCAATAATAATGTTGACATTTAAGTTATCATTACTAGTGACCTGGCTAACATTTCCCTGAGAGGAATGGGGAAATTCACACCTCTCAGAGCTCTTGTTCCAGGTTCTCTGTAGACTCACACATGTATCCCTGCATCTTTACACTCAGTTCTCTCTACTTAGTATAGAAAGATGAGAGTCTAAGTAAACGCTGCTGGGATTTGAATCCCTAGTCTCAAGGAGTGTAAAAGTTCTTTTGTAAGTGGCATCCATGAAAGAGCAGGTGATATGTTCAGTAGTTCCAGAACTATAGTGTCAAGTTTTACCCTACACTGCTGGATTATGCAGTGAGCACAATTTCAGTTCTTCCTCCAGAAAGTCTGCAGATCCATTACAATAGATCTTCCCCCTGCTTGCAGCCCCTGGGGACAGAACCAGACCTATTCATCAAAGCAGGCTGGAAGTGGACACACCATGAATGCTCTGCCTTCAAGTTGCATGAAGGCTTTCCTACATCTGCTCAGAGAAACAAGAAAAACAATAAAAAATAAGGTTTTTTTTATTCTTAATATTCAGCTTATTGGATTCTAAGTGTTACTGGACTATTATTTAGCCTAAGGCGCTCTGTAACAAGCTTTCTGGAAAACCCTTTCTGACTCGTCTTCATTGCATTGTTAGCTTGAGCTATAACTTGTTTTTCCCCAGCCCATCTCATATCCACAAACACATATCTATAGCTTGAATTAAGTGGTGCTTTAAGCTTGTACTATCTGACCCACCAGGGTAAGGTTTGATGCTTCAGCACTGATACTCAATAATAATGCAGTGAGGATACAGTAACTTAATTACAACAAGTTATCAACTGCTAATCCAATCCACTGTTTTGCAGTATGGTCACTCACTCCATTCTCACTTGAACTAGGCTACATCTGAAGTGGAGCTGCAGTGAAGACAAGCCCAATGAGGTAGTTGTCTGCAACAGTTCCCAGTGCAGCATTTCTGGGCATCCCCTCCGGCAGGAGCACCTCACAGGCAACCAAGAGGAACAGAGAACCCAGTGGAAAGGGTGCAAAAGTGCCTAGACCAACTGTTCCCTGCTCATGCTGTAGACAGGCCTTACCTCCCCTGACAGGCTAATGGAGCCCTGCTCACCACAGGCTGGCCAGAGTCCACAGCTTTCTCATTCCATTCCAAGTCAGCAAGCCATGGAGGAACAAGAGGGAAAGCAGCCCAGACAGAGAGACACAAATAGGCGGTTAGGTGCCTCATGGCCCACCATTTATTTTAGATCGTTTCCCATGCCCTCTTTAACAAGGAGTGAGTCAGCACTTATGTAACATTTCCCTGCAAGTTATAGGACTCAGTGTGACAGAAGGGTGCTGGCCTGCAGCTGCTTCTATACTCCTGTCTTGCTCACTATGGGATTTAGTGAGACAAGGTGGCTGCCTCATGTGAAGGTCCCCTTCTTCAGCAATGGCTGAGGGAACTTCTGTCAAGTCCAAGGAGCCAGTATATGGATCATTGCCAAAGAGTGTACTTTTACGGTGCAACACCTGTTACTATAGCAAGCAGAAGGTGTGGTTCTTCCTCCAGATCTCCTCTTCAGTGATAGCAAGATTTGCAGGTTACTCTTCATCTGCCCTATGAAGAAAGGGGGAAAAACCTGCAGGTTTGCAAGACCAGCATACACTCACTGTCAGAGCCCTGAAAGTTCAATCCAGAATGGGCGCATGATAGTGGTGTTTGTTCCTGTAGATAAAGTGGAGAGTTAAAAAAAAAAATCTAAAGCAGCAGATTTATGAGAAAACATGGAGAAGCTGAAAGAACTTCAATCCTCAGTGAGAGTAAGTATGGTGGATGCAGTTTTTAAAAGTGACAAATGACTTTGGTTGTCTACATTCTTGGATGCCAGACATGACCCACCTTAAAGGAGTTTCATCTTCAGACAGCAAATGTTCAGCACCTTTTCAAAGAATCATAGCATATCAGGGTTGGAAGGGTCCTCAGGAGGTCATCTAGTCCAACCCCCTGCTCAAAGCAGGACCAATCCCCAACTAAATCATGCCAGCCAAGGCTTTGTCAAGCCTGACCTTAAAAACTTCTAAGGAAGGAGATTCCACCACCTCGCTAGGTAACCCATTCCAGTGCTTCACCACCCTCCTAGTGAAAAAGTTTTTCCTAATATCCAACCTAAACCTCCCCCACTGCAACTTGAGACCATTACTCCTCATTCTGTCATCTGCTACCACTGAGAACAGTCTAGATCCATCCTCTCTGGAACCCCCTTTCAGGTAGTTGAAAGCAACTGTCAAATCCCCCCTCATTCTTCTCTTCCGCAGACTAAACAATCCCAGTTCCCTCAGCTTCTCTTCAAAAGTCATGTGTTCCAGTTCCCTAATCATTTTTGTTGCCCTCCGCTGGACGTTTTCCAATTTTTCCACATCCTTCTTGTATTGTGGGGCCCAAAACGGGACACAGTACTCCAGATGAGGCCTCACCAATGTCAGATAGAGGGGAACGATCACGTCCCTCGATCCGCTGGCAATGCCCCAACTTATTTTCAAAATCAGGCCCTTTTACAACGTCTCATGCTGGACAACCAAAATTGCTACTTGCTTTTAAAAACTTAAACCCAAGTGATTTGTATATATTTGAGTAACTTAATATTTTTTTCTTAGTTTTTTTTACTTCTCCTGACCAAAGAGATGAAGTAAATAACAAGATATTGTAAAAATGTTATGCTGTATTTCCTAACTTACCTGTCTCTTTTGGTGAGCTAATGTATTAATTCAATACAGTTAGTTATTTTTAGTCACTAAACAGTGCACTATATACTGAACTCAGAATTCTGTTGTGTTCTGGTTTTCCTTAAACTAATGCCTGTTTTGCTTTAAATAGCATGTTGTGCTTTTGCCTTTGGTGAAAAATGATCTTGCAAAAAAATATGTTGACTTAAAATCAATGCAAAAGAAAATGTAAGAGCGGATTTTTGAAATAGATGAGTACATTTGTGACTTTTCTTGTGTCAGGTACAGTACGTTAAAATGTAAATGGAAGGTTTCTATCCTGAAAAATGGTTTCTATTTGTTTACATAGGCACTATACTTTAATTAGCTTATCTATCTTTCTAGCAGTAGATCCAGGAATAATCATTGAGTTGAACTTTCATTTACAACCTGTTATGTCCTTTTGCATATTTGGACACCATTTGCATAAACAATATAATTACAATTATCAGCTTTTCCCAAAAGATTAGGAGGGAAAATTACTAATTAATCTCATTTACAGGAGGATAAGGTTAATTACCTCGGCACATATTCTGTTGATTTTCTTGCTTTGTTGTAATAAATTGTGTCATTCTTATTAAGGGACAATGAAAATTTTATAACACTCCAGCAAACTAGACATTGTAATTTGGATTTTTCCAGTGCCTAGGCCCAGATTCAAAATGAATCCTTATACAAGAATAATTTTAAAATGAAGGTCACGTAGCGAGTCACTGAGATAGCTGGAAATAGAATCCAGGACTCCAAACTCCAAATACCCTGCTCTGAACACCATACACCTCTTCCTCATTTGTATGTTCTTCCATGTGGATTCAAAAATGAAATACTTGAGAAAGTGAGCTGCTGAGGCCATGTTTTAACACTATGTTCCTAGTTTTCACCTTTGCATTTCTAGGTATCTCTATATTCATGTTTACTTCTCCAGGGAGGAGATATAATGCTATTTAAAAAGTTATGTGAGTGAAAAGCCCCTGCTTGAGTTGAGTGGCCCAGCTGTGTTCAATAGATTTAAACCTCTAGATGACTGGCGGGTGTATTCTTAGCACTCAGCATCACTGTAGTCAGTGAGCTAAAGGGTTTCATAGAGCATGAAAACAAAAATAATACCCAAAGGATTGCTTATTCTAGCACCAGCAGTAATAACAGAAAATTTTAGTTTTAAGTGATAGAAATAGGAAAAGTCTACACAAATACTTTACAATTATTTAACATTAAAACTGAAGAATTCTTTCAAGGGTGTATGGTGTGTCAATAAATACAAAGGAGAAGGACCATATTGTCCTTTATGTACCTACTCATGACAGGTACATAAAGGGGGGAGGGGGATTTCTGATACTCAGCTGCATTTTAATAATTTGAACATACATGTAATACAGCTTCTTTTATAATTCATAGTAGATTTTTTTTTAAATGGCATGCAACAAATCTCATTGCCTTGTGTACTTTTAGGGTCTCTCATCCTCTTCATGCTATAGTAAGTCTCCTAGCCGTCAGTTGCAGAAACTCTCCTGACCTCCCTCCATCCCCAGTGAAAAGGCCATGGTTACAGGGCTACAGGTACCTCTGTTATCTTCATGAGATCTCTGAGTGCACTTCCTCACATGTCACGACTTGTGCCTTTACCGCTTATGGAGTGGAATTCTCTGGCTCTCCCACTCTTAGAGTGGACCCTGGGCTACAGTACCTTGTGTAACAACTATGTTTACCCAGTAGGTCTGACTGGGTTCAGCGCCTGCAGTTCTTCCCTCTGGGAATCTGTGACCAGCAGCAAGTACAGTGGTTAGACAGCCTTCCTGAGTCTACAGTATTTAATTTCTCCAGTAGAAACAAAGCATTTAGAGAAAAACGATTTCAAAATAATAAACTGTCTATATTTATGTCTATCTATTGGTTTACTAATCCCTGATGATAGCCTAGACAGGCTTCTTCAGACACCCCAGCAGGTGCCTGTATCATAAAACAGGCTACTCAACTGCCTCCCCTCTGGAAGGATAGAGTCTTTTTCTGTCCAGCTAAAGTCCTTTATCCTTGTCAGCTACTAGGCTTTTTGCCCCTATTCTCCAAACAGGTTCACAGGAGGTAGAGCCAATATCCTCAGTGCCAATTACTCTTCCATTATTCCTCACTGTCTGCATCAGAGGGGGGCCATTCCACCTTGCTATACCACCTAACAGCTGAGGGCCAACCAACGGGGGATTAGCAGTGTAAGTCAGCAAAGAATCTATAGCCAGCCAAATGGCTGGGACAGGCAGGAAACACAGCCAGGCTCATCCGTTTGGGCAGGGCCAACCAATACTAAGCAGTCAAGCTCAAGCTCTCTGGCAGGAACAGAGTAAAAACACTCTGTGGTAGATGGCAAACAGTCAGGCTCAAGCTCCCTGGGCAAAGCTGAGAAGAAGCAGTCTATGGCCAAGCTCCCTAGCTGGGGAAGACAGCAAACAAATACAGGCTGTCTGTCCTAAGATGGGGTTTGCAGCAGGAGATAGAGGGACCCGGGCCCACCCTACTCCACTGGGTCCCAACCGAGGGCCCTAACAGTGGTCTGGAATCCTGCCACTGGAACAATAGGGATCCCGTTGAAACATGCTGACCGTGGTCTCAGCAAACGCAACCAGACTAATGTCTGGTTTCCCTGGGCTACTTCCTACCCCTTCCTGATTGTAGAGCTTCATTTCTCATGGGTCCTTGGGGTAACTGACAGACAGTCCCCATTCCATGAGTGCCGGGGACTGGACTAGATGACCTCTCGAGGTCTCTTCCAATCCTATGATACTATGATCTCCAAAATGCAACATATCAGCATCTTTATGGGAGCTCAGCTTCAGCTTCCTGCCCGTGAAGTGCTTCTCCAGAGTTGAAACCTGGATTGCAAGGATGAGATAAAGTGCACCTTAAGCAAAGGCTTTCAGAAAACCTGAAAAAGAGGGAAGCAGTGTCAAGTGCCTATAGCATAGAATAGGGAGACAAGTACTCTAGATTCTGTTCCTCCATCTGCCACAGATTTACGGTGTAATCATGAATAATGTCTGCAATAAATCTCATTGAAAAAGACTTAATTTTTCCCAGTGCTGCCAACTCCCATCATTGTATCTCATGTATCATGATGTTTGGTGTTTTTGTTTTAAAGCACCAACTCCTGGATTCATTGTATTTCATCAAAACTTCAGCTTTCATTCTTTTTAAAAGAGTTCCTAGCCCTCCTGGTTGGAGAGAAAAGTTTGAAATTGACCCGAGTGTATCCTAAAGACTCAAAACCCAAAAGGCAAATTAAAAGATTCCCACATTTATTGTTTTTAAATAGTGCTATGGTATTTAAGTCAGGCTCATGACTGTTTGGGGGCCCGACTCTTGATTGATGAATGTTTGGGTTGGTAATGCTGTTCTGGGCACCTACATTTCCCTAACTGAATACTAGGATATAACAATGCTATACTTCTCAACTAAAGCAGAGTTTTGTGAGGCTTTTATGTATGCTTTGGAATACATAAAAGCCTCACAAGCCAGCATCAGGAGGCTCACAGTAGCACCAAGAGTGGCAGAGCCTCATGTGCCTCAGTCCTGCCCCTAATTCCCCATCATGCAAGAAGATGGTGCAGCGTGCTTCCCTGATGTAGCCAGCCATCTTTGAGAACCTGTGGATGGGGATGTTCCTGGCTTTTGGTGTGCACTGCCCTACCAGGAATGCATGGAGGGATTAATCTGAGCTCTTGAATGAAGGAACTTCAATTGTCCTTTGGCCCATAAAGGAGTATCCCTAGGAGATGTAGATATAGGGAGAAGTCTCCTTAAATCTAAGCACCCAGGCATAAATTAGGGATATTGTAGTCTGAAATTAAGTAAGAGTGCTTTGTGATCCTTGGAAGGGAGGCTCTGTAGATGGTCAAGTATTAATATTACTTGAGTGACTAAATTAATTGTACTAAACTTGTATTTTTAAAAACAATTCACATTTTAAACCGTTCAGATTCATTTACTTTAAAAAAAATCACAAAAAGGTGAGAAAAGACTTGCTGACTTCAAAGGCAATTACACTGTATGGAACTTGAAGATTGTTGTTCAGAGGATAAGAAAATAATGCACACATAAACTTGTCAACTGGGCATAACAGAAGTGCTTTTAAAACAAAGAAAAAACAAAACACCATGCATATGAGAAACAAGAAATACTATCATGATTAATTTTATATGTATCGTTAGGCCCTTAAAAAAAATCAGGTGCCAATTAGTGTGTCTAATTTGCCTGCTCAATTATGGTAATTGCACACATTAATTGGGTATTTCTAAGTGCAATATGAAATTCAGACGTTTAAATGGACACTTTCATGCAAATTAGGCAGAAACTAGGTTTATTACTATGCAACTGACAAGTGTCTGTTTTCAGTGAACTACACCTTTAAATTTCTAGGGGTCTGGTGTATGCTGGGGCAGCTGCCAATTTGGGAGACAGAGCAGATGTGGCATGTTGGAGTAGACAAATTGCGCTGTTTCATGGAGAGTTTACTTTTATTCTTTCTTGTTGTGATGTTTCCCTTGGACGAAGGATTTATATAGATTGAAAGTATATGGTTGCTGTATGGGTATGGAAAACATAACACAAATATTCCCAATTTCCTTATGTGACTGTTTGAAAATCAAGTACTTCATATTTTTCAAACCACAAATCCTATGTATTTTCTGTAGAATTTGCATTTGCACAAAGTAGGTCATTGATAACCTCCGAGTTTCTGTTCGGTTTGAATGCTGTTGTGTGAATGCTAAATAGAATTCCATTTTAAGATATGCAATTTGCTAAAGGGATTTAGAGAAAATTATGAAATTATACTAGAGCTGTGTTGTACTGCATACTTTTTTTAAAACCCTCCCTCTCCATTAGTGAAATCAACTTTGAATGGTGAGTATAGTAAATTATTTGATTGAGCTAGCTTATATTAAAATTCTGCTAATTAAACTAATTTCTAAATTCACCTACTTACTTTTATCAAGGTCATTTAAGCAAACAGCACATTAAAAATATTAATAGTGTATCTCCCTTTTATTAAATAAACTCTTAGGCATTAGCAAAAGGAAGTGTTGAAGAGCAATCTGGTTATATTTTTTAAATCCTCCTCGTCTATTTAACTGATTCCACAGTGTATTTTGTTGTGTCAAAAAAGTGACAGTTTATATAACCCCACAATACAGTCAAGGATATAAGAGTTATATAGCTGTAAAGTAACCAGATTTGAAATATTGTTTGTTAAACCAAGGGTTACTAATTCATGGGTGGGTTGGGTTTTTTGTTTTTTGTTTATTAATTGATTGATTGGTTGGTTGGTATTGTGGGTATGTGGGTGGGGTTTATTTATATACATTATGCCATATGTTGCTGGTGTATTTTATATTACATACTTCACGGTTATTCTTTATTTGTACTACCCTTTTGATAAGTGATTGCAATTTTAATATGGGGCTGTCTTAAAATTTTTGTCATAGCAGTCAACTGTAAGCAAATTCATGATGATTCATGGTTCAGATAAGTGAATTGCTTTCCTAATAGTTATCAAATATTTGTACTCAGTTTTGGTTCTCATAGCCAGGACTGCTTCCTTGCTAGCTTTTCTCTATACTGTCCTGGTATTAGAATATAACTTTGTTAAAGTTCCAGAGGTTATATTCCGCCAACCCTTTTTAAATGTTATTCAATTTTTTTCTAGATTCTGTAAAGACAGAGGTTGAATACTCTGCTTCAGGATTATTGTTATGATCAGAATCTTTTCTATGAGTTTAATACTTTTTAGATTATTTCAGAGCTGCTCAACCCCATGAGCTACAATATTCCATTGGCTGATCAATCTGAACTCTGATTAAATCTGTTCTTCAAGGAACTGGCATGGGAACTTACTCTCTTTTTTGATATTGTTAGAACCTTAACTCTTGAGAAGCTGGAGTATGTATGAGCTTAAATTTGGCTAATTATGTAGGCTGTAAACACTAACGAGTTAGAATTGAAAAGGGGTGTTTAAGATGCATTTAAAAAATAGTATTTACTTATTTGTAATGAATGTCCCAAAGTAATGTGACAAAAACACATGAAAAATTGGTTCTTTTTTTAAAAAAAGGCAATGAAAAAATGGACATTTTCCAAAAAAAGTCATCTTTCTGTCACAGACAAAGGGCTGAGGAAAGACATGAGCTTTGCATCATATATAAAGGTCAATAGACTTGGGCTGCGTAGTATCAGCATGGGGAGGAATTTCCAGAGCCCTCTGCTAAGAACACTCTGTCCCCAGTCCCATAGGTTTATATGTAGAGACTATTACCTTGTGTATCTCAGCTGACCTCGACTGCCGGGTGCACATGAGGTTGGAAGGGTGATGATGGAACGCATATGGGACTTTATAGAGCAAATGAATACTTTGAATTCTGTTTTTGTTGGTTTGGTTTGGATTTTATTTTTCTATCTAATCATAGAATCATAGGATTGGAAGGGACCTTGAGAGGTCATCTATTCCAGTTCCCTGCACTCATGGCAGGACAAAGTATTATCTAGATCAGTGGTTCTCAAAGCCGGTCCGCCGTTTGTTCAGGGCAAGCCTCTGGCACACCGGACCGGTTTGTTTACCTGCTGCATCCGCAGGTTCAGACGATTGCAGCTCCCACTGGTCACGGTTCACTGCTCCAGGCCAATGGGGGCTGCAGGAAGGGCAGGCAGCACGTCCCTTGGCCCGTGCCGCTTCCCGCAGCCCCCATTCGCAGCAGGTAAACAAACCAGTCTGGTGCACCAGGGGCTTGCCCTGAACAAGCGGCGGATCAGCTTTGAGAACCACTGATCTAGACAATTCCTGACAGGTGTTTATCTAACCTGCTCTTAAAAATGTCCAGTAATGAAGATTCCACAACATCCCTAGGAAATTTATTCCAGTGCTTAACAACCCTGACAGGTAGGAAGTTTTTCCTAATGTGCAACCTAAACTACCCTTGCTGCAATTTAAACCCATTGCTTCTTGTCTTTCCTCAGTGGTTAAGAAGAACAGTTCTTCTCCCTCCTCCTTGTAACAACTTTTTATGTGCTTGAAAACTGTTATCATGTCCTCTCTGAGTCTTCTTTTCCAGACTAAACAGCCCACATTTTTTCAATCTTCCCTCATAGGTCATGTTTTCTAGACCTTTAATCATTTTTGTTGCTCTACTCTGGACTTTCTCCAATTTGTCCACATCTTTCCTGAAATGTGGTGCCCAGAACTGGACACAACAGTCCAGTTGAGGCCTAATCAGGATGGAGTAGAGCGGAAGAATTACTTCTCATGTCTTGCTTACAACACTCCTGCTAATACATCCCAGAATGATGTTCTCTTTTTTTGCAACAGTGTTACACTGTTGACTCATATTAAGCTTATAGTCCACTATGATCCCCAGATACCTTTCTGCAGTACTCCTTCCTAGGCAGTCATTTCCCATTTTGTATGTGTGCAGCTGATTGTTCTTTCCTAAATGAAGTACTTTGCATTTGTCCTTATTGAATTTAATCCTATTTACTTCAGACCATTTCTCCAGTCTGTCCAAATCATTTTGAATTATAATCCTATCCTCCAAAGCACTTGTAATCCCTCCCAGCTTGGTATCATCCACAAACTTTATAAGTGTACTCTCTATGCCAATATCTAAATCATTGATGAAGATATTGAATGGAACCGGACCCAGAACTGATCCCTGTGGGATCTCACTTGTTATGCCTTTTCAGCATGACTCTGAACCACGGATAACTACTGTCTGGGAACAGGTTTCAGAGTAACAGCCGTGTTAGTCTGTATTCGCAAAAAGAAAAGGAGTACTTGTGGCACCTTAGAGACTAACCAATTTATTTGAGCATGAGCTTTCATGAGCTACAGCTCACTTCATCAGATGTATACCGTGGAAACTGCAGCAGACTTTATATATACACAGAGAATATGAAACAATACCTCCTCCCACCCCACTGTCCTGCTGGTAATAGCTTATCTAAAGTAATCGTCAGGTTAGGCGATTTCCAGCACAAATCCAGGTTTTCTCACCCTCCACCCCCCCACACAAATTCACTCTCCTGCTGGTGATAGCCCATCCAAAGTGACAACTCTTTACACAATGTGCATGATAATGAAGTTAGGCCATTTCCTGCACAAATCCAGGTTCTCTCACTCCCTCACCCCCCTCCAAAAACCACCCCCATACACACACAGACTCACTCTCCTGCTGGTAATAGCTCGTCCAAACTGACCACTCTCCAAGTTTAAATCCAAGATAAACCAGAACATCTGGGGGGAGGGGGGGTAGGAAAAAACAAGAGGAAATAGGCTACCTTGCATAATGACTTAGCCACTCCCAGTCTCTATTTAAGCCTAAATTAATAGTATCCAATTTGCAAATGAATTCCAATTCAGCAGTTTCTCGCTGGAGTCTGGATTTGAAGTTTTTTTGTTTTAAGATAGCGACCTTCATGTCTGTGATTGCGTGACCAGAGAGATTGAAGTGTTCTCCGACTGGTTTATGAATGTTATAATTCTTGACATCTGATTTGTGTCCATTTATTCTTTTACGTAGAGACTGTCCAGTTTGACCAATGTACATGGCAGAGGGGCATTGCTGGCACATGATGGCATAAATCACATTGGTGGATGTGCAGGTGAACGAGCCTCTGATAGTGTGGCTGATGTTATTAGGCCCTGTGATGGTGTCCCCTGAATAGATATGTGGGCACAATTGGCAACGGGCTTTGTTGCAAGGATAAGTTCCTGGGTTAGTGGTTCTGTTGTGTGGTATGTGGTTGTTGGTGAGTATTTGCTTCAGGTTGCGGGGCTGTCTGTAGGCAAGGACTGGCCTGTCTCCCAAGATTTGTGAGAGTGTTGGGTCATCCTTTAGGATAGGTTGTAGATCCTTAATAATGCGTTGGAGGGGTTTTAGTTGGGGGCTGAAGGTGACGGCTAGTGGCGTTCTGTTATTTTCTTTGTTAGGCCTGTCCTGTAGTAGGTAACTTCTGGGAACTCTTCTGGCCCTATCAATCTGTTTCTTTACTTCCGCAGGTGGGTATTGTAGTTGTAAGAAAGCTTGACAGAGATCTTGTAGGTGTTTGTCTCTGTCTGAGGGGTTGGAGCAAATGCGGTTGTATCGCAGAGCTTGGCTGTAGACGATGGATCGTGTGGTGTGGTCAGGGTGAAAGCTGGAGGTCTGTAATTCCCTGGGTTGTTCTTATTTCCCTTTTTATAGATTAAAAGGGCACTATATTTGCCCTTTTCTAGTCATCTGGAATCTCTCCCATCTTCCATGACTTTTCAAAGATAATAATATCTAAAAGCTAGGCTCCACTTTCTGCATCAGCTGTAGTCTCCAAGTGATCTACAAATATAGCTCACTATCCTTGTACCAAGTCCGTAACTTCTGTTTGATCTATATCATATGTTTTAGAAAAATATTCATTCTTGATTTAAAGACTTCAGAGTAATGAGGAATCCACCACATTCTTAACTAACTTATTCCATAGTTAATTACTCTCACTATTAAAAATGTGTCTTATTTCTAATCTGAATTTGTTTAGCTTCAGCTTCCAACCACTGGATCTTGTTACGCCTTGGTCTGCTAGATTAAAAAGCCATCTATCAGAAATCTCTTCCCCACTAATGTTATAATTACACCTTGCCAGAGAATAAAGAAAAATATCAAGATTTTTCATGGCATCATACACCATCTATCAGACTTCCATTGTTGGTCTCCAGCAGCTGTAGAACCTATATTAACAGGCAGACAACTAGAAGGAGAGAAGTCTTTGAGCCCTTTTAATTTTAGCTGCCCTAGCTGCTCTAGGCTTCCTTCCTATGTCACTGGCCAGCATGGCTGACTTCAGAAAGGTGTCCATGTTCCAGCCCAGAGGCAGAAAGTGTCTGCGTTGCCGGGCTCCAAAGTGATCTGTGACTTTTTGCAAATATGAAGAGCATGCCTTGAACACAGAAGGATGCCTGTGGAGATGGGCCTCCCCACTAATATAAAGGGACTAACCCTTTAGAGCCCAAGGTAGACTCTATCAGGACCAGGGCTTATCCAGCCCACCCATAGGACACCCACCTGAAAGCCGGAGTCAGTGCAGAATTCTCTTAAACCCTACCCCACAGTAGTACACCATTAACCCCAGGAGCTATGCTGGTGCTAATTCTGCTGGAAACCATTGTCCCCTCTTCATCCCTTTCAGATGGAAGTGGAGAGAGATCAAAGGAACTGTGTGAATGGCAGCTCCACACCATATCTGCTCCTCCAGTGAGCAGGCAAATAGCGTCTTGGTTAGCAGAGGTCCTTCCTGTGCCCAGAGGAGGAAGATGACTATTAGGCCATCAAGTACTGCACAGAAGAATCTAGTCTCAGTAGGACTCTGTAGGTATATGAGATTCAGGTGAAGAAGATGAAAAGCCATGGGGATAATGGTGCTGACCATGAGGGACATCTGCACAGTTTATGATATGTGGGTGATATGATGTTGTTGCTATGAAAATGTTGGTGTCAGTGAATGCCCTATATAAATGTGGACTCCACAACTGTAGACAGGATCTGCAATAGGTACACACCAGACGGAGGACAACAGGAGTACTTTACTTTAATGGCTGTGCTTTGTCCATAGAAGAGTTATTGTAAGGAGAATGTCTGAAGTGGAAAATCAGTTAAGCCAAGTTGATCTGCAGGGAGCAGGGTTTGGAGCAATGCAAAATCACTAAATGAAGAATAAAAACACCAACATGTTGATGCTAACCTTTAAAAGCCACAAAGACTGCCTGGGTCAGGGGGAAGACCCAGGGAGACAGAGAGAGACTGGAAGCTTAGGCAGGAGAGAGGAAGGGGATGGACACCCAAAGTGAAAGGAGATGAGCTAAAAAAAAAAAACACTCCATATTTCAGCCCACTAACAATTCTCTAGAACTGAAGGGCCCCAGACCAACCTTAATCCCAGCCGAAAGGATGGTCTGCGGTGGTGAGGCAGAGAAATGTGAATAGGGTTTATTATTTTGGCCTGCACAGGGACAGCGATAGCAAAAATACCGTGGGCTTGGGCAGTGAATCCATCTTACTGCTGGTTGAAGTAGGCCCACATGCACCCTGAAACCAGGGCAAGGGAACCAGCAGAGCTGCAGCTGAGCTGAAAGAGTGGTTCAGATCCAGCAGAGAAGCCCTGAATATCAGGGGGATGGTCATGTTTTGCCACAGCAGAGACTGGGATTCATCACACTGAACCCACAACCCACTCATGCATCAGTGGTCACCACAAGGGGCAAGAGGTAACCTGTTCTAACACTGAAGCACTGAAGCTGGGGGATGTTTGAACTCTTAATCTGGTTAGATACACAATGGGGAATCAGCATGTGCTATTGCTGGGCTGGTATCTTGACTTTGCATAGGGACCCCGGCATGGTTGCTTTTACTAACTGAGCTTTTATTGAGATAAAAGCATTGATATTATATCTGGGTGCAGCATTTATTTCTGGGTGTAAGCTGCCAGAGTGTGGGCAGCCTACCTAGTGGATGGTGCAGGAACTTGCCTTGCCTGGTGGCAGCAGTTCGGGGCAATGGCGAGCGTAGATCCAGGACTCAAGTACCAATCTGAGGGTAAAGCGGGAGTCAGAGTAGAGAAGCCAAGCCAAAGGTCAGAGTCTGAGCCAGAATCAGAGCAAGGACTCGACTGAAGCGGGCAGGAGTCAAGGCTGGAACAAGGGCTGGGACCAGAAGCAGAAGCAAGCGCAGCTGCAGGCGTGGTATGCTTCAAGCAGCTGCTGTGGTCAATGCAAGTAGCAGGCTGCTGGATCTCCTGCCTGATCATGTTGCACAACCATTTGGAGATGGCTCATTGGGCCAAGCTGAGCTTGCTGGGTGGCCTAGGAACTAGGCTGGGAGCCTGCTGTGCTCCTAACACTGGAGTTAATTCCTGCCTTCTCAAAGGCTGTAGAAGGGAATCAAGGGGGTTGGTTCTAGTAGGAGGCAAATGGGGTTATCCACACCCAGGCACATAGCTTGGAATTTGGGAACAGTACAAGAAACTGGGGTACCCCCACTACACCTGCATCTAACAAGATCATGCAATCCTCAACTGTCTTAGGGTACTGGATATTCCAAGGTGGTTACAGCCATCTTGGGTGAATTAAAGGATAACATTAGGGGTTATCAGGGCACAATGCAGGAAACTTCTCCACTCCCATGTCCGCTCCCTCTTCTAAATATTATTCCAGACAGAAGTCGGAGAAAAGTAGTCTAGAGATCCTCAGTTAACTGATGGAAGTCTCCTCCCTCTAACTGTGTTATCCTCAGCAAACCGGACTCCACTTCTGTAGGGATCTCTCCCCCTGCCTAGAAATGGAGGTTATTATATTTTCTGAATACCACTGTCATTGAGACCAGAAGAGGAAGAAACCAGGCTTTGTGCGGAAAAATTAACTGCTGCCAAACTGAACTGGCAGGCCTCCCACCCCTGTCTGAATGTCCCAAGTACTCTAGCAAAATTAGGCCATCCCCCAGTTCTCTTATAATTTCCTATTGAGTAAAGTCTGATTGTTAGCCCAGCCTCCTGCCTACTCCCGCTGCCATTGAAATCTAGCTGATGATAATAGCTGGAATGGGTGGAGGGAAGATTCTGCAAGAAAAGGGAAAAACTGAATCTGAAAAACCTCTAACCCAACCCCAAACCCTCATTCTCTGTTCTTAAATTCAGAAACATTAAAACATTACCAATAGCAGGGGAAAAGTTTTTAGAGGTAAGACCTATTAGCTCATGGACTACTCTCCCAAGGGATGTTCCAGAAGCCCCATTGCTTGAGATATTTAAAATAGACTGAACTAAATACTACAGCAAAACGTCTTACTGGATTGGGATGGACTAGCTGTCATAACGGAAATTTCCCATCTCTAAAATCTGTGATGCTGAGATTCCATATAAAGGTAATAAAATTCATTTTTGTTAGGTTATTTTAAAGTGAAAGAACAATCATATTTTTCACTGGCTAGAAAAACTGTTAAATACCTATTTATAAAAAGTAGTGAAAGCAAGCTGATACATAAGAAGAGTAGAGAGCGCATATCTATTTTATTTTTCTCGTAAAAGGGCACAATGACTCTTCCAGTAACTGAAATACTACTTTACACTTCAATAACATTTTTCTGCCTTCCATAGTATGTTTTCTCTGGAAAAACCTGGAGAAATATAGTAGTGATAAGAAAAGAAAAGAATATTCAGATATTATAGTAGCATTGCTAAGTGTATTGTAGAGATGGGGGCCAGTCTTTGAAATATGGCTCTGATTTCAAGTTTTGAATACTCCAAAAATGTGGGGTGTTCAAATCTAACATTTTATACCCTCTCCTATATGGAATAAAACAGACATGATTAAATATATTTTAATTGTGTTGCTCTTTTTAAACAGGTAAATATTTTTCATTACAACTATGTCATTTTCTAGCAACTGAAAAATTATGCTGTGTCTCAACTGACATTATTCTTCCGACAGAATGTTTTTGCTCAAAGATCATAGAGAGATGGGGGTGATAAAAACACAACCCAGCAATGAATTTATTAAAGTAATGTTTGACATTGAGGCTGTTAAACACTGAATCAAGAGGAAATACTTTTTATATTGTTGTTGATATTTAAAGCAGAGCACTTCTCTCCTGGATATTTTTTTTTTTTTGGCAAGGAATCTAGTAAAAGGAGAAATATGATCCACCCCACCCAGTACTGCTGATGTGGAACATATCTTCTCTCTCTCTTGCTCTCTCTTTTTCTGTCATGGACCATCATTCAAAAACAATAGTTTGAGCACCTGTTGCAAATTCCCACCCTTCTCACTTTCTTACTTCATTACAAGTGTCATTATTATTCTATCTAAACTTCATTTTACAAAAATGGCTCCTAATGAGGAGGAGTGGTTTCATGAAAAGTGAGGGAGTGGGTTTCCTAAAGAAAGTTTCTACTCTTATAAAATTGTGAACTGAGCATGTGCAGTAGATATCCTTAAAGTTGATATGGGTGAAATTCCCCTATGTGCCACCCATATCTTTAGACCTGTGAGGGGACTGCAATGGGAGAATTGAAGGGAGCAGTCACATTCTCTGATTCTCATATGGGAGTCATCAAGATGGTACCCATAGGCTGACTGGAGAGTGGCCCACAGAGGGGCCACCAGATCTGCAAAAATAGAATAATAGAAATGTAGGGCTGGAAAGGATTTTGAGAAATCATCTAGTCCAATCCCTGCACTGAGGCAGGACCAAGTTCATCTTGACCATCCCTGATAGGAGTTTGTCTAAGATGTCCTTAAAAACTTCTAATGATGGGGGCTTGTGATGGGGTGCCTGCCCCACACTGGGCTTTAAGGGCCCTAGGGAGACTGTGTGGGAGGCAGCCAATCAGGGCTGGGCTGGCCCATATAAGAAGTAGTGCAGAGCAGAGCAACTTCAGTCACTCCCTGGAGCTTGAGGAGGGAGGACTGGCTGCTTTGCAGGCTGAAGGCAGCAAGCACAGTGGACAGAGCAGTGCTGCAGGCAGAGACCCAGGGAGCTAAAGGCAGGTCCAGGTGGGCTGCGAGGATCCGCAGGCTGAGGCCCTGAGGCAAGAGCGAAGAGGGGGCTGGGACCACGGGGAAGTGGTCCAGGGAGATCTACTGAGGAGTTGGAGAGGATGCAGCAAGTGGTGGCCATCTACAGGGACCCTAGGCCGGGACCCAAAGTAGTGGGCAGTCCAGGGTCCCATCCCGCCATGCCCCATACCACTGAGGAAATGGCCAGACTTTGGGCTGTAGTTGCCACTGAGGGAAGTGGCTGGACAGCTGACTGCAGGTTCCTCCAGAAGGGGGAAGCACAGAGTGTGGCACACCCAGAGAGCTGTGTCATTGAAGAGGACACCACAGTCCTTGGAAGAGATGTGGGTCCTCGAGCAGAAGTGATGGCAGCGAGAGGCCACGAGAAGAGGGTGCGCTGGCTAGCAGAGCTGATCCCTGGGATAACCAGCAGGGGGTGCCACAGTGGTGAGTCATACCCCATCACAGGGCTTCATAACCTCCTTTGAAAGCCTATTCCAGAGCTTAACTACTCCTATAGTTTAAAAGTTTTTTTTCTCTAATATCTAAACTAAAACTTCCTTTCTGGCCAGTTTTTTAACCGTTTTTAATTGTTCTTCAGGTTTTCTAAATCTTTTATCATTTTTCTTGCTCTCCTCTGGGCATTCTCCAGGTCTTTGTTAAAGTGAAGCACTTAGAACCAGACACAATACTCCAGCTGAGGCCTTACCAGAGCCAAGTAGAGAAGGGTAATTCCCCTTCTGTGTCTTACATACAACATTACTATTAATACACCAGAGAACTATATTAGCCTTTTTCACAACTGCATCACATTGTTGATTCACATTTATTTGGCGTATGCAATTCAGTCAAGCTAAGCCACAGAGTTCTTATCAATGATGTTCAAGGCATAAAGACCTCCAGAAAGTGGAGTCATTTTGCAATCCTCAACAATATGTGTCATGGTTTGTGGCTGCCCACATCGACATAGTGGACTGTCTCTAAAACGCCACTGAAATTCTGCGGCAGCACAAATTCCGTGTCTGGTACGAAACCAGTTCAGAAGGCTCCATTGCCTTTGTGGAAAATCAAACCCAGGTTGACACTGAATGGGGTCTGAGGCAAGATAATTACTTGTCACTTTCTCTGCGGACCATAAAGCTCTCCATTTGTCCTCTACCATAAATCCTTTACCCGGTAAACTTATCTACAACTGGTACAGTGAGGGAAAACGACTTTGTGGTGGATTAAACAAGGCTTTAATTAATGGTAGGAGTGGCGTATCACACATTTTTGTCATGAGCTGTGTTACACTTTCCTCTCTGCAAACACTGGGAAGAGCAATATTGCAGAGAACTGGTAACTATGGTAAATGAGTAGATTTAAGTGTGCCTGAAATAATACTCAGGATGGAATTTAGTTGTGCATCTATCATCTTAGTGTGAGACAAGCAAGCCCATGCTGGAGCGTAGGCAGAAGCGTGTAACGTTTGGGCATTGGTGCCCCATGTCGTTGTAGCCTGGTTTCCAAGCAGGTTGTTGCACGTTTTGACCTTAATCACTGTCTTTGTAAAATGGTTATGATATGTGAGAGTTCTATCCAACATGACGCCTAGATAGACTGGCTGTGAATCATGCTTTATTTGCTGAAAATTGAGAACTGTATTCAGCTCTCTTCCACTTGTGCATGATGTAAATGGAAGACACTCAACACAGTCTTACTTCCACCTGGTATCAAGTGCCACCAATGACAATAATCAGCCATAGGCACCATATCTGCCTTCAGAACACTCTCAGATATGTCAAAGGAGTGTGACTGAGGCATATGTTGTCTGCATAAACAAATTTGCGAGATCTGGTATATGGTAGGTCATTTGAATATAAGATGAATAACATTGGAGATAATACTGATCCTTGCACGAAGCCATTCTTCTGGTGCCTCCAAGCACTGGTTCTCTCGCCAATATGCACATGGCCTTTGCCTGGCGCCAGATGCGAGAGAGTCTGGATTCCCACAGAACTCTGTTGAAACATCGAACGAGTCATTCCTGAGTGTAAGTACCAATGAATTCATGAATTCATGAATTCAGGTGCAATTCTATCATATCTGGGATTTGTATCTGTTTTTAAATCATTCAGCACTTTATCCTATTCCAGACTAGACAATAGCTCCATTTTACTATTGGCTGAATTACTCCTTACAAAACTCTGCCACTTGTCATGTACCTATCATTTGATAACTCTGTCAACAGGAGTTTTGGCGACCTTCAACAGATAGTGCCATCTGATTTGGAGTAAATGCTGGCCTGCTTTTTGCACATGGACATTGAGTCAATAAATTAAGCTCCAGATTTTCCAGCTTGACCACATAAAGTTAATGCCACTGTTGCTTCCTCCCATTGAGCCCAGTGAGCAGCATCCAATGATTCTACAAGGTGGTCTGCAATCTTTGGATCACCTGACTGCTCATACTGCCTCAGCAAGTTTGCACAACTCTCGTTCAAACATGGAATGTACACTGGTCGGAAGCCGTGTGGAATTGTTACACCTGCAGCTTTTAAAAAGGCACAACAGAAATGATGGTTTGCATCTTCCACAGAGATGATGTTTAATGCAATGGTTACAATGCTCTGTTCTAAGTATTCTGTAAAGCAGTCCCAATCTGCTTTGGTATGCTCCTTATAACTGGAAGACGCATTCCCATCTGAATCAATGACAGACACTGTTGGCTATGTGGAAAATCATTAAGTAGAGTACACACCACTGGCTGCCGGTGATTGGGAAATGATGTGACCCAGCATAGGTTTGGGCAGTCATCCCTATTTTAATGTGCTGAATGCTGCTTAGGGTCATGGACCAGTCTGAGATCATTATTTGTTTCCTACTCCAACAGTTGTTCACTATTTGGTCCTCAGTCACATAATCCCACTCGGTATGATAACTATTGAAGTCACTAACATACACTGCTGGATGCTTAAGCCTTGGGAGAACTTGTGGACTCCAGACTCAATTTGTTGTTCTACTATAACTCCCAGAGCCTTTTCAGTAGTAGTGCCTCTGGCCAATCATTTTGTAGCTGTGCATTTGATTTTTTTTCCTTCCTAAATGTAGAACTTTGCACTTGTATTTATTGAATTTCATCATGGATTGATTTCAAACCAATTCTTTAATTAGTCAAGATCATTTTGAATTCTAGTCCCATCCTCCAAAGTGCTTGCAACCCCTCCCAGCTCGATGTCCTTGACAAATTTTATATGCATGCTCTCCACTCCATTATCCAGGTCATTTAACTAAAACACTGAATAGTACTGGACGCAGGACTAACCTTTGCAGGATCTCACTGGATATGTCCTCCCAATTTGACAGCAAACCATTGATAACTAGTTTTGAGTATGGTCTTTCAACCAGTTATGCAACCCCTTTATAGTAATTTCATTTAGACTAATTTTCCCTAGTGAATGTGTACGAGAATGTTATGTGGGCCTGTGTCAGAAGCCTCATTAAAATCAAGATATATCACATCTATAGCGTCCCCCCATCCATTAGGCTAGTAATCCTGTCAAAGAAGGAAATTAGGTTGGTTTGACATGCTTTGTTCTTGTCAAATCCATGTTGGTTATTGCTTATCACCCTATTTTCCTCTAGGTGGTTTAATAATCTTTTCCAATATTTTTTCCAGGTATCAATATTAGGCTGACTGGTCTATAATTCCCTGGGTCCTCTTTGTTCCTCTTTTTCAAGATAGATACTATATTTGACCTTCTCCAGTCGCCTGTGACCTCACTCATCCTTCATGAGTTCTGAAAGATAATTGCAAAAGGTTCCAAGATTGCTTCAGCTAATAGCATAAGTACCCTAGGATGGAGTTAATCAGGCCCTGCCAACATGAATATATCTAATTTATCGAAGTATTCTTTAATATGTTCTTTCCCTATTCTGTATTGTATTCCATCCCCCTTTTTTTAATGTTAAATATGTTAGGTATCTGGTTACCCTGAACCTTTTTAATGAAGACTAAAGCAAAATAGGTATTGAACACCTCAGCCTTCTTGATGTCATCCCTTATTAGCTCTCCTTCCCCCTAAATAGTGGACCTACATTTTCCTCCATCTTACTTTCTCCTAATTGTTTAAAGAACCTCTTCATATTTCCTTTTATGTCCCTTGCTAGGTGTAACTCATTCTGTGCCTTAGCCTTTCTTATTTTGTCCCTATATGCTTCTGCTACTCTTTTTTGCTCATCCTTAGCAATTTGCCCATGTTTCCACTTTTGGTAAGATTCCTTTTTAATCTTCAGGTCATTAAAGAGCTTCTAGTGGAGCCATATTGGCCTAATAATATTCTTCCTATCTTTTCTTTACATCAGGATAATTTGCTGTTATGCCTTTAATATAATCTCTTTAAGAAATGGACAGCTCTCCTGATTTTTTTCCCCCTTAGATTTCTTCCCATGGGGCCTTACATGCCATTTTTATTCAGTATAAGTAGACATTAAAGTTTTAATGTCCTACAGAAATTGCTGGAGATGCTATGAGAATGAGTGAAGTCCTTGGGCTGAAGAAGTTACTGGAGGGGGACTGGATAGGCCGGCACTATTTGTGACTTCAGTAGTTACGTTTCACAGGCACACTTGATTAAGAGGGTCTGGTTTATTTCAGTGGATACAATTTTTAAAAATTCTGGATTTGTCCTTGGAAGAGCCCAGTTTAATGACTAAAGAGATAAGATCCTGGAGAAAGTGCACTGTGTGAGGTCAGTGGGTTGGCTCTGGTGTTTCCCCAATAATCTTTAGGTCAAAGTCATCATCTTTCCATTCTGAGGTCTTTTAAGGGCCGGTCTACATGTAAAATGCTGTACCATTGGAGCTGTGCTGCTGTAGTGCTTCAATGAAGATGCAACTATGCCAATGGAAGAGCTTCTCCCATAGGCGTAGTTAATCCACCTCCATGAGAGATGGTAACTATGTTGACAGGAGAAGCTCTCCCATTGACCTAGTGCTGTCTGCACAGGGGGTTAGGTCGGTATAACTGCCTCAGTCAGTGGTGTAGATTTTTCACACCCCTGAAGGATGTAGCTATACCAGTGTAAGTTTAAGCATAAGTATCAGCATCTTTCATTGATTTGAATTGTTCTAGTTCCAGGAAAAGTGTATTGGCTTGCAAACTTATTATGCACTAACATTTTGGTCAGGACTAGTCCCTATCCAGACTACTCCTACTATTATTAGGGTTCATCTGTGCTAAGGATATGTATGAGGTGGTGGTTGGTGGCCATGGTATATGTACACAGCCATGCAGAACACATCTCTAGGCCCTTTCCTATGTTTCCTGTTGCAGAGGCCACATACAACAACAGCCTTTTCCATGAGTCTGGGGCAATGGCAGGATAATGGTAATCTATTTCTGTTGCACAATCCATGTTTTTGGCCATACATTTATTGGTAGGTTCCTCTGGGTAGCAAATGCCAGAACTTTGTTTATAATGCAGTGTGTGTGTGTGTGTGTGAGAGAGAGAGAGAGTGGGTGGATGTACTATTTATACAATGCATTGTATAAAATAGATTGGGAAGCCTGAAACATTGTTCTTAAAGGGAAAAGCATATCATTCCCTTCAAATCAAAGAATGATGCCATTGCTCTGGATGTCAGGGAATTGATCCAATATTTTTCTGATAATCTTAAAATGTTGAACAAGTAGGATAAAGGTAAGATAAATAAGCCAACTATTCCATAAATTCATGATAAGTTGTCTTTCTCTTCCAAGAACAATTTATTGGTGATAAATTTCAACTAGCCGTTTCAGCATAAAACTCTGGAGGCCAAACAAAACTTCCATAAAATCATTTATGTGCCTATTTACACTATTAGTACAATATTTTAATATTAACCATCACCTTTAAAAACAAACTTCTTTAAATGAAAACAATCTGTATCCCTGTTTAGGGGAAAAGATGTACTTTTTCAGACTTATCTGTACTCACTACCACTTGTATTGTGCACAATATAACACAGAATATATTTTGTGACTTCAGAAGACCAGTGTGTGTATGTAAATATGTTTTTAGAAACTTTGCAAGCATGTTTCCAAATGCCTATGTAAACGGATTACAGATTCCTAACTGACAAAAATGAAAGGAGTATATATTACCCAAGGACTATGGGGGGGGGGGTAATGCAAGTTTACTCTTAAGTAGGCTTGTTATTTGCAATTTCCTTTCATGCCACTTACATAAAACCTTGATTAATTTATTCCTAATGCTTTGCACCATCCCACCTAATCCTTACATTTTTACCAGAATAGGGTTGGCTTGATATTTAAATGGTGTTCACACTTATATGTCGTTTGCAGATATAAAGCAGCAAAGCTGTGTCCCAAAGTTTTCTGCAGGAAATATATAAAGTACTTGCATACAGATAAAGTTCTTGAACAGGGTGCATAGTAATGAGTAAACAGTACTCACTGAAACCATTCTCACCCCAATTCACCTCAGGGTGGCAGGGGTGAAGGAAGAAGAAGAAGCAGTTGGAGCTTTTTGGACTGCAGCAATGGGTGACAGGAGCAGGCCTTTCTAATTACCCCATCCCCAACAGAAACAAAGGCTACCTTTGGAAATTTGGATTGCTTCAGAGAATCATTCTAAAGGAATCTCTTGACTGGTTGGAGAAGCAAATGTGTAGGACAAGTGAATGGAATAAAATAATCATCATCATTATTCCATAACAAGAAGCATCTTTTCATCTTCATTTTGCTTTTTTCTCTCCCCTTTTCCTCCTTCAGCTACAAAAGTCATCAAAGGGTTAATAGCACAGTCTGGGTTCAGCAGTAGCTTGTAGGCATGGCACATCCAAGTGCCCCCTCTCCTTCCTATATGTGCAATCTGCAGATGGAGGAAGTGGTGTAAAACTCCCACTGAATTCAATGGGAGCAGAGGGAGGCCAATCCTGAGCACTTTTGAGAATCCCACCATACACATAATTAATATAAAATGTGTACTATACATTGTATAGGAAAGAAAACATTTTAGAAATGTTTGTTTCTATGATGGACAGGCACACAGAACAGAGGTATCAGGAACATGGATAATTTATATAAACCCCTTAACTGCTGGTGGTTCTATTTTACTCTGTGAACGGTGATGTGACTGCCCTTGGGCAAGTTGTAACTGAAAAGGAAACAGTGGGCCAAATTCTGCTTTCACCTAGACCACTGTAAATCCTGAGTTGCTCCTCTGAGCGAGTGGGAGTACACTGCAGTAACACATAACAGAAAGTGTCCCTTTGTTTGTTAAAAGAAAAGGAGTACTTGTGGCACCTTAGAGACTAACAAATTTATTTGAGCATAAGCTTTCGTGAGCTACAGCTCACTTCATCGGATGCTGTAGCTCACGAAAGCTTATGCTCAAATAAATTTGTTAGTCTCTAAGGTGCCACAAGTACTCTTGTTCTTTTTGCCGATACAGACTAACACGGCTGCTACTCTGAAACCTTTGTTTGTTGTTTTCTTAAATGCCCGAAGGGGAGTTTCCATTTTATAACAAATTTAGATACTATCCTATGTTTCATAACTCACCTCAGAGGAATTATGATATTTTGGCTACTTAAAACCCTGGCCTTTATTTGGAGGAATGGGGAGAAGATGCATTCTGTAGGTCAGATTTTCAATAGATTCTAGATTTGCTGATTGGTTTGCCATATCCCTTAGGTGCCTAAATGGGAGTGTCTTCCTGAGTAACCACAGGTTGTGCAAATAGCCTTTGCAAGGTTTGCCAGAGGCAGCTGACCAGCTGCCATATTGGGATACAACCTGGTGGTAAGGTCATAATCTTACATGGTTTCTCTAGGCAACACCTAGATGTAGAAGCAGATCCTATGCAGATGCACAGACACACACCTTCTCTGTGGGGTTCTCACCTTCCTTCCATCACTTTGTTCCTGCCTTTCCACCTACTTCACAAGTAGTGTTTTTAATGCTTATGGTTATGTGGTTGGAGCAAAAGGAATTGGGTGGCAGGACTCCCAGATTTGTTACTGATTGCTTGTGTGAACATGAGAAAGTAACTTCAGCACTCTGTACCTCAGTTACCTGCTATGTAAAATGGGAATAATGATCCATCTGCTTGGAATGGTTGCTGCTTTTTTGTTACTGTTAGGATCAGAGGAATGAAATGGGAGGGTATTTTAAGGGATGTATTGTGGATTGGGGGACCTAATAGCTGCTTCCAGGCAAAGGGAAGAGGTGTTGTTGAGCTAGCAGGCCACTTCTGGCTATCTCTTGTGAGTGGAGATAGCACTGATGAAGAGGGGAACAAGTGAGTTGAAAAACTTGGAGCCACCATTGGCTAGTTCATTCTCTTTCCCGCTCCCCCACCCTATCTTGTGGTATAGAACTGCAATCTTTCAGAGAAGAGTAGGAAAGCAGTTGCACTGATGGATGGGACTGAAATGAAAGATACTTGCAGTCCTGTCCAGAGGTGAAAAAGATACAGCAACACTGTCCTTCCCAAGCCAAGAAAATATGGATTGTGGCACCACTACAGAGATCTCTGTGTGTATGGTGAGGGTGCGGGCGGGCGCTCAGGCTCCATTTCCTGCTACTCTCCACTTTTGACATAGAATCATAGAACCATAGAAGATTAGGGTTGGAAGAGACCTCAGGAGGTCATTTAATCCAACCCCCTGCTTAGCGGAGGACCAACACCAACTAAATCATCCCAGCTAAGGCTTTGTCAAGCCGGGCCTTAAAAAGAGATTCCACCACCTCCCTAGGTAACCCATTCCAGTGCTTCACCACCCTCCTAGTGAAATAGTGTCTCCTAATATCCAACCTAGACCTCCCCCATTGCAACTTGAGACCATTGCTCTTTGTTCTGTCATCTGCCACCACTGAGAACAGCCGAGCTCCATCCTCTTTGGAACCCCTCTTTAGGTAGTTGAAGGCTGCTATCAAATCCCCCCTTACTCTTCTCTTCTGCAGACTAAACAAGCCCAGTTCCCTCAGCCTCACCTCGTGAGTCGTGTGCCCCAGCCCCCTGATCATTTTCATTGCCCTCTCCAAATTGTCCACATCCTTTCTGTAGTGGGGGGCCCAAAACTGGATGCCATACTCCAGATGTGGCCTCACCAGTGCCAAATAGAGGGGAATAATCACTTCCCTCAATCTGCTGGCAATTCTCCTCCAAGCCTCCTCCTTCCTCTCCTCCAAGTGCTTCAGAATGGTTTCCTTGAGGACCTGCTCCATGATTCTTCCAGGGACTGAGGTGAGGCTGACTTTGTCTATAGTTCCCCGGGTTTTTCTTCTTCCTTCTTTAAAGATGGGCACTATATTTGCCTTTTTCCAATCATCCAGGACTTCCCCCAGTTGCCCTAGTTTTCAAAGATAATGGCCAATGACTCTGTGATCACATCAGCCAATTCCCTCAGCACCCTCGGATGCATTAGATCTGGACCTATAGACTTGTGCATGTCCCATGGATTTGTGCATCACTAATTCCCTTGTATCTTCAGTCTAGTCAGGCCCCACTCTTCGTTGCAACACAATTGCTCTCCTTCTGCTGGCCTGAATGTGACCTTCTGGAATTTTTCTTTCCTGTGATTTTTAATATTCTTGCCCCTTACCATCACAGAGAAAGAGGTGGCAGTGAAATAACTACCCTAATGTTACTGTTCTCTGGAGATAAACATATCAAAGGGAGAGACTCCAAACCTTTTGTTTTGTTTTGGTTTTGGTTTGGGGGGATACAAAAGGGAAAAAGGGAATTGAGTAAATCCCTAGGACCAGCTGCCATTCAGGACTTCTGAGTTTGGAAATAAAGAATGAAGTAGCTAAGCAGCTCGCCAAATATACAATTTATTCTTGAAAACCAACAACTGTATCTGAGGATTGGAATTTGATGAATGCAATTCTTACCTTTACTATAAGAGCTAAAGATAATGCTGGGAATTATAGACTGCTAAACTTCAGATCAGTACAGAGGAAGCTAATTGACACTAAAGTAAAAAATTAGCCAGTGTGTACAATTTAATGGGGACAGATCAGCACAGCTTTAGTAAGGGTAAAGCAAATGTCTCTAATTTGACAGCATTATTTGAGAAAGAGATATCCTTTGATGGGGAACACACCTTTCCACGGCAAAACCCACAGGAAGGGGGCCCCAGAAGTTGGGTGTAATCACTTCAAGTACAATCTTACAGAGTTTCTTCTGAACCCTGAACCTTTAGGGAAGAAATGAGGGACCCAGTGCCCAAATCCCATGAATTCTCTAAAATGTCTGGACATTCAGAGGGCTTAAGGCCATATCAGGTAGTAATCCAGTTGAACAATTGAAGGGAGGTGATCAGGGAGAAGAGAGACTGCATGCAGTGCCCTCCTTTAGAGAGCAGACTTTTTGTGCAGGAAAACCTGTGGAATGTAATAGGACCATAGGGACAACAATTTAGCAAACTTCAATAAAGGATTCAGGATGTTATAAGAATAGTAATAAACTTTTCAGTTATGCTATTCTCTATTAAAATGTTTCAAGGGATATGAATCTTCCTGATTCCAGGCATAAACTGATTACCTACTAAGGTCAAGAAGAAATTTTCCTCCCATGGAACAGTGTTGCATAATAAGCCAAAGACAGCATGAAGAGATTTTGCCTTCCTTTGAAGCATGAAATAGAGGATACTTCTAGAAGCAGGATACTGGATTTCATTGACCAATGGTCTGGGCTGGTATGGAAACGGTATGTACCTCTTTCTCAGTGGGAGGTACAAGAAAAACTTGGTACATAGATCTCTAAAAAGGTTGTGAACTGATCCCTGCTGTTCAGTTTGTGTGAGGTTGGCAGAGAACCACATTGGAGGTTCGGGTTCATTGGAGTCAGACCACTAAAAGAACTAATATGTTATTTCATACTCAAAGAGATAAGCATGTGTTCTGTCTTGTTCATCTTTATTTTAAATTAAAGAAAACAACAAAGAATATATATAAAGTCTCCACTGGGAGAAAATAAAAAGCAGAATGACCTCCCTCTCTCTCTCTCTCTCTCCCCCTCTCCCTTTTAAATCTTCCATCTTAAATCCAGTCCACATCAAGCCCAATCCCCACCAGACAGACAGTTGTCTTACAGTTCAAGGTGCAATACAAAGAAAACAGAATGATGGCTACATGTTCCACAGAAGCATCTCCCTTGACTCCCTACCAGAGGTTCCCTGCTTACTCTAGCCTTCCTTTCTTAACAAGCTCCAGTGCTCCTATAACCTTCAGGCAGATGTATATGGGATAGGTGGCTGACAGCCTCCTCCAGGCTCTCCTTGGCTCAAAGACTTGTCCTGTATTCTCAGGGGGCTGATGGCACCTATAAAGATAATGAAAACATAAATGTTTGATCAAAAAATTTGACAAGGTGAGCATGCCAAGAAAATCCACTTCCCAATATAATCCAAAGCATTATCATAATATTCCAGCTCATTTCTAAGGTATCCCATATTTCTGCTGAAGCCTGTGTGATTCATTAGGCTCCCATTCATTATGAAAATAGACTAGCAAATTACATTCTCTGTAAATGGAATCATTATAGCAGTAATTTGCAAAATACATTAAGCCCTTTGATGATCCTTCTCAAAGAAAACACATATACTTTTAAACACATTGCTACGCTATTATAATTTTAAAACTGTAGGCCTTGCATTCATAGCTTTTATTACTTATTTTAGAAAGTATTTTCCTATGCAACTAGTGTCTCATTTTGGATAGTTGTGTATTGCTTCACCCTTTATAATTGTCACAAAGAGTAAAGATTTAATAAAGATTCACTTGTCTGTGAATATCAAAGAAATGTTGAGTGTACTAGTATGCATAGACTAATTCATTTGGGTGTTAAATGGTATTGTTTTCACTTATCAATAACCTGTTGATTGCTAGAGCATTACATTATTTATATCTCTGTTCTTAACTAACCCTAGATCAAAGGTGTGTATTAGTATTACAATGAGAATTTACTTGATGTGTAAACTTCATGAAAACTAATGAAAGATTGTTGTGTTACAATTTGCATTGCGTATATCCCTGTAATTATGTTTACCCATCAAACATGATTGGAGCCTTGAAAATGTAAATGAAGAAGGTTGCTAACTTCAAAGCATGGGTCATTGTGTTCAACAGTGGAAATTCACACACCCCGGTCTGCCTTTAGTCAACAAAGGAAAAGTCCATGTTCTGAATGCAAACACTTGCTAGATGGCTTTCTGCGGAAAGGAGCTATAAGAATGGATCCAGGGAACAATCCTGTATCTCTGTGCAATTTGGACACTCATAGAGAACATTCCAGATGCAAGACAGAGATCCCCAAAGTTATTTTGGGTAACCCTGAGAGACTTATGGAAAACTAGCATATTACTACATTTCTACTATCATTTTGGACTTACAAACTTAGACTCACCTGTTAATGTATTTTACTGGCTTTAACCTTTTAATAACGCTCATTTCTTTTTTTTAGCTAATAAACCTTTAGTTAGTTTACTAAAGAATTGGCTGCCAGAGTTGTCTTTGGTAAGATCCAGCGTACTAATTGACCTGGGGTAAATAACTGACCTATTGGGGTTGGGAGTAACCTAAAATGGTATGATTTTTGGTTTATCACTAAGTCCAGTTGTCTGAATGGCAAGGGGGGCCGGAGAGTCTAAGGGACTGTCTGTGACTCTATGGGAAGACTAATATAATGATCCAGGAGTTCAAACTTGTTACTGGCTTGGTGAAATCTAATTATAGAATATACCACCAGTTTGGGATGTCTGCCTTCTTTTCTGACAGTCTGATCTGAGATTGGCACTCATAGTTGTGAGCCACTTCAGAGAGTGTCACAGTAAGTCTCCAGAATTTTTTTCTCAGTTTCATAAAATGAACTGAAGGTTTTGATTAATTCAAAAGCAACTACTACAGCTTATATTTAACATTATATTGCCAGTTCCCAGTTATAAACCCCTTTCCCATTCACCCCAGTATCCTATAAATACATCTACATAAATCTTTCGTCCTGTAAGAGTATATGAAGTCTTCAATTATAGGAGTGATTTTCACCCTCTACCTCTGAAAATTTCTAAAGAGGAAATGAAGCCTTGGTGTGGTTTGTTATACTGTAAATTTTGCTGTCTTCTAGGTCTGTTTTCTTGAGCCTGATTCTGCAATGTGTGCAAATTTCTATTATGTTACATGCGGGAACTTCTTCCTGCATGGTCATGCCCCACAGCAGTTACATCCCACTGGAAGTGTCAACTAGAAGAGAAATACATGTGCACATGAAATAAAGTTTTCTCTGCTGCTGTCCTATAGGCATTGAACTTGCTTCTGGGAGAGAACAGGATGACAATGAACCTTGCAGAAATGAAAAACTAATGTCTTTGCGGTAGCATTCTTTCAATAATCATACAGTAAAAAGAAAACAAACAGCCTCCCCCACCCCCGCACCGAAAAAAACCCTCTGTCCCTACAAGATGAGGTGAGGTGGGAAGGAGAGAGAGATAATTCATTCACTTTGATAAATTTCTGGTGTGCTGAGGTAGCAGAATGATGGGCACAATATCAAAACCTAGAGTGGCGGACCCTGTTCTTACTACCTAGTATATAATTGCTTTTTTTGGGAATTCAGCAGAGGTTAGTCAGTGGACTCATCAAATTAATTATAAAATTCCATGTAAAATAATGTTGCCCCTTTGTTGAGCCATAGCTGATTTCTGGGCCTTACAGGTCAGCTTCCCATTGGAGCAGAAATTGGTGACCAAGATTTCGGATTTATTCTGAGTATAATTTGTTTGGACATAGAGTGTACAGTTTCCTTGAACAGGGGAGGCCACAAACAACATACAGGCAATCCACTACTACAAAAACCTCAACTAAGACATCATTGACCCTTGACCCAAGAAGCAGCTCTCTTGGACACTCCTGGAATTTCAGTGCTTAAATACACTGTTCCCTTCTCTACAGCTGGGCTTCTCACTGGGGGAGCCCCTTGCCCCAAAGCAGTTCATTTAAACACCACATGACTTCCAGAAGAGAAGAGTCTTGACATCAACCTCTAGCCCTTTGTCGTGTAAAGAAAAGGAATCTCAGAAAAGGTTGACTGCCCAGATGAAGGATGCCTTAACCCACTCTGGGTACAGTGACAATATCCTGAGTGTCTATAGATCTCAAATCAGAACATGCATGACATTAACATGTCTTTTTTTATCCTAGTTATCCTTAGGATTGTAAAGTGAAACACCCAGAAGTCGGGAAATGATAAGGTGAAGATTCCCTGCACAACCTTAACTCTGCCCTCTTGTGCACATGGATTATGATACAGTTTTAAATTCATTATCACATTATTTTTTCAACTGGGCCCCTGAGATGTTCAGAGCTCAAGATGAATGATACTCAGCAAATGAAGCAGCACTTCAATAGTTTGTTTTCTCCTTATTGTTTAGTGGCCCCAGGCTTCACTTACTGCACATCATAAAATTAGCTTGGCCACATGGGAGCAGGGTTTATGTGGCATGGGAAATGAAAACTGACTGCTTCTCTGTTTTGCATTTACATTTTTATTAAAATGTGATATGAATTGATTTTAACCCATTTTGATATACAAAAAAATTAGAAACAAACTTAAAAAAATCACCTGTCATACAACAGCAGAAAAAAAAGTTGAATTAAAAACAAAATATTGAAAGCAGTTTGTCAAATGAACAGATTTTGTTTGCTGTTAACAATATTTGAAAGAAAATAAGAACATAGTGAACTTGGACTTGTAGCTGCTTTGAATACTCATTATTATTAGCAGTGATCCATGTTACAACATTACCTATGCTTAGTTAGGAGTATACCTGAGTCAAGCTGTCACAGAAACTGTTTTTAGTGCTCTTCCATGACCTTTGCATTTTAAACAATTTTACTGTGATTTTCTCCTTTGTATTTTTACATTTGGTTCAAATCATTTTTCTGTGGGTTGAAGAAGGATTCAAGGCTATTAGATTGAGGGGGACCATGTCCTGTTTGGCATGTTGTGGACAGTTTGACCATCCTGTAGAGGAGAGATTGAGCAATCAGGAAGGGAATCTGGTTGGGTGGAGGAAAGGGTATTGTAATATTTGTGACTCCTTCATGACTTTTGCCTTTGTCCTTTGACTAAACTGTGGCTTCTGAGACCTGTCAGACCCTTTTCATAGTACATATAGGACTTGTCTAGACTAGGATTTGGAAGGTGTTAGTTTACACTTGTTAGCCTACTGTAGACAAGATAGTGTATCTTTAACACTGTTTAGCTCAGCTGAGAGGGGGTTTCCTATTTCTGCGTAAAGTGGTGTGTTGTCAAGGCAGAGTACTCTTCCCACCTCTCCAGGGTCTCAGGGTGGGCTAAGGGCAGGTAGCTCTGTCTTCCCCTCTCCCTAGCTTGGAGGTTTGTTCTCTGGGTGTGTGGTGATGGAAGTGCTCTTGACAAAATACAACAGTATTTTATAGCAGGGGTTTCCAAACTGTGGGATGTTTACTGCCACTGGTGGTACATAAGCTTGTTGTTCTACCATTTAACTTGACAATTTTTTTTATGGTGGAGGTACATGAACTAATTAAGTTTGGGAGTTGCTGTTCCATAATAATCATACTAATACTGCAGTAGCATTCTTGAAAGATGTAGTGTTTTGGATTACTGCTGTAAAATACTATAATACATTTAATAAGGGTGCTTTTCCTTCCTTCCCTGGCCCAGAGATTGGATTGGCCTGGCAGGGGATTCCTCCTGAGTCTCCTGCAGCTGCTCCTGTGTTAAGGAGGGATTGTGGTGCTCTCATGCCAAAACCTGGGTTGAGTTCCTTGGGTTGGTGGCTCTCTTTTCCCACCCTACTCACTAAGTCTAAGCACTTGGTGTAGGTTTTTTTTTTCTTCTCTTGCCCTTAGATGATTTCTAGGCTCTCTCTTGGTCCTGCCTGACTCCACTGCCTGGCTCTGATATATAACAAAATACATCATGGGCCAAATTCAAATCTAGTGTAAATGGCTCCAATACTTTTTAAGAGAAAGGAGTTGCACTCACTTACCTCAAGTCTGTGTTGAGTACCAGGTACTTTTAAAGGTTAGATTAATGTGAATTTAACCTTTGGGCCATATTCAACCCATATAAATCCACGGAAGTCAAGACATAAGCCAGGGATGTATTTTGGCCCAATAATAATGTTATATATTAGTGCTCATGTCATTTTTAAAACACCTAACTGGTTGGTGATTTGCAATCTTGGGGTTGGTTAGCTGTGGTAAGGGAAGACGTTTATTGTACGGTGTCCTTTTCCTTCCCCTCTCCTGTGCCCGGAGATCCACTCCAGGTTTTCTTTCCCGCTCCGCTTCTGTATTTCGGCTATGCACTGTGTAGCACGTTTTTCTCTCGCTATCTCTCTCTCTCTGGGTGTCTCTTTCCCTCAGTCACTGTGTCTGTCTCCAGGATTTCTCCCTTCCTACTTGAGGAGGCAGCTCCTGCAGGCTGCGTCCGCGTGTGTGAAGCAGAGGTTCCCCTGGATCCCGTACATGCACTGTGACCCGCCCACCCACCCACCCACCGAGTAACACCACCAGAGGCGCGCGCAGGCACACACACACACACACACACACACACTTGTGCATGCTCCACTCCATCCCCACACGCGCAGACAGGGAGTGAGGGCTGGCCAGCCTCACACAGGCAGGCACCGCTCAGTGGCTCCAGGATTTTGCTGCCCCTGGCTCGGGACTCCGCTCCGCAGCAGCCAGCCAGACCTGTGTGTGCAGAGGGGGGGCTGTTCGAACTGGGAAAGAAGAAGCAGGCGGGGGGGGGGGGGGTCGGCCGCTGCTGTTCCTGGCACCGCTCGTGTGTGCGCACATCTCCCCTTCGGCTCATAAAAGTTTGCCTCAGCAAGCCGGGGGGCTCCTCGCTCCGCCTCAGCTGGGGGACCCCGTCTGCCCCTCACCCTGGAGGCACCTCGGCTCTGTTCGCAGCGGGTGAAGGTGGGATCGTTCCCCAGGATTTATTGAGCTGGATTTGCATTTTGCACCATGTCTTCGTGGATCGCGGCTCCGCTGGTGGCTTTCACCGGGCTGCTGCTGTCACTTTCGGCCGGGGCTGATGTGAAGGCTCGGAGCTGCAGTGAGGTGCGGCAGGCGTACAGTGCCAAAGGCTTCAGCCTGGTCAATATACCCTTTCAGGAAATAGCAGGTAAGGACCAGGGGTGGGCGGGATGGGAAGGAGGGGGAGGATGTGGCGAGGAAATGTGTCTACATGTGGTTACAGCATCCCACCAGCTTCTCCTTCTTCTTTCCCTTCTGGATTAGTTGAAATGTTGTTCGCTTTTGCCTGGTCTCTCCCCTTCCCCCTCCCCCCCCCCCAAGGCTCCTTACCCGGGAGCAGGGGGCAGCTTTTCTCACAGCCCTGCACGCTGGGCGGCTGGGATCGGGAGCCGGGGCCATGAATTGCCTCATTGTGTGAACACAGAGAATTCGGTGTCCCCCCCCCCCAGCCCCTCCGGACAGTCTGACAGGGAAGGGACACAGCATGAAGGCGCGCGCCAGAGGAGTGGCAGGGGCTGGGCGTGAGTGAGCGCTCAGCGCCCCAGCAGTGATTACACTGGTGGCCTTTGGAAACTTTACTTCGAGTTGCTGCTGGGTCATTAAAGCCAGAGAGCCGTCTTGGTGGTGGGTCCTGCCTCCACTGCCCGTTCCTGCGGGGAGACAAGCAGTGCCCCTTTGCCAGTTGGGGCAGCGAGGGGATGGGGTTCTCCCCACTGCCACCGGCGGGCTCCTCCGCCTGCAGTTGGGATCACTGTCTGGTTCCCGAGGGGATCTGCACGTACATTTGGGTTTTTACGTGAGGCAGAATTTACAAACACAGCGAAAGCGAGTCTTCTCCTGATAAACATGACTCCGGTTAGTCAAGTCTCAGCACAGACTCCCACGAGCACTGAACTCATCACCAACCACCAGATTCCTCCACTCCCACCCAAGGAAACGGGGGGCGGGGGGGGGGGGAACCTGGGCAGCAGCAGCTGCTGGGGAGATTTTCCCTGCTGCTCTGAAACATTGTTACAACAGGTTCATTTCAACCCTTCTTTCTAGCAGGGATTTTTTTTTTTCAATTTGTTGGCCAGCTTTTAGCTCCAACCATATCCTCATTGTATCTCTGGGACTGACTGAATAAAAATGTGTCCAGGAAAGAGAATCCTTTGGCAATCAGATAGTAGAGTAAAGGAGATGCAGGGGGATGACTCGGAAATGCACGGGCTTGGGCTGCTCAAGCCCTCCGGAGAGAAATCCGCTCTGCAAACTCCTAACACTTTGCTGCTTGATTCTCCTGTTTGCGCCGCGAATTGGGCACTCCGTTGGTTTGTTTTCTTGTTTTTTTTTTTTAAAGTTGGATGCAGCGATTTTTTCTCTCTTTGGATTAAATAATGCCAGTGCTGCTTACTGTTTATTATCTGGCTCTTTATCATCACAGTGTGGTGCAAACATCTAAAGACTTCAAACATGCCAATCTATAGAACAGGAATGTTGTTCCACAATATGAATACATAATGGTCCTCCAGATAGATCCCCGGGTGTAAATGAGCATAGTTGCACTGAGTTCCCTGGAGCCCTAATTAAGTGGCACACCAGCTGAGGATCTGGCCCATTGACAAATATTGGACAAGGACAGGAGAGTGAGGGGCCTGTGCTTGTGGCAACTTATAGACCTCTCTTCCTTCAGCTCAAGCTCTTGCTCACTTCCTCTATTTTCTGTGCCCTTTTTGGAATTCTTCTCGAATTGCTAATCAATTATATGAGAGCTCTCCTGTGAGCCACATGCCCTCCCAGTTTCTCAGTCATGCTTTCCCTTCACTTATGGTAATTTTCTTCTCTCAGACTGACAGTGACAGGTCAGTTTATGCCCTGTCCTGTTTTAAAAATCCTAGTGAATTTCAAACTTTTAATGGCTTTGAGTAGATAGTTCTTGTTTTCAGCTCACCCAGAAGTGTTAGTTTCTTCTCCACTCTTGATTTTTTATTTTTTTATTCAATTAGGGATGGCCATGCACTGTTTAAAATATCTTCCTTAAATGTCAATTGAGCTTACAGGTTTCTATTAATAAGTATTGAGACCTAATGATTGGTTGCTAGTTAAATATTCACATTAATCATAGTTAAAGCAAAGATTTCTCTTATCATCTCCTCTTTTATCCTTGTGGAATACGAAATTGATGCAGCTGTATATGTTATTTTTCCTAAGCATCCTAACTTTAAAATGCAGTTGGTTTTTCTTAATGTTTAACTACTTTGAATCTGGGTGAGATGATACTTTTAAGCAGCTTACTTATAGACTGTGGTATACTTGATTGTTGGGGAGACTGTGTTTATATTGTGTTTAGGTAATGTGTTTAGCAGTATGCTGTTTTGCACACGCTGCTGAGTGCTTTTGTAATAATTGCTTGGGAAGGCTATCCTGTTGTTAAATGGAATTCTGTCTATTTGTCACTTGATCCAATTATTATAAGCATTTAATTAGAACAGCCAACATAAGGATTTGATGGTGCTGGGTTTGCTTGTTTGATTTATTTTCCTTCCTGGTCCTTTTTTGACTTACATGAACTATAATTGCTGGTTAGTGAAACAATCTATTGCAGCATTAGTGTGTCAAGGTGCATCAGACTTCATACATTTGAGTAACTGCTTTATTTTCAAAGGAATTTGATGTTGATCATTTGATAGTATGATTGAAAAGTAAATGATGCAGAGTTTGATTTGTGGTTTTGGAGTTTAATATAGTTACACTTTTACTTTTGTTTTTTAAGAAGCTACCTTTTCTACATGAGACTATTTGAACACATGTGTTAATACAAGGTGTTGAAAAAATATGCTAAGCTTGCGTAAATCAGATAGGTACCAGACATGGAGGAACCGAAGTTAAAATCACTTGTAAAACAAAATTTGTTGAATACCAGCACACCTTATATACATAAATTAATATTAATACACCATTGTTATTGGGATTTGCTTGTTGTAGTAAACCTGCCTCCCCACAAAAAGCCAAGACTTTTTAGATAAGTTCTGTTCACACTAGTACTTCTTTTATTACTTTTAATAGTTTTGGGGGGAAATATGTTTTTTTCATAATATTTCTAGTGTTACATATGTTTGCACTGTAAGACTGTTTCTGTACAGTATTTTGATACAAATGAAATATGTGTTAAAGTTAATGATAATGTGATTATAATGAACATATTTATTTGCAATTGTCTTGTAGGCTCCTATGTTAGTGCTAAAGAGTTCAGTGTGACTTGTGTAGTACCTATCAAATATAGTGACTAAACCTACAACCCTAAATATTGTGGCTTTTTGGGGATGTTGCTCATTGAATTCCGGTGCTGCAAACTACTTTGGACTATTGCACACACAGGTATTTTCCAGCACTTAGGACCAAATACTGGTCTTGCCGGCAAATCCCCAGTAGAAGAGCTTTGCCTGGGAGTGTCTCGGTGGAAGAATCCTCACCCATGTGTTATCACAGAAAACAATATTGCAATACACATAATATTGATACAGATTTTCTTGCAGACATTGACATCCCTGGCACAGGTGACAGTAGTTTCAGGATCTACTCAAGGATACCAGAGTAAAACCTGTCCTCTTGTAAAACTGCTAGTGAATGAATTCCATCTCTCATAGATGCGATGAGGACACAGAGTGTCACAAAATAACCTTTGTATAAAAATACTGAAAGGATAATGAATCTGTCTATTTAAATGATGGTGTTACGAATACAATATAATTGTTGTATGTACCAAGTACACTTCTTCAGGCTTGTTGTGGAAGATGGTGTTATTCTGTGTGTGTGTAAGAATATCAGAATCTGACCCTTTAAGATATTTATATGAAAGTGAAATGTCATAGTAAAAAAATCTGTCAACAATACTTGTTAAATTCAAACCATGATTTCAATAACTTTAAGCATCTGACTTAAGGCAATGAAAACTGAAAGTTCAAAGTTAAAGTTGGAACATGTCCTTAGCTCACACTGTTTAGAATAAAATGCTCCACAATTTAAAAGCCAAGGCAGTGTCTGAAATATGCTTTTTCTATTTAAATGAGAGCCTTCGTCTTATTTAAACCTCTTTGTTCAGTTCTCTTGTTTACTTAAAAAATGAAGTATTTTATAGCAACATTTGAACTATAGATTGTTTACCAAAGAGATCAGGATGTCTGTTTTGGAGTAAATCTTGAATAACTGAGTAATTACAGTGTTCCTTGGAAAAAATATTGACAGATTTAGAGTTTTAAAGATTACTTCAAAAGTCAGTAAATCTGTTCTCCTGTGGAAACAAAGAGCAGGATAAGATTCAGTCAACCAAGAGGCGCTACAGTGAAATTAGTGAGAGCAGAATCAAGCCCTTTATTTTGAAGGTCAGGAGTCTCCTAAAGTTAACTTTGACAAAGTGTCTTTACAATGGCAAGATAGGGAGCACTGGATTAAAGAAAAAAAAGCCCCTTCACCACCCAAAACAAAACAAACAACTCCTGCTTCTTGTATGCCCTAAAACAATAATTAAAACTACTGCATAATCATTCATGTAATTGAGATATTAATTTGTGTCAGAAGCACCCAAGACATTTTTTCTTAGTGTTTCCCCCTCCTTACTTATTGTTAGAATGCAATGACTGGTTGCCAGAAGACCATTGGGAAAGCCTGGTGGTCAAACTAGTGTCAAGCAGCTTGTTATTTAGTTATAAGTTCTACTGCCATCTCCACTGAAGTGAATGGGAACTCTGTGAGCAGAGTGGCTGTATAACTGGACACAATGAGAGACTGAAAAAGGCTAAGGACCTGCTTCAGATCTCTGAACAGTACACTTCAGAAGTAATGACTGAAATCAGTGCAGTTACACTGTTGTAATTTTGTGAAATCAATATTGGGCCCTTAGAGATTAATGTATCCTTGAACTGTGCTCAGTTTGACTGAAGTGGGGATGGGATTTTATGTGATCTTTGCACTGCCCCTGTGCTAGGGCTGCCAGTGCCTGGTTTAGCCCTGGTTCTGCCCTAACTTGTGTCTGATCCCTATGAGCCATGCCAATAGCCAGGACATAAAATAATTCTGTGGTCACACCTTCCTACTTTGGTAGTGCCCCAGCTGATTACCTGCTCTGGGGGCTTTTTTGCGGGCCGGCAGTGCCTGCTATTCTGACTCTGCAACAGCTAGGAATACCCAATGGAGAAACTATTATGGCAGCTCTACAACCACTTAATGCCGGTGGATCCTTTGTGAAGTGGCCACAGGTCAACCATTAATTGAGCCCTTAGGTCATGTCTGCACGGCAATGCAAACCCAGACTTTGAACTCAGGCTGAAGCCTAACTTCTCTTCCATCTACACACAAATCACGATAACCCAGGGCTTGGACGCAGGGTCCCAGGACCCCACAGTGGTGGAGAGTCCAAGCCTGAGTTAAGCCAGGACCCAGGGCAAGCCTATTGCTTTGCAGTATAGAGGGAGCCCCACTGGACTTGTGCTCTGGGAGTCCACTGAAAGTATCTCTCAAACCCATGGGCTGACTTTCTTTGTCTTCTGGCCAGTTAAGCTTGGTGGACAGTCAAGTTTTCCCACACTGTATCACAAACAAAGGGCCAGAGCAGCCACATTTTAGGAGGGTGGTAGGAAGTCTGGGATACACGGAGTTGGACTTGAGCCTGCATAATACAATGTAGACACTGGAGACCCAGGGTCGGATCTAGGGTTCAGCTATTCCTAACCTGGGGTTACAAATTAATGTAGATGCTCAACCCCAAGGTTAACAAAGCTCATGCTCAAATAAATTGGTTAGTCTCTAAGGTGCCACAAGTCCTCCTTTTCTTTTTGCAAATCTGGATTGTGCTAACTTGAATTCTACTAACCATGGGCTTACATTGCAGTGTAGACATAACCTGAGGTATATTCTGCAATAAAAGACCTGTGGCTATGGAGCTATAAAATTGAAATGTAGCTGCTGAGGCTGCAGCTCGGACTCTGCCATGACTTTTTTATCATAGTGTAGGTGTACCCTGAGTGTCATTCTGTCCACTATTCCATATTGTTTTTACATTGATAAATAGCGAGAAGGTGATTTTGAAATGCATATTATATACAGTACCCAGAAAAATGGAATAGTTCTGAATGCTTGTTGGATAACTATATAATTGCTTTTTTAAAGAAAACTAATTACCAAGTAGTACAGAATGAAATCAGTGAGACTACTCACTACATATTGATAAGCATGTGCATAAGTCTTCTCTGGATCAGGGCCAAAGACTTTTTAGGCCATGATGTTGCAGTCACATATGTACATGCTTAATGTTACACACATAAGCAGTCCCATTGAACTGAGTGGTATTACTCACTTGATGATTACCTGTTCTGTTCATTCCCTCTGAAGCTCCTGGCATTGGCCACTGTTGGAAGACAGGATACTGGACTAGATGGACCAGTATGGCCATTTTTATGTTCTTATGTACTTGTGTTCATAATGTTAAACACTTACGTAACTGCAGGATCAGGGCATTTGAGAAAAAAAATTCCCAGAAATGTCTAAGCCAGGTCACCATCTGTATTAATCTTTTAAAGCATCCTTTAAACAGGCCAAAATTGTGTTATTGTTTGTTTGTTTCATTTAACTCATAAAAATTGCTTTTGGACTGAGAACTTTAAATCCCAACTTCTGGAGTTCCAGAGCATGATTTTTATGGTGAAATTCTAAATCCTGAAAAGAGGGATTTAAAATGGAAATGTCAGTAGCAATGCTATCATAATTAGTATAACACTGAACCTCAGTACCTTGTACTATTGTGCTGAAGTTATTTTTACTTTTTGTTTGCATTCAGATTTACAATTGAAGAACATATATAAAGCTACAGTACTCTTACATTACTAAGTGCTAATGTTTTAAACTGTTTTACTGCTACTTTAGTACTTATTTCATCATATGGTATCTTATACTGTTCAGAAACTTGGTGGTGGTCAGACACCAAAGTGGTCATGCACTGTGTTAAAAGCTCAGGCCATTCTTTTTATATGACTGCAATAAAGAATATATGCATTTCATTAATATTACGACTTGGCTCTCATAAAAGGTTGGTTTCAGCTGAATGTACTGTTACTTGCAAATGGCAAATCTTATAACAAGTGATCAACAATAAAAGCTTTTCTGGATAATTTGTCTTAAAAATTACCACCTGCCATTTCTTTTGAATGACTTGAGGATCTTGCCGTATCACTTAGAGATCACTGGTTTATTCTGCATGATATATGTTAGAAAACTATGCATACTGATCTTTCTTTCTGCTTAGTAAAGTAAAAATGTATAATTATGTTAATGTTTCCAGTTGAAATAAGAGGCTTGGTACTTAAAACTCCATTACAGTGCCAAAGTATCTGCACTCATATTACCAGCAAAATGAAATTACATTTTCAATGAACTATGACTTTGTGATACCCTTCATACCTGGTTAATGGTCCTATCTCTCTGGAAAAGGAACGATCAGTTTAGAATAGTGACCATTTGTACTACCAGGCATAATTATTTTAGCAGTTTAAAAATGTATGTCTACACATATTCCTAAGCACTGCATGTCAAGGCTAATGTTTAAGAGCAGGATAGCTATGCTAAACTGGAGAATACATTACAAGATGCCCAAGGAATTGAAAATGTACTGCAGATGGTAGCAAAACATATACATGGTAAGATTCTTGACTTTATAGTTGTCTATATGTAAGACTTTACATCTATGGAATTAAAGTTAATTTCCTTTGCAGTTTAATGCTACAGAGTTCCTTCAAGCATACCAGGAAACTCAGAGTTATTTCTAAGAAAATGGAATCTCTTTTTACCCCTTGGTAATAGAGTAAAACTGTTGTTAAGACCACCAGTCCTTTGAAGTGCAGTTTATTTTCACTAACATGACCTTTTACTTCAAGCAAAGTAAAACAGTACTTTATTTCCTTGAAAGATTTTGAAATACTGTTATTTGGAAGAAAGAGCTTTCTAGGCAATTACTGTAATTCTAAATGCAATAGAGGCAAACAAAACCTAGAATATTACAGATCCTACCCTGCTCAGCGTTAACTCCTACTGCTAACTACATTCATAGTAGTAATTCAGACTTTCTATTACACATCACAGACCATGTTTCCTGTGAGCTAAGTTAGAAGGTTATTAATAGCACCTGAACTTGCTTCTTAGAGCCTTTGGGAAACATTGCCTATAAATCTGCTGTAGGTACCACATGTGCCCAGAAGGAGGCTCTACTGTGTAACTTCATCCTATAGAGAGAATACCTCAAGCTACGTTTTAGCCCAGTTATTGTGGAATTGATTTTCACGGCTCATGACAGAAGCTGTTTTCAGCCCATGAAAAGGAAGTGGCTAAGGCTGATACTCCTAACACAAATAGCAAATTGCTCTATGGCTTTCATAGCCTGCAAGGTCTGTTACCTTAAAGTTCTAATGGACTTTTAACAGTGTTTCCAGCTGAGCAGCAGATGTAAAAGATACTGAACACTGAGAGCTCGGGGTTTTTTTCCGCCCTGAAAGAAACATTTTTACAGACACTGTACTAACAATGGAGCCTAGGACCTGTTCAGTGACCTGTTGAGTTTAAAATAGCAGGACAAGTCTTCTGAAATGAATTGAAATCTTGACTGTTTTTTACAGGTGCCTTATAGGGATATTACTGTTTCTTTGGTAGGATGTAGTTAGAGTAATAAAATCTTATATATGAAATCATGCCTGTCATCCTGAGTGATCCTAAAGCAATATATAAACAATATATATAGAGCACCAGTTAATTGCAGCCACTTCTGGGACGGAAAGACAGAAAACAAACAAACAATGACACACTACTAGAATGGGTATTTACAGATTAGACAGGATCTCTATTTTTGTGGTACCATCACATGCATTAATAAATGGTCTATAACTCAGTTTATCTGCATCAGAAAACTGAAAGGCTGAGTCAATCCTGCTGGCTCCTACAGTTCCAGGGAATCTAGGTATTTCAAACCTGATGCTTAATCCATTAAGGTATATCCTCCAACTCAGACAGTAGAGATCCATTTGAGTGTATATCTCCTATCTGCTGTAACATCGATCCAGAATTCAGACTGTATATGATGATACCGTTGGTCATAGTTACCGAGCTCGTTGCCCTTCTGACCCTTTTCCAGGTCTCTGAGTGTACCCCCGCAGGTATCAGGCCTCATGCCCTCACCTTTTCTGGAGTGAAATTCTATGATTCTTGGACTCATAGGCCAGGTCATAGGTTCTTGTACCCTGAGTTCCAAACATGCCTACTAATCTACCCAGTACCTTCTTTCTTTTGGGAATCTGTAGCTACTGGTGAATACAGTGACGCAAAACAGCCTTCTTAAACCAATTTTTTTTTTAACATTATTAGGAGGAACAAAGCATAACATAAGAGAAAAAGATTATTAAAACAATAAGAGGTAGGCACACATGTCTATCTTACTTCAAATATAATCATTTTCTTGATGGGGGTCTCTGGTAGGCCTGCCACATATGAAGGCTCTGAGTTCTCCTTAGCTCAAAATCCTGCCTTCTCCATTGAGGGAATGTGATCCTTTAAATCCAAGCAAAGTCTTTGAAGTTCTTTTCCTGGATTTGGATCTGCTCCCCAAAACCAGTTTGGAGAGCTCAACTGGATGTTGGAAGTAAGATTTCAAAGTGCATATCTGTTACACTGCCCAGCAAACACTTAAGGACCGTGCGTCTCAGGATCCGCCCCACATTTCCTGACAATCCTGTTACTGAATTAACTCTACATATGCGCACACTGGGAACATCCTTACAACAATCAAGCAAACATAACATAGAATAATAATTCATAAATTATTACAGACCAGCTCCAAATCCTTCAAACCATTACTTTCTGAATGTGTAGATTTATTATCTGAAAAGTAGTTAATATAAAATCCTGGACTCTAAGTAACTTCTGTAGCAACCAGATAATCATTGCCCTTTGATTTTGTCATTTAAATAATTTTTTTTAATTTATATTCTCCAAAATGAAAAATAGTGTAGAAATTAGGTTGAACTTTAAGGTGACAAGAGGGGATTTGAAAGTATTTTATAATATGTTGTATACCACTCACAATATTCTTCTAACTAAGCAATTCATATTTATTTCAGGAGCATTATGACAATATTATTCTCATCAGAAGTTTGGAGATTTCCATAAAACATTCATAGTTACAGTTGCTAGATTTGGATTCAAAACAATCTTTTTCTCCCCTGGATCCAAAATTCATCCATGGTGCGTAGTTGGGTCAATCCTTGTGGCTGTAAATGATGGTGGCATTGGAATCCCAGGAAGGAACTCACAATATTTTGGATGCAGTAGCTGCATTAGAGGAGGGGGCCAGTGGGATGGTTCAGGTGGAAGGGTTAGGACTGTGTGTAGGTGGATTGTGGAAAAGGTGCTGATGTTGAGGTGAGGGGATGGTCTTGTGCACATTGCGGGGTAAGTGGGTCAGGAGTACTTCTCCTTCCCATCAACTCTTTAATCTGATGAGGTTCAATAAGGATAAGTGCAGGGTCCTGCACTTAGGACGGAAGAATCCAATGCACCGCTACAGACTAGGGACCGAATGGCTAGGCAGCAGTTCTGCGGAAAAGGACCTAGGGGTGACAGTGGACGAGAAGCTGGATATGAGTCAGCAGTGTGCCCTTGTTGCCAAGAAGGCCAATGGCATTTTGGGATGTATAAGTAGGGGCATAGCGAGCAGATCGAGGGACGTGATCGTCCCCCTCTATTCGACATTGGTGAGGCCTCATCTGGAGTACTGTGTCCAGTTTTGGGCCCCACACTACAAGAAGGATGTGGATAAATTGGAGAGAGTCCAGCGAAGGGCAACAAAAATATTAGGGGTCTAGAACACATGACTTATGAGGAGAGGCTGAGGGAGCTGGGATTGTTTAGCCTGCAGAAGAGAAGAATGAGGGGGGATTTGATAGCTGCTTTCAACTACCTGAAAGGGGGTTCCAAAGAGGATGGCTCTAGACTGTTCTCAATGGTAGCAGATGACAGAACGAGGAGTAATGGTCTCAAGTTGCAGTGGGGGAGGTTTAGATTGGATATTAGGAAAAACTTTTTCACTAAGAGGGTGGTGAAACACTGGAATGCGTTGCCTAGGGAGGTGGTGGAATCTCCTTCCTTGGAAGTTTTTAAGGTCAGGCTTGACAAAGCCCTGGCTGGGATGATTTAACTGGGAATTGGTCCTGCTTCGAGCAGGGGGTTGGACTAGATGACCTTCAGGGGTCCCTTCCAACCATCATATTCTATGATCATATCCAATCATATTCTATGATTCTATGATTCTATAACTCCTGGGAAAATGTTCATTGTGCAATGAGCCTCCTAAAATATATCTTCCCCTCTCCCACTACTGAGTGCTGTGTAGAGGGCTGGAGAAAGGGAACACTGAGGAACTGCTGCAAGGCTGGTTAAGGGGTTGGATAAGGGTAGGGGAGAGGGAGCAGAACTTCTTTCCATTCATGCTGTTGCTCCCACTGGGTCCTAATACCTATGGATTTTGCTATTTTTTCCCAGTTAACCAGGGTGCAGTGATGCTCCCTAGTGACTTAACCTGGAAGAGATATTAATGTATTTCTATCATGATTTCTTCACCTGATAGAGATGCATTATAGTCCCACTGTCAAACATTTACTTCAGCTTTATAGCTTACCACCCTCTACAATATTATTGCTACTCTGAGCCGTGACTATTTGTCATTAAGAAGGTATTGCTGCTCAGAGTTGGGAAAATGTAGTTCTGCTGGCTCCCAGCTCAACTGAGTTGAGGGGCATATAGTCCATAATGGTTAAGGATAACTAGAAACTTTTAAGTGTTAAGGGTCTTTTTGCAGCTCCTGTTTAACACAGCTATCTTCGAACTTACGTTTTTTCACTATTGCTGTGCTGCTGGGACGTGTCCTATCCTCTCTGAAGTCCTTTTAGGATGAAGGTAGATGGCAGCCTATACCTGATGGATACCTGAAGATCCTACAGTTAGGAGAGGCCCTTTCACTCAGAAGACTCAAGGGAGGGTACAGAGTGGGTGGGCCATCTGGTCCAAGTTGTTAGGAGCAGGAGGAGGATAAGACAGTGGACTTCCTCAGAGATGTCTCATCTAAGAATGCAGTGTCCTGGTGTTGCTGGAGGGATGGGGACAGCTGGGGAGTAGATGCGGAAAATGTGAGGTTGGGTGGATAAGGAGAGGCTGGAAATGAAGGTAGCTCCTGCTTTGCAATATGAGTTCAAAATGAAATGGCAAGGAATCCCATTGCAAACTGAGCCTTGCAACGTTGCACAGTCCCACATACGATCCTCATGTGTGCTGTACACACTGGTGATCTGTGATGGCTACCAATTAGTTTTCAGGGAGTGTTTTTTAGCCTAAGAAGCTGTAAATGATTTACATCCTGGCAATTTGATAGACTGCCCCTTTCCCTTTCTGGAGGAACAGTGGAAGTTGCAATGGGCCCACTACATTTGGTAGAATTTAGAAGGGTCTGCCAGCAGGCATTCTTGTGTGGTTTCCTTATTTTTGAAATTTGTTTCTGTCTTGGTAATCTTCAGGATATGCTATAAAAGTCACCTATTCTCCCAGACTTTTGCTTGGGGGCTGTGAAGAGGGCTAGACAGAGTCAGATACCTTGGTGAAAGGTACCAATATAAGAACCTGCACTGGTGATCATGGGAAGGAAACTAGGGGGCATTTTTTTCGTTGGTCTTTCATAGTCATCATGTCTTCATAGCTGGTATGTTGAGTTTTGCAGGTATCTGCTAATTTTGTTGCACCTAGAAATTTTGGGTTTATTGGAAAAATGGGGTGGTTGTAGATGGGGATGCTGTTTGATTTATTTATTTGTTTTGATTTTAAAAAAGCTCACCGCATACCAGACGGTATCCATTCAAAGCTCTGTGCACCTCTGACAAATATTTTAAACAAAAACACAATAGTGGAGATGCTGAAACATAATTTGTCCAAAGCAGTAGCACTTCTCCCAGCCTACTACATCTCATCTAATCCCCAGTCAGCAGGCTTTAGAGGTGTTAATTTTTAACTTTGTGAGTGTATTTGCTTTTTAATTTGTGCTAGTACTTACAGAGCTGGGAGGGTGCAGTAACAAATGAAAATAAAGTTGTGATGTCTACATACACTCTTTACAATGGTCACACTTAAAGTTTCTTTCTTTTCTCCCATTTTAAGCATTTAAGAAATCTCTCTCTGATAGAATCTTTCAAAACAGAATAAACTTTAAATACAACACAAGTACTGTAGAATGAATGTGTACTATATAAATAAACACATTGATACACATATAAACAATTGTACACATAGTATAAATATTTCCTTTCCTATATTTACAAATCCACAGGCCAATATTGCTTCTATGTGTGAGCAATTTTGGATCCTGGGATGAAAAGGGCAATATAAAATTGGCATATAAAGAAATGGGAAAAATATCTCTTCAGTAGTTTTTGGCTCATACTGCATTTTCTTTAACCAGTTAGAGCTGTGACCATTTACATTGTTCTTATCTGCTTGAAACTTGCATAGCATGTGCGTATTTTAAATAGTTTTGGAAATGGAAAAGAAAAAAAATAAGGTAGACCTATCTGAGAAAACTTCTTTAAAAACAAATCTTCTGTTCTCATTGGTAAAGCAGAGACTCCTCTGTTAGCAGCAACAGCTGCAAAAAAGCAGGAAAGGCAGACTACACTAATATAAGTTGCAAAATGGGTTGGTTGCAGTGGCTCAACAGAGATTTAGCTGTTTCTGAGCAGAAAATCAAAATCTAATTTAAAAATGAAGGTGTTTGGCAGAAGGGGGCTTTATTTCTTGAATTGGTGAAAAGCTAGGAACAATATTCTTTGACTGCTTCTGTTACAAGAGAGTCTTTCATGTTGGCTACGGCCTAGCAATGAGCATTGTTAATTGAATACCTAGAACATAACTAAAATGCACTGATTAAATGCAAACACCTGCCTTTGAAATATAGCCTGACGATGCAGTGAGAAGATACCCAAAAATGGTGTCCTGAAACTGAAAACCGAAACAGGGATTAGTTTGTTCTTAAAGCTGATCTTCAGAAGTCAAAGTCCTTTCTTCTAATAAGAACCCCCAAAACTCTTTAGCCTTTTTTACGGAGGGATCACACAGACTATAAAATGCACATAATTTGACTCTAACCTGGCTGGTTGTGGGTAAATCATAAATTTTGCTGTTAGCAGTATCAGAATAGTACGCTAAAGACCTAAGACCAAATTCTTGACCTTTCCTGTATCCATACTACTCCAGGAGGTGTAACCAAGGGCAGGATTTGGCGAGTGTTCCACCCACCTGGTTTTCACCTGGATAGTCCGAGTTTTGGCTTGTGTGTCCAGATGCCATTTGACAAGCCTGCATGTCCAGGTTTTGGATCTGTGACAACCCTAAGCAGAAGGAAGGAGGCAGTGCAGCAGCAGCAGCCACTGCTGCCTCCGGCGCCAGGCTGCTCATGGGGCTTGCCGTGGAGTGTGGCTTGCAGGGGTGGGGCCTTAAAGGAAGAGGAGGAGAAGGGAGCAGGGCCTGGGGAAGAGGTGAGAAGGGGGTGAGGCCTCAGGGGTCCAGTTACCAGCCATTAGAAAGGTGACAACCCTAGATTTGGCTAAGATTTATTTTTTACATTTTGTGGATGAAAGGTATGAAATAGAAAGGTAAGTGATTACATGTGTAGAGCTCTAAGACAGATGCAAAATAGTATAAATAATGCCTACTCTTATACTGCCTGAAGTCACCTGGGGCCTCACTGAGGTGCAGGCTTGGAAGCAGGGTTTACTGAGAGTAGTATTTGACCCTATATTTGGTGGATTTTTATGCAGACAATGCCAGACTCTTACTTACCCAAATGTAGACAAATATGACAATATTATTATTATTTATTTGTCTAATAGTAGTATCTAGAGTCCCTGATGAAGATTAGGGCCTCATTGTACTAAATGCTGTACAAACACTTAGACTTGCAGAACCGCAGGAGTGCTCTGATCCTGGCATTACTGAAGTACACGTTGGTTTAAACACACTTTTCTGTTATACAAAGAAAGAAGATAGTATAAATAAATATTCTCATTTTTTGAAAATTGTCCTTTTAAAGGACATCAGCTTTATATCCCACTGAGATTTCTACAGTAATTGATGGATCCTTTGTGGAGACATCTTTGTACCTAGTTAATTAGGAATTTAGAGTCTGAGTTTGCGTTTGCTTTTTTAAAGCTGCTCCAGCTGGACACTGTAAATCATTGTCTAGAGCACAATCAGTGTAGAGTACAGAAACCATCCTTGCACAGTGCCAAAACCACAAATTCTTTATACCTTGTATGCCAAAATCTGGTTGATGAAGGATACTTAAATGAATAAATACAGATCATTGATCAAGAAGAGCTTTTTCTTATAGAGGGGTTGGTTTTGAATTGTTTCTCTCCACTGATTTGTACACAAGAGAACAATTGGCAGTTTGTCTATATTCTGCAGTGCAGCACAAATAGATGTGATAGACAGAGTATTTGAAACCTCAATAAAGATGCTACAAATGCAAAATAAGTCTTTTAAAATTGCAGGTAGTAGGCAGTGTTCTCTTTTTTAGATATACCATGACTCTGTCAGTTATGTTAGATTTCATTTTCCTTTTAATATTTATATGACTTTCTTTCTCATTAGTTTTTGGCTTCCTGTCTCCAAGCAGAAATCTTCTAGAGTAATATTTATTTTCCTTTAGTCCATACTTACAGGATGGGAGATTCTATCCTAGGAAGAGAGGTAATGCAATCCTTGGATACATAAATAGAGGAATCTTGAGTAGGAGTAGAGCGGTTATCTTACATCTGTATTCAGCACTGGTATTACTGTTGCTGAAATACTTGTCCAGTTCTGATGTCTGCTATTCAGGAAAGACTGACAAATTGGAGAGAGTTCAGAGAAGAGCCACAAGAATGATTAAAAGATTGAAGACATGCCTTATAGTGATAAACTCAAGGGGGTTAATTTATTTAGTTTTACCAAGAGAAGTTAAGGGGTTTATAAATACCTACATGGGGAACAAATATTTGTTAATAGGCTCTTCAGTCTAGCAGAGAAAGTTATAACATGATCCAATGGCTGGAAGTTGTAACTAGGCAAATTCAAACTGGTAATAAACTGTATATTTTTGACAACGAGGGTCATTAACCATTGGACCAATTCACCCAGGGTTGTGGTGGATTCTCTATCAGTGGCAATTTTTAAATCAAGATTGAATGTTTTTCCAAGAGATATTCTCTAGGAATTATTTTGGGGAAGTTCTGTGGCATGTGAAATACAGGTCAGGCTAGATTATCATAATTATCATCCATTGATGACCTTGGAACTGATGAATTATCTGTGATGGCAAGTGGCGATTTGGTCATTGCTGTCTTCTTGCTTCCTATTTTTTTAGCAAGTTGGCCTTCTAGCCAAAATATCTGCTTTTGATTCTAAAAGAAACTTTATAGAGCTCCTCCATCCCATGTAGAGTAAATACCAGCAAAGTCAATCTCAAGAAGGAAGTATTAAATATTTGAAGGAATGAGCCATGAAGTCACTTTAGGATTCATAACTACTAGTCATCTACAGAAGCACACATGTCGATTTGGTGTTGATGTATTAACTTAGGTTACTTTTTATAGTTGTGCTATAGTGTAGCAAAACCAATAAACCTCTCTAAGAAGACTAATGAAGTTGGCAAATTGAGATAATTGTATTAATAGCTAGTGATCTTCTCCTTGTTCCATTTTGTGGGTTGACTATGATGTAAAGAACTGATTAAATTGTTGAAGGCAATGAATTTCCAGATATGAATCATACTGAAAGGACAAGAGAGGAGGGAAGGATTGGGGAACAGTACTTTGGGGCTCATGTATCCTCACCTCACTACAGAGATGTTCAGATGTACCCTAAAATAGCTGAAATGAACGTACAATGGTTATGCTACCCCATGTTTGTCAACATGCTAGTGTAAGTCTGTGCAGGAACTTGGGGAGGATGTGACAGTAACAAGTAGCTGCATGCTCAGATTAATAGAATTATTTTACTTTTTGATAATCTTGCATTAATATGAAACAGACAAGAATGTGGATGCCATTATCTGATGGTCCATAAGTTCAGGAAGTTAAAGAGAAATACATATATAACAATAGGTTCATCTGATTCTGTACACTGAGACTTCAGTGATTAATAATTACTGACCTGCAAGGCCCTGATTGTACAAACAGATCCAGGCAGGTGGAGTATTAGTGGTGACAGGAGCCTTACATCCAAACAGAATCCCACTGAAGGCAATGAGGTCTCTGTGCTGATATAAGGAGCTATCTGCATGAATCTCTTTGGAACACTGGGGTCTTAAATTGCAAAGGCAAGGCCAGGAGTATATGCAGAATACAAACAGGAGAATTACCTACAAAAATATTTATGGGGTAGATTTTCCAGCTTGCTTCTGTAGAACTCACAGTTCATTCCAAAGGCACTTTTTTTTCTTTCTTTTTCAACACTTTCTATTCTCCCCACCTCACACAAGCACCAATTTGAAAGGAAGAAGAAGTCAAGAGCAAAGTAATTCCATCATTTTCCTCATATTTGCTGGAATACATAATTTATCTTTACAGAAGTGTCACAGTGCGATCTAGAGAAAGTCAGTTGCTTCCGACTATTCTCCAGACATCCTGAAGACAGTTTAACACAATGCATATGCTTCCATAGTATATTCTCAATTTAAAAGAACTGAGTTTTCTTTATGAGTATGACCCCTCAATCTCCCTCCTTCCCAGTGCTAATTGGACTTATTGTAGAACTTGACTTTGGGGAGGAAGAGGTCAACAATAATTTTATGAAATGTTGATAGGAATTTTTATTCTATATGCACTATGAAAAGTGTACAAGAGAGGTCAGTTGAACATAAATACAGCCCTGGAGCAAGAAAGATGATTGCATTAAAATGAATGAAGTTACGCCTGTAGTGTGAGGACATAAACATAAAGAGCCATGCTTTAAGCACCAACTAGAAAACTCCCTGATTGGGAGTTCCTCCTTCTTTTAAGCTCCACTTGCAACACATTATGGTCCTCTCTGGAAATGGTGGAGGACCAGGAACTCTATATCCACTCCACAACTCCCACCTACATTATAGATGAATTCAGCCCAAGTGTCTTCATGTATTCAAACAAGATAAACACTGCATGGGTACACTAGGTGAACTGATAATGCATTTAATGGGATTTTATTGCATTTCCCTCCCCCCCCCCATTTCAAGAAGACTATACTTCAAAGACTATGCTGTTCAAAATATTAGCCTAGGCAGCAAAGAAATCTTTTTATAGTAAATAACAGGGAGTCATACTCTGACAGAAGATAGCTTTATCGTAAGATTATAGTGTTGCTTCGTCCCAAAGTTTGTTTTCATCAAAGCTGAATCTACTTGAAACTGGTCAGGACAGCTGGTTTCCACCCCTGACTCCTACCCCACTCGTTCGAGAGAGATTTTAACTAAATCCTGTTTTTTTCTTGTGTTGATATTGTTAATTTAAGTGTTAAATAATCAAATATTCCTCCTTTGACTGTGACTGCAACTCACCAATGAAGTTCTAAGAACTACTAGAGAAAAATGTGAGATTGTAGAATAATATTCTAAGGGATTTGATGGAAGCCTCATTACTTTAGTCATTTCATACTTAATTGGATAAATCTTACATGGCCAAATTCACCATCACTTTATGTTGTTTTCTGTCAATGATGAAAAGCCTGATTGCTAAAAGTGCTTTGGTGGATCAGTTTGCAGTGCCAAAAAATGTTGACAATTCCACAGTGAGAAAGGGGTGAGAATTGGACCAGAAGGGGTTATTGTAGCCCCAAAAGAAAGCAACTGTAGACAAAAAATGTGTGTGATTAGAGAGCCTGGAAATCCATTGATGCAGCAGCTATACTCAGAACCCATGGATTCTTGGGAAGGTTAACAGTGTCCACTCCCACCATGCCGAATCCTGATAGAGAGGGAAAATGGAAAAACTGTCTGTCTTCCTTAGGAACAAATCCCTGCATTAGGCTTAGCTGCTGGTAACTGACTAGAGAAGTAGTCATGAACGGCCATAATGACATTGGCCAGTTTTGTTTATTAGTTTGTAGCTCTGAAAAGTAACTCATATTTTCTCTCTCTATCTCTGTCATTCACACACAGACACTACCTGGAAGACATTTATTTTTTGCTAGTGACCTTTTTCATGGACTGTCCATGGACTGTCCAAGTACTGTAATGATCTTGGCTCCCAGAACAGCATGGATATTTAAAAAGGAGGTTAGTCCAATGGGACACCCCAATTAAGAAACCCCCAAATCTTTCATACATAATTATTAGGCAGTCAGATAGGGAAGAGCCTATCCCCCTGTTAGGATATTCCATGTTATACTATTAGGATGGTCTTGAACATGCTCAGTAGATTCTTTCTGATGTCACCAGATGTTTTCTGATTGTCACATATATCATTCAGTCTGGGCATAGTCACAGATTCCACAGTGGCAATAGGGGCAGCAGTGATTGTGGTTGCTGTTGAGTGGGAGTTTTAAAATTTTCACTAGAGAAAAATGATTTGACTTGACATCTGAAGAGCCTCTGCGTGTTACAGAGCTATCACTGGCCAACAGCCATGTCAAGGTTTCTTCCCCACTCTGAACTCTAGGGTACAGATGTGGGGACCTGCATGAAAACCCCCTAAGCTTATTTTTACCAGTTTAGGTTAAAACTTCCCCAAGGTACAACTATTTTACCTTTTATCCCTGGACTTTTTTGCTGCCACCACCAAGCGTCTAACAAATATATATAATAGGGAAGGAGACCGCTTGGAAACATCTTTCCCCACAAAATCCTCTCAAACCCTACACCCCCTTTCTTGGGGAAGGCTTGATAAAAATCCTCACCAATTTGCATAGGTGGACACAGACCCAAACCCTTGGATCTCAAGAACAATGAAAAAAAGCAATCAGGTTCTTAAAAGAAGAATTTTAAAAGAAGAAAAGTAAAAGAATCACCTCTGTAAAATCAGGATGGTAAATACCTTACAGGATAATCAGATTCAAAATATAGAGAATCCCTCTAGGCAAAACCTTAAGTTACAAAAAGACACAAAAACAGGAATATCCATTCCATTCAGCACAGCTTATTTTCTCAGCCATTTAAACAAAACAGAATCTAATGCAGATCTAGCTAGATTACTTACTAAGTTCTAAGACTCCATTCCTTTCTGTTCCCGGCAAAAGCATCACAGAGACAGAGACTTTGTTTCTCCCCCCGTCCAGCTTTGAAAGTATCTTGTCTCCTCATTGGTCATTTTGGTTAGGTGCCAGCGAGGTTATCCTAGCTTCTTAACCCTTTACAGGTGAAAGGGTTTTTCCTCTGGCCAGGAGGGATTTTAAAGGTGTTTACCCTTCCCTTTATATTTATGACAAGTCACAAAGGCAGTTTGATGTAGAATTGAGCCTTAAGCTGCTGTTGGAAACCATCAAGATAATGAGTTGGTTCCAGAGAAAATAGGTTCATTATTTTTTAATTGGGCTGCTTTTCAAGCAACTCATGAGCTGCTTATCAGAATACAATAGGAGTTCCATATATCACTGAATTTAAGAAATTATAAAAAAGCATTGGAAGTTAATACCTGCCACATGATGTATCCATTGAATACTCTCTAGACCTTTACCACGTCTGCTTTTCACATGTCTTTAGAGTCTCGAGGATGAGGTGGAAAAGAAAAAACCAAACCCTCCTTATGTCTTCAGTATATAAATAAGAACTGACAAAAATACGGTACTTAAAGTGAAACTTTAACAAGACCAAAAACATTCTAGCAAGATTACTTCTGGGAGTACTTATAACAAATGAATACAGTACATCTTTCTCTGGGAATTAACACCATTATAGTCTCATTTGGGATATTTATTCAGGATTTATGGAGCAGTTTTCAGGAGAGTTTTGTAACAACAAAATGAGAAAAGCAACAAAATGCACACACATTTTAAAAATGCTGTTGCCAAACAAGTAAGAAATACACTGAACATTCAATATAAAAATGTTTCCATTGCATTCAGATTATATATTTAAACACACAGAAAATGAAAAAGTTATGGTTCACATAGTGACATTAACTTGTCCACATTGTACATTCTACAGGACTTGAAAAACTCAGATACCTGTGGTGAGTAGGAATTTTGGGTAGGACAGTGGTCTGACTATGGTCAGGGATCATAATAGCTGGAGCTACAGGCTTCTTCCCCTCAGCCTGGGAGCAGAGTAGGCAAGGAGCCCTACATCTTTCAGAGGAGGGAATGGTTGCAGAGCAGAGCAGCTCAGGTACTGCTACTGTTTTCTGAGGGTGGAAGAAGAAGCAGAATGTGTACAACTGTGGTGCCATTATTGTTTTAACCTGAGACCCTGAGAGGGTCAAGAGAGTGCATATGGGTGAGTGGCTGAGTGCATGTGGGTAGGTGTAAGAGGGCTCTTCAGGCAAGTCCTGCACTGTCACTTCAACTGCTCTTTACAAACATAGCCCCAAACTAAAGAGAGCAGTTGAAAATGGATCAGCAATAAAATACCCTTTAAGTTTGGCAGCATTATCAATGCACGAATCAAAAGCATACCTGCTGGGCAGACAATTCATAGCTGCATTTGCAAATTGATGCACCTGGTGCAGATTTGCAAGTTAATAGTATGTCCATAAACACATCTGATCCACTTTTCACAACATACTTGAATAGCTGGAGCTTACTGAATAATAACTGCATTGACATAGCATGACGTCTTTGTGAGAGAGATGGGGTAAAAGTTCATTGTTCAGATAGGGACAACATTGTTAACTGAGGTGACATTAAGCATGTGGGATTCCAGCTTGTAGTCTTCTTCATTTGAGTGTAAAATTCTTGAGATAATTTCTTCTGGCTGGTGTATTATCCACAATAATTCATTTCAAAATCTTTATATTTCCAATACCGGCATTTTCTCCTTATGCAGTGGCTGGCTTGTGGAATTACTCACTTTTTCTGAAGCTGGGACCCAGGTATCTGGATAATGTCCACAAATTGGTTGTTGGATTCTTTCCCATGGATTCGGGAAGTAGTAAAGTGAAGGATTCAGTTTGGTATGCGAGAATTGTATGTAAATATGGTGTCATGTAAATATTCACATGCTTCACTATATGTCATTTCCTCCCATCTGTTCATTGTTTGTTTAAGCTTTTTTCGAATGTATTTGGCCATTCTGGTCCTGGAGTTTCAAAGTGTTGCTTTGTTTGCCAATTTTAGAAGCAGAAAGAAGATAATTGGAAGTGGTTTTATCATATTCTATCCACAGTCCACTCTTTCAGTGCCCTTTACATGTAGCATTCCGATAGGAATGCGTCTTTACATTCTACTCATTAAACAGAAGCCTAATTTTGCAAGGATAACGATCAGAAATCCAGTTTATTTTGTGCAAGACCAACACATCACTGTAGCTGTCCCTGGCTGGTGGGCACACTGGGTGAAATCCTGGCTTCGTAAAAGTACCTGGCAAAACTCCCTTTGACTTCAATGGCTCCAGGATTTCCCTCACTAATGTTTCCTTTGCCCTTTGCATTTTTTTTTTCATTTGGGCTATTGTGCCTTTAGCTTGGTAGATATCAATTCTCTGGTCCAGTAAACTTAGGCCTCAACTGGAGTATTGTGTCCAGTTCCCTGTGCCACATTTCAGGAAAGATGTGGACAAATTGGAGAAAGTTCAGAGAAGAGCAACAAAAATGATTAGAGATCTAAAAAACATGACCTATGAGGGAAAATTGAAAAAAGAGGGTTTGTTTAGTCTGGAAAAGAAAAGACTGAGAGGGAACAGCGTAACAGTTATCAAGTATATAAAAGGTTGTTACAAGGAGGAGGGAGAAAAATTGTTCTGTTTAACCTCTGAGGATAGGACAAGAAGTAATGGGGTTAAATTGCAGCAAGGGCAGTGTAGGTTGGACATTAGGAAAAACTTTCTACCTGTCGGGACAGCTAAACACTGGAACAAATTGCCTAGGGAGGTTGTGGAATCTCCATCACTGGGGATTTTTAAGAGCGGGGAGAGCCGAGCTGCCCCCAGCGTGCCGCTGAAGAATCAAAGGTCCACGAGTGCTGCTGCTGCCATGCCAGCAGCACTCCCTTGGTGGCGCTCCTCCTGCTGCACACCCCCATGGATGGTCTTGCGCACCTCCTGGAGTGCGCGCACCCCACTTTGGAGACCACAGGTCTAGATAATACCTAGTCCTGCCAGGTGTGCAGGGGAGTGGGCTAGAAGTCCTCTCGAGGTCTCATCCAGTCCTATGATTCTGTGACTAGGGATGCTACAAGTTGCTTAGGAACATAAAACTCGCCTTACTGAGTCGGACCTAAAGGTCCGTCTAGTCCAGTATTCTGTGTCTGAGAAGTGGCATGAGATGCCTCAGAGGAATGTGTAAGAATCCTGCAGCAGGCAGGTGTGAGGTAATCATGCCCCCCTACCCCCCGCCCAGGTCTCTAATAGTTAAATTAGTTAAATCCTGATGCTCGAGGTTTACATCCCTTCCAATATTTTTGTCATCATTATGATAACTCTTGATATGCATATAAATGTCCAATCCCTTTCTGAATTTTGTTAAGGTCTTGATCTCAATTACTTTCTCTGGCAATAAGGTACACAGTTTAGTTGCACGTTGTTTACAAAAGAATTCCCCTTTTTCAGGTTTTAATTTTCCATCTTTTAATTTCATTGAATGTCACTTTGTTGTTGGGTTACGAGACAGGGCAAGCAGAATTTCCTAATTTGTTTTTGCTATACCATTCATTATTTTCTATATTTTTATCATATCTCCTCCTTTTCTAAGGTGAATTACCATCCTAACAATCCCTTTTCAATTTCTCTTCATATGGAAGATTTGCCATGGTCTTGATCATTCTCATCATTCTTCTTTGCGCTCCTTCCAGTTCTACAGTATTGTTTTTGGACTGGGATGGCTAGTACTTGACACAGTAGACTCATTGAGCAGACTCTAGAACCGTGAAAGTGACAGAATAGCACAGAGGAGAAATAGAGTGTCTAGACAGGCATAAACAAGACTGTTGTTCGGTTGTAGAGCCCCGATATTTCCTGGCTTCACCCATAGTACAGGATATATTATTTCCTTGAGTTTAAAATAAATGTCAGTGTATTTTATATTAATATTTTCCTTCCATATCCCCAGTGATAGAAAAACGTGGGGCAAAAGGGTAGAAGAATGAGCTCTGAACAGAGGGGCTGTCTCAGCCTTTTCAGTTTCTCTGTGTATGTAAGTGTGTTTCCCAGAGCAATGATAACTTGTTTCTGGAGGACAAGTTATTGTATACCTTCTTTGACTTGTTATCTTTAAGGATAGTCTAGGCTTCCACTGTCTTCTCTAGTCATTAGTGATGACTCTGTGGTTCCTGAAGTGGGCTGCTGGTCCATTTTTTGGGGTTGTTTAATCAGCAAGATTTTACCAGGACTGTGTAGTATTAAGGTGTCAACTCTGTCACCACCTGGGCTCTTTGATTCTACTATTCATGTTATGGATCATACACAAGCACTATGTATTTTGGCTTTAGTTGCTTTGCTATGCGATCAAAGTACTGATTTTGCTTTCTTTTCAGAAGATTCATTGTTGAAACACAGGTGTGTGTGTTTTTTTTCTTTCCTTTGTGCACCTGGAGACCCTAGCTTTCCATTTCCTCGTTAGGAGTAATTCAGTAAGTGATTGTCCACAAGCCAGAAGAAATGTCTTGCAAGCAAAATGATCATGACAGGGTTCCTCTGCTTTCTCAATTGTCTGCATAGAGAATTAATACTCAGGAAACCAAGGAACTGGTGGCATGTCTGCAGTCACTAATGGTTTGTTTGTTACCTTGTTTTATATTTGACGTATATGGCACAGCTTCTTGATCATGTTGGTATTATCTCTATTCTTAACTAGCCACTATGTAATTCCTGTCTAGTTGCTTTTTTTCCCTCTCCCTATCCTATAACCCAGGGGTTCTCAAACTTCATTGTTCTGCAACCCCCTTCTGATAACAAAAATTAGTACACGACCCCAGGAGGGGGCACCAAAGCCTGAGCCCACCCAAGCCCCGCTGCCCGGAGCGGGCGGGGGGCAAAGCCCAATCCCAAGGGCTTCAGCCCCAGGCGAGGGGCCTGTAATCTGAGTTTGGGCTTGGCCATTGGGTTCAGCCCCAGGCCCTAGCAAGACTTATGCCAGCCCTGGCGACCCCATTCGAATGGGGTCATGACCCACTTTGGGGTCCTTACCCACAGTTTGAGAACCGTTGCTATAACCAGATGTAAGGTAATGCAATCCATTAGTGTATTTCAGTCTGTCCACTTAGATACAGTAAAAGTTAAATAGATATTATACTATGTAAGGCTGTAGCATCCAGGAATTGTAAAGGCTACTAACTGTCTGAAACTCAGTTATAAATATATATAATGTGGATATTTTGAAAAATAACAAAAGGACCTAGACGGCACCAAGAAGTGAAAATTTCAGAAAGTAATGTTTATTCATTTTCGAGCTGTATGAACAAAGTCTTCAAATCTACTTATTGTGGAAAAGGTGAATGCTTTTCAAACATGGCTGAAAAATGACCATTTTTTTTCTCCAAACTTTCCAAAACAGTTCAACATTCAATAATTTCATCCCAAAATGTGCAAGGAGTTGTGAACTGAAAACAGTGGCTATAATGCAATTCCTGACATACTGAAACTTTATCCATAGTGGGAACCACCAGGCAGCCATTATAATATTATATTTAGACAATATACATAAGTATGAATAAAATATTTAGCTGAATTAGTTCAAAACATCAGCTTTTGTGAAGTTCAGAAGTGAAGAGAATAATTGTGTGCTACCTTAAGAAGTTACATACAGATCATACTATGAGAGACACATTTATTAATATTAGCTTATATTGGACCAGATTCTAATAACTTTACTTCCATCAAGTAGCACCTTACTCCATGAGCAATCACATTGGCTTCAGCTTGGACAAATATGGAGAAGGATACTGTTCAGTGTGAAAGGGGATACCAGAATCTGTCCCGGTGTGAGTAGGACTTAGCGGGAGAATTTAGAAGTTAAGGAAATGTTCCGAGAACTGAAAGAGGGAACAGTATTAATGCTTGTAGACAAGTGTGAATAAATACTAATTACTGGAACAGAATGTAGGAAGATACATTCTACAGATAATAAGTGTGTAGGCTTCAGTGAGAGAGAGCATCTATGAAATAACAAGTAACAGGGGGATCCATTACCAATGCTTATGCTGTTCTGTGTATGATTTACTGTGGACTAGATGGCACAAGAAGTGAAGATATGCAATTTCAGCTTTGAAATGAATTGAAAGTTGCATATTTTCTGAGAGGGGAAAAGCTCTAAACTGATTGTCATCTGAGAATGACATAATTTAATTTATACCGTATAAAATTTAATAGCTTGGGAGAGAGGATAACTTGTAAACAAGGACAAAATAGTGCTATTGATAAGAATGTGATAAATTAATAGTTGATTGCAAGATCAGATTATTAATGTAGTTAAAGCTTGATGATTACATACCGAAAAAAGAAGAGGACAAGAAAAAGCTTAGTCTGTATCAGAAAATAAAATGACTATTTTGGTTTCATCCTAGTTTCTATTTATCCACCACATGTGTTTTCTTAAAAGAGGCCAAGAACTGGATTAGCAGATTCAGGAGGGCCTTAATCCTGCAAGTTGCTCTGTGCGGCTGGCCCCTTTGTCTTCACTGCGGCTCCATGTGGGTGGAAGCAGAACAACTTGAAGGATGGGGCCTACCTCAGGACTAATATTAATTACCAGCATTTTCTGTGCTATGTCTTGCATTAGTTATGATATGAACGCTGTAATGCAAAGAGTTTAAGAGCTCTATGGGAAGAAGTAGATGTGCAACCATTAACAGGATTCTAATACATTTTGCTTGTTAAATCTTCATTTCCAGATAAAAATATATTATTTTGCACTAATTCAAGTCCTCTGGTGTTACATGCCTGGCAAATCCTCCTCCTACATCATATGCTGAAAGCCTCTTGTCATATGTACAGTAAACCAACTGTTGTGTGACAAACATTAACATCTGAACAGCCTTACTGCCTACTTTTGGCAAAATACTGGGTGTGTGTGTGTGTATGTGTTACAAATAAAAGTACATAATTGTCCGTTGAATACTGAAACTGTAATTCAGTCACAACTGGTACAATTTAGAAACTGATTGGGATCCTCTTACTCATTTCAGGAAACTATCCAAAATATCCCCAAACCTATCGTTAACTGAAGAGCATGCTTGTGTTCAAATAGATTCTTTATTTTTTTCTCCATTCTTTTGCAGGTAATGATGTTTTCTTCATTGTAGCAGTCTGTGCCAAGATTTCGAAGACAATTTAAAAATTGGTGCACTCTTTTTTTATGGGATCACAAGCAACATATATTTAACAATTTCAGTTCCTGAGAAAAGCATTAAATGAGAGTGATTAATTATATGAATCCAAGGAAAGACATGGAAGATCTGTTTAAGAAAATAATCACAAAGAGGCAGTTCAGAGACTAGGAATATTGTCAGAAATACTCTCACACAAATATTTGTGCCTGATAAATTTTGGAAAACAAAATGAGTCCTTCGGAATTAGTATGCAAATTAGCAAAATAAAACTAGGTCTTATGTCTAAAAGCATAGGCATTGCATCTGACTCTTCTCTGTTTTCTCTTCCTTTCCTTGTTGTTATCATCTACCATCTACTCAACTCCTCCCCATCAGAACATTCTCTCTGATTTTGACTCCTGGGTCTCTCTCTTCCTGTCCTCACAGTCACATCCTCGGTGATTTCAGCTTCCATGTTAAAGATGCAGCTGACCCATTAGTTTCATGTTTCCTCACCCTTGACCTGAACTCCTGGTTTAGCTCTTACACTCACCATTCACTTGACTTGGTCTTCACCAAACACTCTATCTCTCTGATGTTTCTGTTGCTAAGTTCCCCTCTCCAACAACCACCTGGTCTTTTTTAACATCAGCCCCTCCCTCTCAACCTTTCATTTGGCTTTTCTGTGACTTCCAGTCCATCAGTATTGAAGACATATTGTCTGCTCTCAGCCCTCTTCTCCTTTCCCTCTCCCATCTTTGTTCCATTTATATGGTTGTTGCTTCACTCTCTTCCACCCTTAACTCTTTTGCCCGTCTCCCATTCTTCTCTTTCAGTTCCAGCCTATACCCTCTTGAGTCTGGCTTCTGCCCTTTGCACTCCACTGAAACCCCCTCACCAAAGTCTCTAATTGCCTCATTGTAGCCAGATCTCAGAACCAGTATTCCACTCTCATCCTCCTTGACCTGTCAGCCACCTTTGTCACAGTTGACTATGCTCTTCTTAAAATCTTGTCCTCTCTTGCTTCTGTGACTCCATATTCTCTTGGTTCTCTTCCTACCTCTGTAAATGTTCCTTCAATGGGTCTTTTGGAGACTCTGCCTCTTCTCCTTCCAACTTTCTGTGGGGGTTCCACCTGGCTCTGTCCTTGGTCCCCTTCTCTTATTCCTTTTCACCTTATCTCTGGGTAATTTCACTTTCAAAAAACAAATTAAACTACCATCTCTACACTGATGTTTCACAGATTCACCTCTCCACTACAGGCTGGAGGTGGTTGGGAATTCTTCAATTAAACTTTTTTTTTTCAAAAAATGTCACGAATCAGGGACAATTTTGACAAATCTACTGACTCAAAAAAATTTACAAATTCATTAAAATTGTTGAAACATTTCATTTCAACATTTTGAAAATGAAAAATTCTGTATTTTTATTCAAAATGACTTTTAATTTAGAAATTTAAGCTAATTAAACTAAAAATGGTACCAAAAATGGAAAATTTATTGAAATTGAAATATTTGGATGGACCTGAGATGAAGTTGTTTTGGTTTTTCAGTTGGTGAATGTTTTCAAGATTTCAAATTGTCATCTCAGTTCATGATCAGAACAAATTTTGAACTCTCGAAAATATTTGAGGGATGGGAATACTCTTTTCTGTCTAGCTCTACTCCAGACCTATTTCCTTCTCGCCAAACTAAAATCTTGGCTTGTGTCTTTGACTTCTCCTCATGTATGTCTAGCTATTAAGCTCAAGCACAACATGGCTAAAACAGTGCTTTTAATCTTTCTGCCAAATCTTTCTGGACAACACCACCATCCTGCCCCTCACTCAGGCCCATGACCTGGGTGTCGTCTTTAACTCAGCCTCTTTCTAGGTCTTCACATCTCAGGCTATGTTTAAACCTTGCAGATTCTTTCTGCATAGCACCTCTAAGGTATGCCCTTTCTGTCTATCCACACAGCTAAAACTCTCATTGTGGCTCTCATCACCTCATGTCTCGATTACTGCAAATTTCTGTTTACTAGCCTTAGCGTACGCAATCTTGTCTTGCCCATATCCATTCAGAATGTTGCTGCAAAGCTCATTTTGCTAGCCTCTTGCTTTGATCATGTCATTTTTGAATCCCTCCACTGGCTCCCCTTTCTTTATTTGATCAAACATAAGTTGCTTGTCTTCACTTTCAAGGCCCCTCACTACTAATCCCTACCCTACCTATTATTTCTCATTCAATACTGAAAGGTTGATTCCTACCTCCAATTGGCCCACAACAGCAGCCTCCACCACCCACTTGTTAAATGTTCAAACAAGCACCTTTGTGCTCTCTCAAGCTTGAATGGATTTATTCTGAAACAAACTGTTTCCTTGACCTACAGACACACAGAATGAGGCCAAAAAGCAGCACTCTTTCTATTTCATCTGCATACATTTATTTAAATAACTGCACCTCTACCAAGTATTTCCTATGGAATGCTCACAAAGGCACATTGATAGATGGTAATGAGGGTGGGGAGCATTACTAATTTATTTTAATATAGGAATAATATGCAGGTATCATTTTGTTCCATACATTTTAGTATGTAGGAGTTTCCATGTTTCAATGGTGAAATTCATACCTACAATGGTGTAAGATTCACAATTCTTATTTTACAAAATTCCACATGAATATCTTTAGTGATCTGCTCCTTGTGATCTTGGACTCCTACCCTGAAGTTTTGAGGTATTCACTGTTTTCATCCAGTAGCTGTTCATGCATCAGAAACTTCCAAAAATGTAAGGTTTGGCCTGTTTCTGATGTACAAGCCATCACTGCTTAAAAATTGATGTATGTCACCCATTCAGAAATGTCAGCTTTTGATCAACAACTACGCTATTTAAAAAAAAAATCATCATGTAATTTAGTGCATTTTCCATTAAAGTGAGGCCATCTGCAGAGTTCATAAAGATACGTTTATTAATAAACAAGCAAGCTCCCAAAGCTTTGGGGTTTTTAATTAATTTTGTATTTGGTTATGAATATTTTTATCACCTCTAGTTCTAATCACCTGGTTGCATAGGATATTGGCAACCCTATCCTTCTCTGCTCCGAACGTACTGGAGTAATACTAATTAATGCCATTATTTGATCATGGCTGCTTTGTGAAATTCTAATTGCCCACTCACATGATTTTTACCATGTTCCATGGTTTTTTCTTATAGTCAGCATCACAGTAAAGGGCAGGTGAGTAGACTTTTTCCCCAGGCTAGTTCATTTTCATGGCACATTTGGAAGATTTAAGGATAGCATAATCTCTTATTTTGTTCTTTTGCGGACCTTCATGTTTCTGACTCCAGTACAGAGGCTATGCATTTTCAACTGATTGTCTTGATGCTATTTTTGTTTTCCTATTCTCTCCCTTGCTTAAGATTTATCCCCAAGTACCAGTGGTCACATTATAGATGTGTTTTTGTTCCTCGTGCAGAAGAGGCTGCACAAACACTTTGAAATACTAAGTTGATTCAGACTTGAAACCAAAACGTTTTCTACATATAGTAACTATGATAAAACCTGAAAACAATGAGCTACTTCCTTGATTCATTCATTCATGTACAGCAAAACAATGTACCTTTCTTAAGCGTAAATCTCAGTTGAGCGGGTCTTAACTAAAGGCTAAAAAATTATAACATAGGGATATGTGAAGTAGTTACTTAGGACTAGGGTTGCCTATGGGAAGTGGCTGTTAGTGCAGGCCTTACCTTTTCTTAAAAAACCCCCCAAAAAACAACAACAAGAAGGGATGTGCATATAAATGAACTAATAAACAAGCAAAAATTTGGAGACTCCCTGGTTCATATGTTCCTCTATATTTGTTAAGCCTTTTCTGCCTACCAGTATTTTTCTGAAGTGTAGTTTAGGAGTTTAAAGGAACTAGCACTTACCAAGAACAAATTCATCAAAGGCAGCCTTATTTCAAGCCATATCTTCTACAGGTACCAAATCAAATTCATTACAGAAGTCTATTACATCAACACTAATACCTTTATCAACCAAACTTGTAATTTCATTAAAAAAAAAAGTCAATTTGATATGATCTGTTTTCCACAAGCCCATGTTGATTGGGATTAATTATATTCCCCTCTTTTAATTCTTTATTAATCGATTCTGATATCAGCTACGCCATTATTTTGCGTGGGACTGATGTCTGACTGACAGACTTATAATTACCCAAATCATCACATTTACCCTTTTTAAAAACTGGTATAACATTAGTTTTCTTCCAGCTTTTGGGAACTTCCCCAATGTTCCAAGACTTAATGAGAATCCACAATAGCGGTCCAGTGATCTCCTCAGCCAGCTCTTTTGAAACTTTTGGATGCAAGTTATTTGGACCTGCTGATTAAAAAAATCTAACTTTAGTAGCTACTGTTTAACATCCTCCTGAGATACCAGAGGACTGGAAAGAGGATTATGAAGAGACTACATCATTTCCCCCTCCCCAATACAGAACAGAAATATTTATTGAACGCTTCTGTATGTTCTGCATTACTATTAATAATTCTACCCTTTCCATCTAGTAATGGACCAGTACCATGGTCAGGATTCTTTTTGTTCCTAATATACTTAAAAAACTCTCTATTGTCCTTAACTCTGTTGTCCATTGATTTCTTTGTGTCCCTTTGCTTCCCTTATCTATTTTCTACTGTTCCTAGCTTCTGATTTATATTCATTAATATCAGCTTCCCCTTTCTTCCATTTGGTATATACAGTTTTTAAATTTTTTATAGTTACCTTCACTTCTCCTGTAAACCAGGCTAGTTTTTTTAACCAGTATGATCTTATTCCTCAATTGTGGGATTGTGGCTTTTTGGGAATCCAGTTAAGTGTTCTTAAAAGATTCCCAATTTCCATTCACATTTTTTGGCTTAAATTCTTCCTCCCAGCTGATTTGGCTCAATTGTTTTAAGCTTTGTGAAATTGACCCTTTTAAGCACAAGTATATTTGTGCCAGGTCTGGAGTTTATTCTGTTTGCACATTATAAATGTGATCAAGTCATAATCACTTGCGTTGTCAGATGTTTGGGTGTGTGTGTGTTCTCTGTGTTTGCTGTCCCAACTCTGTGCAGACAGCTGGCACAGCAGACCTCAATTGAACCGCCCAATGACCACAAGATCTGTTAAGATACGAAGGCACTCCGTCAGGTACCAGTATCCCACAGAGTATACCAGACCACTAATACATGTATTCCCATAACAATGGACCAGCTCAGTGAACAGCGGGACTTTCTGTTCCCCCCTAGGCCAGACAGAGACACTTCCTTTGAGGCTTCATTTTATACATCAATACACACAAGTCACGTATTGCCCCTCTGACGTGGTTAGTTACTGTCCCCTGATGTGGTTTGTTACCACCCATTACCTTGTACATGTTGGCTTGATCAAAATATCCCGAGTCATCACACTGTCATCCTGACCTTATCTTCATGAGGGCTGAGTGTGTTCTTGTTATCTTTGGGGGTGGGGGGGTTGTACCATACTTGGTATGGGATGGTCTAGTACCACCCTTCTGGAATGTATGTGTGTGAGTGTCCTATGCACAGCACTTCTTAGGAATGCGTGTGTGTTTTTGCAATGCCAGCCCTGTTCTTGCCCGGTTCTGTGAGCTTGCAAGCAGGCCGAGCTGGACGTCTGCTCACAGCCTGACTTTTGCCTATATCAGCAAAGCTTGCCCGCTACTTTAACTCAGGCCTCATACCAGGCCTGTGATAGAAGGGCTTATGGCTCAGGCTCTCTTTTTACGACAAGTTGTACTAAAACTAGCATTAATTTTTAGTTCTGTGATCAGGTCATTTTTATTTGTCAAGGCAAGGTTTAATATAGAATTCCCCTGTGTGGAAGGCAACACTTTCGGAGTTAAGAAATGGTCATCTATAATTATTTAGAAATTTCAAGGATGCTTTAGTACTAGCAGCATAGTATATATCACATAAATTGAAGTCCCCCATGATCATGCAGCTTTTCCCCCCTACATGTTATAGATAGGTGCATGAAGAGGTGGCCATCCTGTTCCCTCATGTGATTTTGTCATCTGTACCAGACACCAACTAATACCCCTTTTTGCGCTTTATCTGCTAGGACATTGATCCATAAACATTCAAGATCATTTTTTTTTGAGTTATCAGTGACTCAGAAACAGGTAATGAATTTTTTGGCATAGAATGTCACTCACCCTTTTGCCCACTCAATCCTTCCTAAATAGGTTATAACTATTTACTTTAACATTCCAATTATATGAATCATCTGACCAGGTTTTAATATGACCAAGTAGATCGAATTTATGCTCATAAATAAGCAATTCAAGTTCCTCTCATTTGTTCCCTGGCTTCTAGCAGTGGTGTACAGGCAATTAAATAATTTCTTCTCTGTATTTCCGTTGGTGCCTTAATTAATTTTGTATTAATATTTCTGAGACTCACCATTCCTTTGCCATCAGCAAATATCTGTGAAGCCCACTGGGAAAGTATCTCAACCCGGTCTAGTGCTGGTCCACAAAGAGGATCAGTTACTCTGTTAGCTCAAGTGGCAGATGTCTGTGAGGTAGATCTAACTGTTCCAATCCTGCTGATAGACTATGCAGGTGTCAGTATGATTCCACATAATGCAATTTGTTTGTTTGTTTGCTTTTTTAAAAAAACCTAGGAAATAGAGGGTCATGTAATTAAAGGCCGTATCATAATACATACGAAGGGAGCCAAATAAAGGTTGCACAAGTAACCTTGATTCTGGCATTTCCTAACTTTTGAGTGCTCAGCTTTCCAAACTTAAAAATGTTCTTTTAAGGTAGGTGGGGTTGTTGTTGTTGTTGGTGTGTGTAATACGCATGCACTCTGTTTGTAGCTTTAATAAGATTATACATGCATATTGTTGTATTTAATCTTTCAGGATGAAATTCACCCCAGTTCAGACAGTCTGCCCATTCATTGTCAATGCACTATTTAACTCCCATCTAAGCCCTCAAAATGAGATTTTAGAGGGACTGGTCATTTGCAGGCCCTCTGCACAGGGGTGAATTTCACCCGTAGCGAGCAAGCCTAATTCAGCAAGATGGTGAGAACACATACATTAAAATGGACAACGAACATCACATTAATGAAAACATTAGAGCTGTTGCATGGAGCAATGGATAGTGTTCTTGATTCAGTTTGTTGAGAAAATTGAGATAATGTTTAAGAATATTCGCACAGTACTTTACAGAGCTGGAATAGAACTCTGCACAATGTGACATTTTACTTTTCATTCTTATTAAAGATGCAACGTAAAATAGATGAACTGGAAAATAAGACTAGTGTAAGAACTGTGAACCCTTAGTGAGAGTACCAAAGGAAAAATCAAGTCAGGTGATTTCAACCTTTTTAACAATTGACAGGTTTCAGAGTAACAGCCGTGTTAGTCTGTATTCGCAAAAAGAAAAGGAGTACTTGTGGCACCTTAGAGACTAACCAATTTATTTGAGCATGAGCTTTCGTGAGCTACAGCTCACTGGCTGTAGCTCACGAAAGCTCATGCTCAAATAAATTGGTTAGTCTCTAAGGTGCCACAAGTACTCCTTTTCTTTTAACAATTGACCATCTCTTAGAGGTCTTGAAGTTGACTCAGTCCTTGACTGGGATTGTTTCAAATTAGACCCAGAAGTTACTTTCTAATTAAATGTATTCTGCTCCAAGAACAGTTTTGCTACTGAGGGACAGATTCCTAATGAGAAATCTCCTAATGAGAATTTTGAAAGTGGCCATGACAGGAGTAAGATTTTAATGTGACAATTCAAGCACTGGAATTTATTTGGATCATTTTCTAGCCATTCTGAAGAAGATCAACAATTTGCTCAGATCAAGTGGCAGCTATCGGAGTATTGCAGTACTGAAGTGTACTGAGGCTTCGAGTGCATTTGGTGAGAAAGTAATTTATTTTTAATCACTCCACAAAAATCAGAGACCCTTATTGCAAAGACAAAGACTAAAGAATTCATTCCTCTTTCATTTTTAATTAATTTGTTTGCAATAGACCGTACTATTTTAATATAGTTTCTGTTTCCTTCCATGAAATACTTTGGGTGAGGTATCAGGGAAGCCAGGACATCCACAGAAAAATATAAGATTTAGTGGTAATAAAAACAAGAAAGGGTTTTAGATGCAAAACTTAAGTTACAAAAGTAATGCTAAATGCACCATAAAATCCACCACAAAAAAGATACACTCCTTTCCCTTCCTCTTCTCTACCCCCTCCAGTATGTTCACTTTCCAAAGGCTGGAGAAGAACTCTTTTTTTTGTTACTCCTGTGACTCTGGGGCTAACTCTGTATTCAAAGGGCTCAATCGCATTTGTCTTATTGTCATCATCCACAGATCCTTTACACAGGGTATTCCCAATCTCAGTCAATCTATGGAAATCCCACATGGACGAAACTATCCGTCATTTACTTCAGATCTTAATTATACACCCTATTCCATACCCTTTTTCTAGCATGAGAGAATCAGGAACGAACTGAGTAGGGCTCCATCAGAAGCTTCTGAATAAGTTCCTAAATGAGTTTTATCTTCATGTTCCCATTTCACTAAACCACAGACAATTTCTCCAATTTGCATATGTGGCAGCTTCCTCCCCCCGCCCCACTTCAAGCATTCCCATTACTTGATATGAAATGTACTCCCAGGGTCTCTGCCAGGATTACAATAGTATAAATATTGCATTAAAGGAAGAAGGAAATTCACTGTTGTCTCTTCTTGAACAATTGTTCAATCAGGACTTTGTACAGAGAAAAATCGGAAACAAGAAATACAGTTTCTGGAATATTTTTGATTAATGAAAAACTTCGACATCTCGGAACAGAACAGGAACAGTTTTAGGCTTTGGCTGAGTTTCATTCTGTTTGGGACAAGGTCTTATCTCAGAAGAATGTTAACAGAAGATGACGACTGCCATAAAGGAAACAAGTAGGGCTGTTGATTAATCGCAGTTAACTCACGTGATTAACTCAAAAAAATTAATCACGGTTAAAAAAATTAATTACAATTAATCGCAGTTTTAATCACAGTGTTACACAATAGAATACCAATTGCAATTTATTAAATATTTTGGATATTTTTCTACATTTTCATATTTATCTTGTATTCTGTGTTGTAAATGAAATCAAAGGGTAGGATTTATTACAAATATTTGCAGTGTAAAATAAAGAACAAAAGAAATAGTATTTTTCAGTTCATCTGATACAACTACGATAGTGCAATCTCTTTGTCATGAAAGTGCAATTTACAAATGTAGATTTTTTTTGTTACATAACTGCACTCAAGAACAAAACATTGTAAAACTTCAGAGCCTACAAGTCCACTCAGTCCTATTTCTTGTTCAGCCAATCGCTAAGACTAACAAGTTTTTTTATATTTACAGGAGATAATGCTACTCTCTTATTTATGTAAACAGAGTCAGGATGAGCTCCACCTTGACATCTGGTGGTGAGTTGTGGCAGTTGTGGAAAAGAACTTCAGGGGCTGATCTCATTTGCATAGGCACACCCACCCCGCCTAGCATGAAGCCCATAGCTGCCCAAATGGTCACCTTGGCTGCTGTGGGATCCCCAGTTTCTCTGTTATTGGAGCAGGAAGAATAAATTGTAATTATCCAGATTATGTGACTCAAGGACAGTGGAACTGTACTTGGCCTTTTGTTATGATGGAGAGACTCGCCATCAACTAAGTAGTACTCACTAGGCAAGGAACATGGGTTCCAAAACTCAGTGAATGGAGAGAGGTTGGGGACAGGTATTAATACCTGGTGGTATGGGGCCCCTGATGAGGGTCTTACATGCTAATTACACTGCCTCCTCTTTCCACTGTGGAATATCAGAGCTAATTTTGATTCCATTAGGAGTCTAGTTACAGGCTGCTGAGCTGAATTCACTTTGGACCAATGGTGCACCAGCACTGGGGCTCCCCTACTACAGGCTGAAATCACAAAAGAGCTAAACTTACTAAGAGCTGAAATCACTGAGTGTTGTGTTAAGTAGTGGGGGAGCCTGAAGATATATTGCGGAGCAGTTTGCGGACATCTGGCAGAGCAGAGCGGCTCATGGGACGGCTGGATTGGCTGGTGGAGCAGAGTAGTTTGTGGGATGGCTGGAGCAGCTCATGGGGCGTGGCTGGCAGAGAGGAGCGATTCGTGGGATGGCTGGTGGAGCGGAGCCCCATGGAGAGGTGGGGCAATCGGCTTTGGACCATGTAGGTGCCCCTTAACCTTCCCCATCTCCACCCAGGCTGTGAGGTAAAACTCTGCAGATAAACTTTCGAGCTCCGGTGCTGCACTGACCAGGGACAGAGGGTTTTGGGACTTTGGGTGACTTTGGGTTGCTGGACTCAAGAACCAAAGGGAAAGGACATGCTCCAAATTGCTTGGGGTGGGTTTTTTGCTCATGGGTTGTGTTATGAATCCTATTGTAGTATTTCCCCAACATAGTGCCACATTTTTTCTCTCTGCTATTAAAAGGCTTTTGCTAAACTCAGACTCTGTACTTGCGAGAGGGGAAGTATTGCCTCTTGGAGGCGCCCAGCTGGGGTGGTATATATTTGTACCACGTCACTGGGTGGGGGCTCAAGCCGGTTTTGCATTGTGTATAGGAATGGAACCCCTAGATACTGAACTCGGCCCTTGTTGCTGCCAACTCTGATGGGCAGAAGGGTTACATTTACAATGTCACCATAAAATGGAACAGGCATTTGCATGGCACTTTTGTAGCTGGCATTGCAAGGTATTACGTGCCAGATATGCTAAACATTCGTATGCTCCTTCATGCTTCGGCCACCATTCTAGAGGATATGCTTCCATGCTGATGATGCTCCTTAAAAAAAAAAAGGTGTTAATAAAATTTGTTACTGAACTCCTTGGGGAAGAATTGTATGTCCCCTGCTCTTTTACCCACATTCTGCCATATATTTCATGTTATAGCAGTCTCGGATACACATGTTGTTCATTTTAAGGACACTTTCACTGCAGATTTGACAAAACGCAAAGAAGGTACCAATGTGAGATTTCTAAAGATAGCTACAGCACTCGACCCAAGGTTTAAGAATCTGAAGTGCCTTCCCAAATCTTAGAGGGATGAGATGTGGAGCATGCTTTCAGAAGTCTTAAAAGAGCAACACTCTGATGCGGAAACTACAGAACCCGAAACACCAAAAAAGAAAATCAACCTTCTGCTGGTAGCTTGTTATCAAGCAGAACTGTCATCAGCATGGACCCATCTCCTGGAATGGTGGTTGAAGCATGAAGGGACAAATGAATCTTTAGCACATCTGGCACATAAATATCTTGTGATGCCGGCTACAACAGTGCCATGAGAATGCCTATTCTCACTTTCAGGTGACACTGACAACAAGAACCAGGCAGCATTATCTCCTGAAAATGTAAACAAACTTGTTTGTCTGAGCGATTGGCTGAACAAGAAGTAGGACTGAGTGGACTTGCAGACTCTAAAACTTTACATTGTTTTATTTTTGAATGCAGGTTTTTTTATACATAATTCGACATTTGTAAATTCAACTTTATGATAAAGAGATTGTACTACAGTATTTGTATTAGGTGAATTGAAAAATACTATTTTTTTAAAGTGCAAATACTTGTAATAAAAAATAAAGTGAGCACGGTAGACTTTGTATCTGTGTTGTAATTGAAATAAATATATTTAAAAATGTAGAAAACATCCAAAAATATTTAAGTAAATTGTATTCTATTATTGTTTAACAGTGAGATTAATCATGTGATTAATTGTGCGATTAATCACGATTGTTTTAATCATGAGATTAATCACGATTAATTGTTTTAATCGCTTAATTGCCATAAAAACAAGTGATGTCACAGAAACAAAAATCCAGTTCTTTTTGGAACCTACTCATAATGCTGATCTAATCCACAGGCTTATTTCAATTATACCTATCCAGTCATTCCTGTTTCCCCCTCCGTATTTCTGCCTATCATATCTTTTGGCAAAGATCAGGGTCCCATTGTATATTCTATGCTTTGTTAACTAGTGAATTTAGAAAATCTGATTTTTTTTAAGGGATCCACCCATTAGCTAATCAGAGCAATTCTTATGTTGGATGCCAGTTGGGGACAGGTCTCAAGACAATGAAAGGGAATGGATACTACAAAAACAGAGAGCACAGCATCGAGCAGTTGGAACACAAGGATACATTAGGTCTCAGAGTACTGTTCCATCTATGGATAATAGACTTGTTCTGGTTGTGACAGTTCTGTGGTTTTTCTAAATAAATTAGGAAGAACATGATCAAACCCGTCCCAGAGAGGAAAAAATCATATTTTCCTGTCTTGGGTGGAGCAAAGTTTCCTATTTCTATGTATACTGCTCATCAAGGGAGTTGTTCATCAAGGGGAGGTGAACACCACAATTATATGGCAGAATTTGGATTAACCAGAGTACAACCTGCACCCAAACATATCCTCACTCATTGTAAATCAATTTGGTGTGCTGTGATTGACCTCTTTGCAGAAACAGCAATAAAGTGCTCTGTGGCCAGGAAGTGAGGTGGTGCATGATATCTTGCAAAGCTGGGCAATGTCTCTGCTAAATGCCTTCTCACCTTTTCCAGTGTTCTCCAGGATCATATAAAAGAGAAGAAGGAGGGAGTGGTGGTCACATCATTTTTGCCTTTCTGACTGAAAAGGCTATGTCTCTCAAGCCTGATTAACCTAACATTGGACCTTCTACTGTGTCCATCTAATGGAGTAAGTCTGCATTACAAGAACCAGTTGTCTATCCATAACCACACAGATTCAAAGTGGATACTTGAATGAAGTGTGTATCACCCACATGGGTCGTAGAAAGAAGTCAACAAATAGAACTTTATTCTGCTCACTGAAGCCAAATCCATGATTTAACTCTCACATTAAGGAACTGGAAACATAGCCTTGAGATCCTCCAGGAGGACCGTTGTGTGGTTATAATGAGTTTCCAAGGAATAAGGTCATGTTTCTGCAATACAATATTATCAGCGTGTTCAAGAAAAGGATGTTTTGTACAAATTCCAACAATAAATATTTGCGTGGAGCAACAGCCCTTATTCTAGCCTGACAAGGTAATAGAACATCATTCTGCTCCTTAAAGAACTACCCAGACTGAGCTACTGCAGGACTTGTCATTATGCTTCCTGTCCAATAGAGTAAACCTTATACCTACTGTTTCTAATTAGAGAAGTTTTAGAAGTTGGCAGCTTTCTGATGAGAACTAGTATTGTATTATTAATTCAAACTAGTATTCACACCCTGTCACAGAATTTATCCCCAGCATAAATTCAAGAAATATTCTTTTCTCTGTTAAGCATCAAAGTCCAGTCCTCAGAAGAACTGACAATCTTAGGGTAGAAAAGTCACATCTCTTGAATTGAGATCTATTAGGTGGTCACTTGGCCATCTAAAAATAAATTCACCAATTCTATGTATTGGCCATCCCATCTTTATTCAATTACGTTTTTGGCAGAGGGTCTTCTCTATGCCTTAGTGCTAGGGAAAGATGGAGATTTTATGTAATTGTCAGAGAGTTGCTGGCCCTCAGAAGGGTCAGGGGCCCAGCCTACCTCTGGCAGCTCAGGTTCACCTGGGAGTAGTTAACTCATTGAGTAACTTGGAGGCAGTTAATTAGGCAGGGAAGCAACTAGGCACGATAACAGACTGAGGATCTCAGATAGAGGGAGAACTCCTCAGGAGAAAGGAAGCTGTCAGGGGGGGAGAGGGATTGTAGAGAGAGTATCCCTCCAGCAGAGTGGGGAGAAACTGCCAAAGAAGCCAATACTTAAAGAGGGAGAAGCAGGAAAAGAGGCTGAGGAAACCTACGGAGAAGGAGAGGTAAGAGGTAGCTAGAAGATTGGTTCTGGCTGTTGCAAGCAAGGGCCAAGTTGGCACCCAATGGAGAGGGTGGTCCTAGGTCCCCGTACCTAGCCAAAGACTCTTGTAAAGAAGGCTTTGAACCTAGAAGACATACGGCTGTCTAGTGTCCACTAGAGTCACATGACTTCTGCCTCTCCTTTGTAGAGAGGAGAATATGCTTATAAAATTGGCAGATGACACCAAGCTTTGAAGGGTTGCAAGCACTTTGGGGGACAGAATTAGAATTCCAAACAACCTTGATAAATTGGAGAACTGGTCTGAATACAACAAGGTAACAGTCAAGTGCAAAATACAACACTTAGAAGGGAAAATCAAATGCATCACTACAAAATGGGGAATAACTGGTTGGGAAGTAGTACTGCTGAAAAAAATCTGGGGGTTGCAGTGGATCACAAATTGAATGAGTCAAAAATGTGATGCTGTTAAAAATATCAGTCTGGAGGTGTATTAACAGGAGCACTGTATGTAGGATACGGGAGGTAACTGTCCAGTTCCCCTTGGCACTGGTGAGGCCTCAGCTGGAGTACTGCGTCCAGTTCTGGGTGTCACACTTTAGGAAAGATGTGGACAAATTGGAGAGAGTCCAGAGGAGAGCAACAACAATGATAAAAGATTTAGAAGAGCTGACATATGAGGAAAGGTTAAAAAACCTGGTCATGTTTAGTCTTGAGAAACGAAGACTGAGGGGGGACCTGAGAACAAGTCTTCAAGGGGCTGTTATCATGTTAAGGGGCTGTTATCAAGAGGATGGTGATTGTTTTCCATGTCCACTGAAGGTAGAACAGGAAGTAATGGGTATAATCTGCAACAAGGGGGATTTAAGTTAAATATTAGGAAAAACTTTCTAACTATAAATATAGTGAAGTTCTGAAATAGGCTTCCAAGGAGGCTGTGGAATCCCCAAAATTGGAGGTTTTAAGAACCTGTCAGGGTTGGTCTAGATTTACTTGGTCCTGCATCAGCACATGGGACTGGACTTGATGACCTCTTGAGGTCCCTTCCAGCCCCACATTTCTGTGATTACTGAAGGGGGAAGAGACTATTAATAACTTGTCCCAAAGGGCTGGGTCATAACAAGGACTCGATGAACGCAGAATATAGGGTGTATGCATAAGAGGGATGGAGTCAGGTTGGTGTAACTCCCCATACTATCTCAAGGGGCACTAATATACAAAAGCCCTATTTTACAATACTCTACCTTGTTTGGGATGTTCCTGTTAAAAATATGATCTTGCTTTCCACACTGGAGGCACACTGTTGTGAAAATTACATTGTAAATGATGAATAGGAAGAAGAATAGGAAAATTTGTCTCTGTTTACCTGAAAATATCCTTTCTTCAAGGGATAAAATCTGCAGATCTCACCCACACTGGAGGCATTCAGAATAGAGGTGGAATCTGATGTCCAAAGATTTGGTCTTGTTCTGTTATGGGGAATTCCTATGCCCTGCAATAGGAGACATTTTTGTGCTTTTTCTTCCAAGTATGTTTAACACAATCTGTAATTTAGATAAGTGGAACTGAATTATCCTGACTGTGGAAGTTGCATCAAATTGAGAGAACTTCATGGGGGTGAGACATTTCCCTGTTGCCAGTGACTGCATGGACTGCTTCTGCCCTAAAGCTGCCAGCAGGCTGAAGTACCACTGCAACAAATCTCTGGACCTTATTACTGGAAGAAAGGAAATTTTCAGATAAACACAGATCATTTTCCCTAATCTAAGAAAATAAGTGACATAAAAAGATAGGAGGAGAGAGGATCTCTGCAACAGAAGGGTATAAATAACTTCCTTTATTTTGAGACGTACTAAGGGGTGGAATATTCTGGCATTCTGTTAGAGGTCAAAAGGTGAAGGAGGTGTTGCAACTGTCTGACATCACATTTGGTGAAACATGTTTTGTTTTCTTCCTGCCCCATTTGTGGTACTTTATTATGGATGTCCTATTATGCTAATTTTGTGGTTTTGAGCCACAACTTTGACACGCTATTCACAGAGGATTTTTTTCCCCTGTACTTTAACTTTCCATCCTCCTTCCACAATGCAAGGTATAATATGTTAAGATGTGGATTTTGTTAAAGAACATTAATGATAACCTGTTCTCATTGTTCTTTTGTGACCACATTTGAAGTGCCAATAAAAAATTATGACTCCCAGAAGACTAGGATATAAAAGATTCAAAACTCAAGTCTTTCACTTCAAAGTCTTTTAACCACAACATGTCTTGAATCAAGGACACTATCACTGAATGCACTCAGACTCACTCATTTTTAAACAGTATTTCCTGAAGTAATTCTAACAGAGTCCGAATTAAAAAGGACATTTATTATTCCCTCAGGAATCCCCTTCTGATTATCAGGTGCCAGAGTTTTTGAAAGTCTCATGTACAGTGTATAATTGACCACTAGAACTCACTTTCATGCGATATTACTGAGGCAAATAGAATGTCTTCCTTTCACTTACTTATCTTAGGGAGGCAGCATGGCCTAGAACAGACAGCATAGAACTTGGATTCGAAGAGCTGGATTCTACTCCTGGCTCTGCCCTTGGCCTACTGGGCGACCTTATGCAAGACACTTTCCCTCTCTGTGCCTCACTTTCCCCCTTTGTAATGTGGGGTTAGTGATATTGACCTTCTTTGTAAAGTGCTCTGAGATCTACTGATGAAAAGCCCTGTACGCAGGTTAGGTACTACTACTACTATTTCCCAACTACAGAGGCTATTCGTACTTATAATTGCTAAGATGAAAAACTATGACCCTGATCCTGAGGTCTGGGTGAGCTGGCCAGAAGGGTGCGTTAACATACACCAATTTAGGACACATTACACTAGCTGGGGATTGCTGGAGTCCAGCACTACCCTGGCCATGACCCCAACTCAGCCCCTGTGCAGGGGGCTGTGAGGGGATGGTGGTGTAGAACCAGCTTGGGGGAAAGGTCAGCTAGCCAGTTAAGGCAGCCTTATGGCCCTTTTGTGCTGCTGGTCCTATAGCAGCAATCAATCCTCCTCCTTCAGGTCACAGACTGATCACCTGGTGAGGTCAGGAAGGGATTTTCTTTGTGTAGTATAACATTGCCCAAGTGGACTGATGCAGTGTACATTGCAAAGAAGAAGAGATCACTTTCTTCTGAAACATTACATGTTGACCCTGAGGTATTTGATGTATTGGACTTTTAGTCTGCTCTGGTTTGGAAATTCCTGCGTTTCAAACATGAACTCTTCATAAGAACTATGATTGCTGACAGTAATTTTCCCTTGAACAACATGGTGAATACTTAGGGCTTTAACTAGGATTATACGGGCAGGAGGATCAGGAAATGGACATAGCTGATGTAGAATGTACCCAGTACACCAACACAATACAGAACATACAATGAAGCAGCATGTACATTACAGGATATGACCACAGAGAAGTGAAAGGGTTAAGACCTGCTAGAGGGAAGTGTTTGAGCCCCCCCAATGGAACTGGGGTCAGCAAAATTGAATCTCATTAAATCTGAGATTAATATGTTGCTTCATGTTAGAGGTTGAATAGGATTTAAGATTTTTCTTGGAAAAAGCTATAGAGTTCTCAGAATTTTACAGATTGCTTTCTTTTGTTTTTTTTCATAGAGATCATCACATCCTTGCTATGAAAGGGAGAAACTTCCACTTTATTTGGAAAGGATTGGGGGCAAGAGGGAGATGCAGAAGGGACAGGGGAAAAGGAATAGAAACAGAATAATAGTAAACAAGTACTGAAATCCCTAATCTGCAAAGCATGTGAAATCAAATAGTGAAAAATAATTAGAACTGAGTGCAAGCTGGGCCGGCCTTTGGGGTGCGCTGTATGGGCCCCCACCCAAGGGGGGTGCCCTGTGCAGGGTTTGGATTCCCACCTGACCTGCTGCCGAGAGCCAGCTGGGCTGGGGGAGGCGACAGGGCAGGCAGGCAGGCAAGCAGCAGTATGGGGGAGGAAGGGAGACCCGAGGTGCAGGGGACAGTTGGACGACCAGCCTTGGGAGCCAGGTGACTCCTCCTGAGCAAGGGTGCCCTTCCTCACCCCTGCTGCTGCTCTTCCTGTTCACTCCCTCCTCTCCCCCTTTCGTCCCTTGAGTAGCCCCTGGCCACTCTGGACTGGGAGTGTCCTCCTGTCTGCTCTGTGGAAGTGGGGCGGATGGTGAGGTGACCCCCTCCCCCGTGTACCCAATTTCCACTAAGCTGCGATGATGGGACAGGGGGAATCCCTGTGCTGCTGCCTCTCTGGGTCCAGACCTGCTGGCAGCTGCCTGTGTCTGAACAAGCCTAGTTCAGGCTCCTGATCCTGAGTGCTTTCTTAAGGGGACAGTGCACATGTACACTCACTCAGGCACACACACTCCCCTCAACACACAATCACTCTCCTTCACACAGTCCCCCCAACACAAACAACAGTCCCCCCAACACACACACCAGGACTCCCTGCATCCAGGTCAATGCCCGCCTGGGCTGTGCTGAAGCATCAGGAGCTGGTGTCTTCTGCCCTCCCCTTACATGGCCTGCAGGGAAAGTGACCGCGATGCAGGAAGCCCAGACATCGCTCCTTGCTCCCCCCATTACAGACCCCTGTGGGGCGGAGGAGCAGCAGTCCAGTGGGGGAGTGAGCAGCAATGCCAGCTGCTTTGTGCATCCAGGTCAGGTTCCCCACGTGGGTACAGGAGGGGGATGCAAGGGTTTGGGGCAAAGGGGGTACAGTGCAGGAGTTAGGGACTCAGGAGGGAGGTGCAGGGGGTAGGAGTGAAGGGGGCACAGTGCAGGGGTTAGGGGGCAGGAAGGGAGTGCAGGGGTTGAGGTGAAGGAGGCACGCACAGTGCAGGGTTAGGGGCACAGGAGGGGAGTGCAGGGGTTGGGATGAAGGGGCCACAGTGCAGGAAGTAGGGGCACAGGAGGGGGCAGATGTTGGGGTGCAGGAGGAGGGCAGGGGTTGGGGTGAGAGGGCATTCACAGTGCATGGATTAGGGACTCAGGAGGGAGGTGCAGGGGGTAGGAGTGAAGGGGATGCAGGGATTGCGGCACAGGAGGGGGGAGTGCAGGGGTTGAGGTGAAGGGGGCACAGTGCAGGGGTTAGAGGCACAGGAGGGGGCAGATGTTGGGGTGCAGGAGGAGGGCAGGGTTGGGATGAGGGGCACGCACAGTGCAGGGGTTAGGAGCACAGGAGGGAGGTGCAGGGATTAAGGGTGAAGGTGGCACAGTGTAGGGATTAGGGCACAGGAGGGGGCAGAGGTTGGGAGTGAAGGGGGTATAAGGATTGGGGTGAAGGAGCGGGAGCAGGCGGGGTGGAGGGAGCACAGTGCAGGGGTTGGGGGGAAGGGAGGGTGGGGAGCCCATGGAGATCAGGGGCAATGCGGGGGGGTGCATGCCACACCACAGAGGCCAAGGGCACCAAAATGCAAGTTTGCCCTAGATGCCATTTCCCTTAAGGCCGGCCCTGAGTGCAAGGGGTGAAGTTCAGATCCTGATCTCAATTTTCCCTAAGGTCAGAGTTGTGGGATTCTGGTTTAGCCCAGTCTCTAATAGAAAAATACAACAGCAGTATGGGTCTCTTCTAAAGAGAGTGTCCCAGGTCCCCTGCCATAACATGGCATCTTTGTACTGCTCTGGTGGTGCAAAGGGGCTGTAAATCAGCATAACCACCTTCTTTCATATCCCTGGCATAGTGGACATAGCCAAGGAAAGGGGGCATGGCCAGAGTGCTGCTACCCTCATGGATTCTTAGCTAGTGGAGCAACCTCTTTTGGGCTATTACAGCTGGAAGCAATTTACTGTGCAGCCCCACAAGAGGGGAGCCACTAAAGTCATGTTAAGCCACATTTTTATTCCCCCTCAGACGAGTGAAGTCCCTTACGTAGAAGCATTGTTGTGTGAAGACAACTGAACCCCAAATGAAGACGAAGGCATCTCAAAGAAAGTTGGAGGCCATTCTTGTTCTCTCTGCAGACAACGTTAAGAATAATACAAGCCATCTGCTGAATTGTGATTTTAGTAATTCTCTCTTCTCCCTGGCCTTCCAACATCTTCAAATCCTATTTATTAATATTAAAAGAAAAAAACTGCAGGGAGCATTCCTGCCTTGGGCAAAGGATGGACAATGTAGGGCAATTGGCATGGCCAGGGTAGTGCTCTTCCCTTACTGCTTAGTTCAGACCAGAGGTTAGGGCGATCCTTGATGGGGACATTAAGTAGCACAGGCAATGTTTGATTAGTCTGAGATCTATAAAACCAAGGAGAAGTACAGGAACCTGTGTCCAGTGTCTTTAACAAAGAATACCTTTTTTATTAACGGCAATGAGTTCGGTCCCTTATCTATCCTGGGAGATGGTATAGACAAGATGACTCAATGGGTCTGTCAGTGACCAGGTCCTGTTTCTGTGATATTTTGTACAGCAAGTGCATTCAGCATATGTAGCTGCAGTTTTTCCATTGAAATAATGAAACATTAAAACAATTCCAGAATTTCAGGAAATAGAAAAATAAAATAGAATGCAATATAAAGTAAAATAAAAAGACTCCAGAGCACAAATGGTCAATGAATGTGTGCAATGTACGTTAACTAGAAGTAAAATTTTCATCTTGATACACGGTCAATCAATTTGGAGCAATGGACTTGACATAAAGGGTATTTTCCATATCTAATTTCTACATTACCAATATGGATAAATCATTCTTCAAAGAGGGAGCTCACATATTCTGCCATAGTTTCATTCCTGTGTACTGCATGGGAGTGATTCAGTAATTGGGGTCATAAAAATTCATCATTTTTATCTCTGGCAACTGCTGAGAGTTTCTTCATAAATACTAAGTCCACAAGAGCTAGAATCCATTCTTGTCTAGGTGAGGGAGTCCCTGCTCATTGATCTTGCCAATTTAATTCCATGTCATAATAAATGATTTAGAAAAAAAATGCATGAGTATTTAGTTCAAGGCAGATGCTGGAGTAGTCCAAGGTACCTCACTCATGTTGGGTGATTTCTTGTGTTTGTTTGTTTTAAAATTGAGAGTCACATGAATGCCATAAAGTTTCTAATTTTAGCAAATGTCTTTCTGAATTTGTGGACCATCATGCAGGCAATATTGGGGAAAAAAGACAAACACAACCTCATCACCCCACGAAAGAAAAAAGCCATTCCAAAAGATCAGCACGCACATCTCGCAAAAATGGAGTGATCTAGACTGCACTTTGTAAAGCAAGTCAAGAATAAAATATACCCTGGAGATACATTTAGATTGAGTTTCCCTTTGGGAATCACTATGAGATTTATGTGATTTCAGTAGCATTTTCTGCCACTGCTTGCTGGGAATAATTTCATTTCTGTTCTTCTCATAAAATCCAGTATGCACTCTATCTAGGGAACAAATTCTGCATGTGCAACTCCCAGAGAGATGGATTGAAATTGTAGTATGTTTGTCTGAGAGAAGGATATGGCATTATTTTATGAGTATTCTGCTGAAGGTTTAAGGAAAGTTCAAGACTGACGGTTAATTCATCACCCTATATTACCCCAATTGTGTTTTATGGGTGGGATTTTCAAACCACTCACTGGCATAACTCTGCTCCCATTCAAGTCAATGGTAAAATTCCCATTGACTCTGATGGGAGCAGAGGTAGGCCAATGCTGACTATTTCTGAAAATTCCACCAAAAGAATCTGAAAAAAAGAAATATTCTATAAATGCAAACCCAAGTGTGCTACCCCAAGGCATATCCTTTATTTGTCTGAGATTTAAATGCACCTTTATTCTCTGTTGGAGGAATGTCTGCATTCTGTATACATTTCTTAAATGCTAATCACCACAGTGTGTTAGGAATTGTCGGAAAATTAGGAACAAGAAATTGGATTCAAGTAGTACCCAAATCCCCTTTCCTTTCCTTGGTTCAGCTCTCTGTCTCCATCTTATAAAGAAAATGTTTCAAAGTTTGTCTTTGGATCTATTGATTGGGTGGCCTCATTAAGAGATGAGTCTTCCTGCATGCCCTGAACATGGTGAAGCTTGGGCTCAGATGGGCTCGTCCTTTGTAGAATGCCTAAAGCTGTGTTTATTCCTATTCAGATCCCTGCCTCTGAAGAATATTAACCCTGGACGTGCCTATTTGACTTTGCCCTTTGATCTCAAATGTTGTCGTGGATCATGAAAGAAGAATTGGTCCTTGTGACAGGGTGGGTTTATCCCATTGTGGGTTATGTAGATGAGCAACAGTGACTTGAAAAGGAATAGGTTTTATGGGAAGCCATTATGATACAGTCTTTAATTGCGCAATCACATACTGGGTTTTTTTTCCACAGGACCCCTGCCGCATGGAAACTATGCTTTGAACCTTGGAATCTTTAAATGTTGAAACCTTTATATCCACCACATAGACCTGTGCCACTTGAGCAAACAGAGTAACTGATAGCAGTAGTAGCTTGTTATCATCTATGTGGATCAGCCCGAGAGGAGGAGGAGGAGGCATATGCTCTGTCAGTAGGTTTCACAGATATTTGCTGACAGCAGAGGAAAGGTGACATTCGGGAATCTTGGGTTCCATTCCAGTCTTTGGAGGGGAGAATGCTCTAGTTAGCTCAGACTCTTCTGCCTGTTCATTCCAAGCTTGACCCCTTCTGCCCCTTTCTCTCCAACCTGTCCCAAACCTGTCTCTTTTCCACTCCTGGCTCCCCATCCCAATCCCAATCCCATACTCCCCACCCAGCCACTCCCACTCTCCACTCCTTAGGCTTCACAGCCATCCTAGTCCCACTGTTCCAGACTCCCCCTCCCAGTCTCCTCCCCTACTTCCAGTATTTTCCCCCTCTCACCACACCCTGTACCTGTCTCTTTGGACAGCCAGTCACAGTGCCTTCTCCCACCGCTCCTCATCCAATTTGTGTCTTCTGCCCACTCCAGGGACACAGTCCTTGTTTTCCTTTCTCCTTATCTAATTTCAGTTTCCAACCTCCCTCATTTCCCGTCTCAGCTCCTCTTCCTAATAATAAGATGATAGACTGCCATATTAAGTTAGACCATGGTCCAACCTGCCCAGTATCCCGTCTCTGACAATGGCCCATACCAGAACTTCAGAGGGAGTGAACAGAATAGGGCAACTACAGAGTGATTGACCCTGTCTTCCACTCCCAGTTTCTGATAGAGGTTTGGGGTCACCCCAAACATGTTACTGAATCCCTCATCATCTTAGCTAATTGCCATTGATGGACCTATCCTCCATGAACTTATCCAGTTCTTTTTTTTAAAACCCAATTTTATTTTTGGCTTTCACAACATCCCATGCCAATGAGTTCCACAGGTTAGTTGTGCATTGTGTGAAAAAAATATGTTGTCTTTTTTGGATTAAACCTATTGCCTATTAATTTCATCAAGTAACCCATTTTTTGTATTGTGTGAAAGAATAAACTAACACTTCTCTGTTCACTATATCTGCACCATTCATGATTTTTAAACCTCCATCATCTTCCCCACTTAGTTGTCCCTTTTCTCTTCAGAACAGCCCTAATCCCTTTAATTTTTCCTCATATGGAAGCCGTTCCATACCCTTGATCATATTTGTTGCCCTTCTCTGAACTTTTTCGAGTTCTGCTGTGTCCTTTTTCATAGAATCATAGAATATCAGGGTTGGAAGGCTTAGTCTTCCTTAGTCTGCTGCTTAGTCTAAGAACAGGGCCTCAGACTGTCACAGTAAGAGAAGGCCCCTTACACCAGCAGACAGTGATTTTGATTCTTTCTTTTATACCTCTATAACTAGCCAAGTGGTAAGAATACACCTAAATTCTTAGAGTACAGGCCTTTACAGACAGGCTTGAATATGTATATCCTAACACTTGCTACAGATATGGAAGGGATTTTTCTGTTGCTGTAGTAAATCCACCCCTTCACAAGTTTTTTTCTATTTCCCTAGCTGTGGTTAAACTGGGGGTTAGGTTGACCTAACTATGGCACCCAGGGAATGAAATACTTTACAGACATAAGCAATAGAGCCAAGTTGATCTAATTGTAAGTGTAACCCTTAGGTAAGCACAAACTAATTTCTAGTGGAGGCAGTAAGTGATGGGATGAATGAACCCTGCACTGTGCCTCACAATGAAGGGTTTAAAATCCTGTGCTATACAGCTAGGTGCGCTTCCATCTGGTGCTGAAATTGCAAGGGAGAAAATCCACCTTAGCCTCTGGCTGCCTGTGATCTGGCAGCTAGTATAATTGGACAGCAGCAGTTCCTTGAGGGGAATGTTAATGAGACCAACTGGCAGCAAACACCTGATTCCCCAAATGAGCAGAGAAGAAGCAAGGGACAAGGGCTCTGATAGCTTGAGAAAGAAAACACAGAAGCTTCCTCTTGAGCTGGGTGAGAGCAAGACTTGCTTTTTTTTACTTTTTTTTTTTTTAGAACAAATAGAAATGACAAACTTCCTCTGTATTTTGCGAACTGTTGGCTGAAGGTTGCTTTTTTTGCTTTTGAAATTGTTGTCTGGGAGGTGGGGAACCTTACCTTCTGACTTGAGAAGAACAGAAAAATGTTATACTTCTTGTTGGCTGAATCCTGGACATATGATCAACCATGCTACTGCAATGATCCCTTGCATTGCCACTGTCCTTTGTAAGTACACTTGTTGCATCAACTTATCTGTCAATGGTTACTTCTTAAAAAAACAAAAAACAAGCAAAAAATCAAACAAAAACAAAATAAATCCCTGAGCAGTTTTGATCAAAGCCTGCAGGAAGCAAGGCACAAACAGCAAGAATGGATTTAACATGACAAGCCACAGCTTTTTAAAACTAATCCTAAATCATGTGGGAGGAAGATAAAACTGACTGCTGTCCTTCCCTTCATTCTTGTAACTACAAGGGCGTTAGTCCCAAATATCCAGTTAGATCCAAACATCTAATTTAACCAAGAGGGAGGGAAGACAACCCTCAGTCTATGTCTATGCTACAAGCACTACAGCAGTGCGGTTGTAGCTGCACTATTGTAATGTAGACGCTTGCTACAGCTGGGGAAGAGTTTTTCCATCGCTGTAGTAAATCCACCCCTTCAAAAGGCGGTAGCTGGGTCAATGGAAGAATTCTTCTGTCAACTTTTCAGTGTCTACACCGGGGCTTAGGTTGGCTTAACTATGTCCCTCAGGGGTGTGAATTTTTCACACCTTTGACTGATATAGTGAGGTTGACCTAAGTTTTAGGTGTAGACCAGGCCACAGCCTGACTCCACCCAGCCTTACCCTACATATCTGAACCAGAAATTCAACCCATGAAATGATAAATGCTTAAAGTAGAGTGCGGGAGAAGAGAAGTCATAAAGGATCACAGACATAGCAATTTTTAAAAAACTGAACCAGGGTGCTAAGGAGTGCACTTATACATTGTTTTAGCAAAGCTTTGTTCCCAGAAGATGATAGATCCCCTCCCCCCACACACACTTGTTTCAGACCACTTTAAGCACTGGTTAGGGTTGTGGCCTGTAGTGGTCCCTGGGATAGGAAAGGGGAAGGGGGAATAAGGCTCCCATTCTAGAGTTAGTGTTGGGGCCTGTGGATATTACTAGCAAAGGGTTAGAATTAGGGTCACTAAGACTTCCTGGCCTAGCATGAGGGTAGGGGCCTTGAGCGATTCCCCTGCTAGGTTTCGGGTGGGGACTAGCAGAGACTTCAGGTTATGGTTGGGACTGGTAAGACTCTGTGGCCGAAGGTTAGGGTTGGGTTTTGTATGGTTCCCTGGCCTATAGTTAGGGTTGGATGCAGCTAATGCTCCCCGGGTTAGGAGTAGGGTTTAGGTCAGAGAGGCTCCATGGGTGAGGATTAGGATTGGGACCCACAGGGGTTCCCAGGCTAAGGATAAGATTAGAACCAGTAAGGCTTCCTGGTCTAGGGTTACATTTGGGGCCAGAACAAGTGTTGGAGCCAGTATGGCTCCCTGTTTGGGATTAGTATTGGGTCTGGCAAGGCTTCCTGAGTCAGAGTTCATGGTCAGATAGGTAAAGCAGGGCTGGTCTTACCATGAGGCAAACTGAGGCGGCCGCCTCAGGTGCCAGACTGGGGGGGGGTGGAGCGGGGAATGGAGGGGTTTGCCACTAGGACTCAGAGTGTAGAAAATTGTGTCTGCTGCTGGTGCATATGTAGTCTCTGTGCTCTAGATACACAGAGATGGTGGAGTCCTGTGCTGGAGGAAGGAGGGCACAAGAAACATAACAGGCAGGCAGGAGAAAAGGTGGGAGGGAATAACAGAAAGCAGCAGGAGCTACAGGGAGAGAGAGGAGGAGGAGCCTCTTATGTACCTCTCTACCCTGGACTGATTAACACCAGCTTCTGAGGGAGCTTTCTGTTTCCTGCTGCTTCCCTGAACCCACTTGAGGAGAACAGGCAGTCAATTGAAGTAGTAGGTGCTGGTTAGGCCCTTAAGATGCTGATATCTTCCCTCACTCAGGCCCTGCTACCAGCCTGCTTATTTGTCCTCTTCAACTGAGTGTTGAGAGCCATAGCTGGCACAGAACAGCAATCATGAGTGAAAGAAGAAAACGCCCCGAAAGAAAGCAAAGGAAGCTTTTCTATCTAAGCAGGAAGGAGCTCTCCTGAGATACATAGACACAAATCTCAGAGTGGTAGCCGTGTTAGTCTGTATCTGCAGAAAGAATGAGGAGTACTTGTGGCACCTTAGAGACTAACAAATTTATTTGAGCATAAGCTTTCGTGGGCTAAAGCCCACTTCGTATATCTTCCTACTGTATTTTTCACTGCATGCATCTAGCCACATTGGGTTCTACAGGAACAAAGGACTGGAAAAATCTGGCTAGAAATCTGGCATGCCATGAGAAGACAGCAAATCACCAGAGAGCATTCCATAGGTGGAAAGAGCTTGAGATGAGACTAAGGTTAAAGGCCACCATAGATGATCAGCGTCAAGAGAAGATTGTATCAGAGTCTCTTTACTGGCAAAATGTTCTGAAAAGGCTCATTGCCATTGTGAGAATGCTTGCACCCAACACCTAGCACTGCATGGCACTTCAGATCAGCTGTATGTGCCAAACAATGGAAACTTCCTTAAAATTGGGGAGCTGATGGCTGAGTTTGATGCTGTTCTGCACGAGCATCTAAGAAGAGTCACCACCCAAGAAATGTACACACACCACGATCTTGGAAAATTCATAATGAGATCATACAGTTACTGGCAACAAATGTCAAACAGAAGATTGTGGCAGATCTGAAGATGTTACTCTGTTATTCTGGACTGCACACCTGACATCAGCCATATGGAACAAATGACTTTAATAGTGCATTTTGTAACAGCAACAAAACCTAGTGAAAATGTCCCTGCAATGGTGGCAGTCAGAGAGCATTTTCTAGAATTTGTTGACATTGATGGTACTACAGGAGCTGGTATGACAAATGTGCTTCTTAAAAAGCTGGAAGATACGGGAATTGTGATAGCTGACATGAGAGGTTAGGGCTACTATAATGGTGCCAACATGAGAGGAAAGAACAGAGGAGTGCAGACACGGATCCGAGAGTTAAGCCCTCAAGCTTTTTTTGTCCCATGCAGTTCTCATTCATTGAACTTGGTGGTCACTGATGCAACATCAGCTTCTAGTGAGGCTGCTGAATTTTTTAATGTAATTCAGAGCATCTATGTATTTTTCTCTGCATCAACTCATCGATGGCAAATTTTGAAGCAACATCTGGGAACATCCTCCCTGAAACTGAAACCACTGAGTGTGACATGATGGGAAAGTCAAGTGGAGGTGATAAAGCCTATCAAACACCAAATTGGGAAGATAGATGATGCCATAGTTGCCATTATGGAGGATAATTCTTTGACAGGAACTGTGTGTGGGAGAACAGTGGCAGAGGGAAATGGAATCACCAGAAACATACATAACTTCACATTTCTGTGTGGCTTAATGTTGTGACATGACATACTGTTTGAAATAAATGTTGTAAGCAAGAGACTTCAAGGTGTTGACCTTGATATATCTGGAGCAATGGAACAACTGGACAAAGCAAAGTCAAAGCAAAGGGTGCACAGAAGTTGGCAGAGGAACTTCACACTGAAGCTATTTTCCCACCCATTCAAGAATACGAGCATCACTAAAGAAGAAGACATTTTGATTACGAGGCACAGGATAGTCCCATAAGAGACCCCAAAGAACAATTCAAAGTTGAATTCTTTAACCAGATGCTAGATTGTGCAATACAGTCAGCTGAAGAACATTTCATGCAGCTCAAGGAACACAGCAGTATATTTGGGATGTTGTATGATATTTCAAAACTCCTCACTATACCTGCAGAAGACCTACACCAGCAATGCAGGGCACTAGAGACAGTGTTGGCACATGATGACATGCGCAATATTGTTGCGAGTGATTTAGGTGATGAACTGAAAGCTCTTTCAAGGTACATTTCAGCAGGATCAACTTCAAAGGCTCCTCTGGAATGTATGTGCAGAAATAAGATGACCACCCTCTTTCCAAATGCTTTTATGCTCTGCACATTCTTCTAACACTTCTTGTAACAGTTGCCAGTGGAGAAGGCAGCTTCTCCAAGTTGAAGTTAATAAAAACACATCTATGCTCCACAATGACACAGGAGAGGTTGGTCAGCCTTGAAATCATCTCGGTAGAGCATGAGTTGGCCCAAACTGTGGACCTTCAGCAGGAAGCAGTTCAAATCTTTGTAACCAAAAAGGCACAGAAAGCACCACTTTGATTATTCAAACAGATAAAAATGCCAGTGTTTACTATGCAGACAAGAAATGCCAGTGTTTACTGTGCTGTTCAGGCATTTGAAAGTTAAGTGTTACTTAAAATTTTTGAACAAGGCATTTTAAGTTGTTGGTTCTCCTTTATTGGGGTAAGTAGCAGAGCAATACCGTGAGAGGAGTAGAACAGGAAGAAGGCAGAATTGAGACCTTTCAAAGTTGTGGCCCAAGTGAGGGGGCATAAGGGCGTCATTTGAGCTCCCTGCTTCAGGTGCCAAAATGTTGTGGGCCGGCCCTGAGGTAAAGATCCCTATTTTAGAGTTAAAGTTGGGGCAGGGTTATGATTGGTATGGGTAAATGTTCCCAGCCTATTGTTAGAGGTGTGGCCTGTAGTGATCCCTGGTTGAGGTTGTTGGTCAATGTTTAAAGTGGAAGGGGTGGGTGTCAGATTTCTTTTTTTAATTGGGCCAGGATACTAAGAGGCAACCTTTAGCACCATATACTTAAAGCTGCTGCTCCTATGATAGTCCCTCACTTTTATCAGTCCACTTTTAGCACTGGCTGGGATTCCTTCCAATCTCTCCTCATGCAGCAGATGAGAATGGCTACAAGACTGACTAAGTCAGCAGGAGATTTAAGATAACCTTAGTCTCAAACCAATTTGGGTTGGTGCTAGTCCCTCCTAGGGCCCATGCTCAGGTTTACCCCTGAAGCTGGTGATCCACTTACTCAGACTATACACACTGGACACCAACTGCAAGTTGCAACAAAGACTTTAGGGATTAGTTCTTCTCTAATTTCTGCTTTTTACTATCCTAACTAAGCCAGCCCAACCACCAAGCTGTTGTGTGGAAGGTAAAAAAAACAGTCCGACATAGGCCAATTTTATTCTGTGTGAAAATCCCTTCCTGATCCTGAAAAAGGCAATCTGGCTAGACCCACAGGATATCTGGAGAGCCAGCTAGACAACTATGTGGAATAAGGGCAGAATCAGCGGATGTAGCTATGTTGGGGCTAAATGGTTACTTACTCCTGAGTAGAGGCTTTTATTCTCAGAGGAGGTTGACACAGGACCTAAATGACTCCTGTGATTCCCCACCGCCTTCTCACAAACTGGCTAACTGCAGTCTTACACAGAGAAGTATAGCACCAAAACTGTGAGGAATGGAAAGTGAGGAACAGTACCTCCTTCTGATTATTGTGTCTTGCCATGACTATCAGGATGCAAAGGGCCTTCTATCTCCTGCTGGTCCAGCCAAAACTCCTCCCGCACTGAGCAGGTGTGTATGTGGGGAGAGCATCATGAAGTCATTATTCTGTTATGCTCCAATCACATAAATGGTGAGGAGGATCCCCAGCGCATCAGTGCATAACACAGGAATTGAATTCAGTATTTCACAAAAACAATAAGGGTAAATGGGTCAAATGTGAAAGCAAATTACTTTCTTTAGAGCAACAGCCTTCAAAGAAGGGGCCAGAATTGTCTCCCCCCTTGAGAGGGTTATTTCTGAGACACTCCATTCAATCCATCAATAATGTGACCTCATGCTTCCCAGAATATGACATGAATTTAAACAGGAAAAAATTAAGATAACTATATCCTAATTATACAAATGAAACTTGGACAAAAACAATTACAGTTCATACAGCAATCAAGAATTTTAAATCACTAATATCTGTGGCTGGATGAATGACATTCACCCAATACAAAACTGGGAAAATTTTGGCTTCACGTATCTGACACAGACTAGTCCCAAGTATTTGGTAATCTATTCTAAACTATTTAATAAGTGGCCCTAGGGAACAAATGTCAGTGTCTGGATTATTCATGAGTTATTCATTGCTGGTATTTGAGCTTGAAAACTGATGTTCATCCAAATCATGCAGACTGGTTTAGAAGCTTCATGAATTTGTGAATACCAAAAGGGCTTTAATATAGCCTACCGAAACTGAAGCTCCAATATTTGTGAACTTGTCACAATTTCTTTCCTTGCTTTCAACCTTTATGAAAGTAAAGAATTAGGGTAATATTACCTGTAATATCAGTCCTTTTCTTACATCTAAATACAGAAATGCTGGTGCCCTGTTATGTTTACAAATGCAGGAGTATAGGAATGGAAGAATTTATTTAACTGAATATTCTGTTGAATTCAGTGCAGCCACAGATACCTCACACCATTAACACTGGTCCCATAGTACAAAAGTGGACAATGTCACTTTCCTATGATGCTGTTTTGAAATGACAGTTATTTTCAGTACTTCACAGTGATCTTAATCAGAGCATGACTCTTCAGTCCTGTGTGAAATACATATTTGGAGCAACATTTGTTGTAACGTTTGCAGCATGTCATATGTTAACATGTTAAGACATATGCTGGCCTTGCAAGTGTACCAAAGGAGGAAATACTTCTCCCTGTACAGCTTTTCTGCAGGTGGAAAGGGAATGGGGCATGAGGCAGGAAGGATATTTAATCATATGATGACCTGTTCAGGTATTGTGATTAGCTTATTCAGTCCTACTGATCCCTTTTCTTCTTTTAGTATTTAATCAGGCAAAGCACTGGGAAATATATTCAATAAGAGCTTCACCAGCTGAGGAGTAGGTTCTGATTGCAGATTTCTAGAGTAATGTGTCCAAAAAAGGATGTTATTGACAACTATCATTTTTATCTCATTGATTGAGGACAGTTCTTGAGGTCAAAATCATACATCTGAAACTGGTTCATTGAAGCCCATGATGAGCTGTGTGAGATGAAGACTTTTCTCATGTGTTATAATATATGCACATAATGTACAATTGGAAGGAAGATAGAGATCTCAAAAGCAAAACAACTTAAAGAATGGCACAACTGCTGGAGGATATATAAAATATTCCCAGGAGGCATAAACTGTAATGTCATTATTGAGTTGTATAATCATATTAATTACATGAGGAAAAAGACATGACAAGGAATGGGTAGTAATATAATAATATGATGTCTGGTGTGTTTTATGTGGCTTATGGTTATAAGTCAAGTGCTTCCATCACCTGAGAAGTATGTTTACATTGAAACACCGGTCATGAGGTTTCTGGCTATAGTTATTTATACTGCTAATAATACTGCATCCAGAAGTCCTAGTCAGAGTCACAGTTGGATGAGGCTCTGTAGAAATGCATACAAGAGACCATCCCTGCTCTAAAGAGTTTACAGTTTAATTTAAAGCATCAAGTGGGGAAATTATGGTGTAGAGAAGGCAGGGAAGATGAGGGTGGCAGGGATTGGAGCACAAGGTCTCGGGTTCATTAGATGCACAACTGAGTATCATATATAAATATACATTTTATATAATAAGCCACCTCTCTGTGTGTGTGATGTCAACATGTATTAACAAACGTTATGGTTATAAAAGCATATGCACTTTATAGACTTGCAATCAACTAGCAGACAAATTGAATAACTTCATATACACTTCTGTTAGCTTCAGGTAAATCAATAGTGTTTTGCAGGAATCTGTTCCTTCATATTACAGTTTCTAAGGATTTTGAAAACCAGGTATTGATATTGCAGTGATGCACATTTTAGACAGTATTAATTTGCAAGTAAACCCCATATTTGTCTTATTGGCTTTACAGTTTATTTTACACAGAAATTACTGTGGTACCTGGTTTCAGACAACCAATCCTATGGGAGGGGAAAATAGTTTGTAAAACTAATCACAGTTAGGAAGTATTGCAACCATTTAGCTTCATTGTAACATGAAAACATAAAATACTTTTAAAGACAGAGAATCATAGAATAACAGAGTTGGAAGGGACCTCTGGAGGCCATCTAGTCCAACCCCCTGCCCAGAGCAGGATCAATCCCAACTAAATCATCCCAGCCAGGGCTTTCTCAAGCCTGAGCTGAAAAACTTCCAAGAAAGGGGATTCCACCACCTCCCTAGGTAACGCATTGTAGTGTTTCACCACTCTCCTAGTGAAAAAGTTTTTCCTAATATCCAACCTAAATCTCCCCCACTGCAATTTGAGACCATTACTCCTTGTCCTGTCATCTGCTATCACTGAGAATAGCCTAGATCCATCCTCTTTGGATCCACCTTTCAGGTAGTTAAAAGCAGCTATCAAATCCTCCCTCATTCTTCTCTTCCGTAGACTAAACAATCCCAGTTCCCTCAGCCTCTCCTCATAAGTCATGTGTTCCAGCCCCCTAATCATTTTTGTTGCCCTTCGCTGGACTCTCTCCAATTTCTCCACATCCTTCTTGTAGTATGGGGCCCAAAACTGGACACAGTACTCCAGATGAGGCCTCACCAATGTCGAATAGAGGGGAACAATCACGTCCCTCGATCTGCTGGCAATGCCCCTACTTATAGACCCCAAAATGCCATTGGCTTTCTTGGCAACAAGGGCAAACTGTTGACTCATATCCAGCTTCTCATCCACTGTCACCCTTAGGTCCTTCTCTGCAGAACTGCTGCCTAGCCATTCGGTCCCTATTCTGTAGCGGTGCATGGGATTCTTCCGTCCTAAGTGCAGGACTCTGCACTTGTCCTTGTTGAACCTCATCAGATTTCTTTTGGCCCAATCCTCCAATTTGTCGAGGTCCCTCTGAATCCTATCCCTATCCTCCAGCGTATCTACCACTCCTCCCAGTTTAGTGTCATCCGCAAACTCGCTGAGGGTGCAATCCACACCATCCTCCAGATCATTAATGAAGATATTGAATAAAACCGGCCCCAGGACCGACCCTTGGGGCACTCCGCTAGATATCAGCTGCCAACTAGACATGGAGCCATTGATCACTACCCGTTGAGCCCGACAACCTAGCCAACTTTCTACCCACCTTGTAGTGCATCCATCCAGCCCGTACTTCTTTAACTTGCTGACAAGAATACTGTGGGAGATCATGTCAAAAGCTTTGCTAAAGTCGAGGAATAACACGTCCACTGCTTTCCTTTCATCCACAGAACCAGTTATCTCATCATAGAAGGCAATTAGATTAGTCAGGCATGACTTGCCCTTGGTAAATCCATGCTGACTGTTCCTGATCACTTTCCTCTGCTCTAAGTGCTTCAGAATTGATTCCTTGAGGACATGCTCCATGATTTTTCCAGGGACTGAGGTGAGGCTGTCCAGCCTGTAGTTCCCAGGATCCTCCTTCTTCCCTTTTTTAAAGATGGGCACTACATTAGCCTTTTTCCAGTCATCCGGGACCTCCCCAGATCACCATGAGTTTTCAAAGATAATGGCCAATGGCTCTGCAGTCACATCCGCCAATTCCTTTAGCACTCTCGGATGCAACGCATCCGGCCCCATGGACTTGTGCACGTCCAGTTTTTCCAAATAGCTCCGAACCACTTCTTCCTTCACAGAGGGCTGGTCACCTCCTCCCTCCTCCTAGTACAGTAGTCTGGGAGCTGACCTTGTTCGTGAAGACAGAGGCAAAAAAAAGCATTGAGTACATTAGCTTTTTCCACATCCTCTGTCACTAGGTTGCCTCCCTCATTCAGTAAGGGGCCCACACTTTCCTTGGCTTTCTTCTTATAGCCAACATACCTGAAGAAACCCTTCTTGTTACTCTTAACATCCCTCACTAGCTGCAACTCCAGGTGTGATTTAGCCTTCCTGATTTCATTCCTACATGCCCGAGCAATATTTATATACTCATCCCTGGTCATTTGTCCAATCTTCCACTTCTTGTAAGCCTCTTTTTTGTGTTTAAGCTCAGCAAGGATTTCACTGTTAAGCCAAGCTGGTCGCATGCCATATTTACTATTCTTTCTACACATCGGGATGGTTTGTCCCTGTAACCACAATAAGGATTTTTTAAAATACAGCCAGCTCTCCTGGACTCCTTTCCCCCTCATGTTATTCTCCCAGGGGATCTTGCCCATCAGTTCCCTTAGGGACTCAAAGTCTGCTTTTCTGAAGTCCAGGGTCCGTATTCTGCTGCTTTCCTTTCTTCCTTGTGTCAGGATCCTGAACTTGACCATTTCATGGTCACTGCCTCCCAGGTTCCCATCCACTTTTGCTTCCCCTACTAATTCTTCCCGGTTTGTGAGCAGCAGGTCAAGAAGAGCTCTGCCCCTAGTTGGTTCCTCCAGCACTTGCACCAGGAAATTGTCCCCTGCAGTTTCTAAAAACTTCCTGGATTGTCTGTGCACCACTGTGTTGCTCTCCCAGCAGATATCATGATGATTGAAGTTGCCCATGAGAACCAGGGGGTGCGATCTAGTAGCTTCTGCGAGTTGCCGGAAGAAAGCCTCGTCCACCTCAAGCCCCTGGTCCGGTGGTCTATAGCAGACTCCCACTACGACATCACCGTTGTTGCTCACGCTTCTAAACTTAATCCAGAGACACTCAGTTTTTTCTGCAGTTTCATACTTGAGCTCTGAGCAGTCACACTGCTCCCTTACATACAGTGCAACTCCCCTCCTTTTCTGGCCTCCCTGTCCTTCCTGAACAGTTTATACCCATCCATGACAGTGCTCCAGTCATGCGAGTTATCCCACCAAGTCTCTGTTATTCCAATCACATCATAATTCCCTGACTTTGCCAGGACCTCCAGTTCTCCCTGCTTGTTTCCCAGGCTTGGTGCATTTGTATATAGGCACTTGAGATAACCCGCTGATTGCCCCTCATTCTCCGTATGAGGCAGGAACCCTCCCCTATCACACGCTCCTGCTCGTGCTTCCTCCCGGTATCCTGCTTCCCCACTTACTTCAGGGCTTTGGTCTCCTTCCCCCGGTGAACCTAGTTTAAAGCCTTCCTCACTAGGTTAGCCAGACTGCTCGCGAAGATGCTCTTCCCTCTCTTCGTTAGGTGGAGCCCGTCTCTGCCTAGCACTACTCCTTCTTGGAACACCATCCCATGGTCGAAGAATCCAAAGCCTTCTCTCCAACACCACCTGCTTAGCCATTCATTGACTTCTACGATTTGGCGATCCCTACCCCAGCCTTTTCCTTCCATGGGGAGGATGGACGAGAACACCACTTGCACCTCATACTCCTTTATCCTCCTTCCCAGGGCCACATAGTCCGCAGTGATCCACTCAAGGTCATTCTTGGCAGTATCATTGGTGCCCACGTGGAAAAGCAGGAAGGGGTAGTGGTCCGAGGGCTTGATAAGTCTCGGCAGACTCTCGGTCACATCGCGAATCTTAGCCCCTGGCAAGCAGCAGACTTCTCTGTTTTCCCGGTCAGGGCGCCAGATAGGTGACTCAGTCCCCCTGAGGAGAGAGTCCCCGACCACCACCACCCACCTCCTTCTCTTGGGAGTGGTGGTCGTGGAACCCCCAACCTTAGGACAGTGCATCTCATGCCTTTCAACTGGTGGAGTCTCCTTCTGCTCCCTTTCCCCAGACATATCATCTGGGCCACTCCCCGCAATGGTACCTGTGGAGAGAACATGAAAATGGTTACTTACCTGTATCTGTGATGCTGGTACATGGACATTCCCCCTTCTTCTTCTGGAGGTCACATGTTGCCAAATTTCTTCACCATCCTCCTGTCCCCGCTGCGCAGCCTGCTCTGAATCTTCAGAACCTTGTGCCCGTAGAAGCATATCCCGACGTCTGTCCAGGAAATCTTCAGTTTCTCTTATGCAACGCAGGGTCAGTACCTGTTGCTCCAGACCTTGAACCTTCTCTTCGAATATGGAGACCAGCTTGCACTTTGTACACACAAAGTCACTTCTGTCCTGTGGAAGAAAGACAAACATGGCACATCCAGTGCAGGTCACAACAGCTGAACACTCCCCATCCATATTACCTTCCTACTACGAGCTTCCTCAGGAGATGCAGTAATTACTCAGAGAGATCATACATTTATTTTCTTTTGGCCTTTATTTAAGCCCTGGAATGGCTGCTTGGGAAATCCAGTCCATTAGTCCAAAATGAGTGATGTTTTCATTTTCATCATCCAAACTATAGACAAGGCCAGAAATTAATTTTGTTCAATAGACAGCAATCCCTGCCTCACCCTGCCTTCCCCCATTCCCCTCCAGCTTACAAGCAAGCACTGAATTCCTCAATTTCAATAATAACAGTGATAAAAATTAGATATATTTGGCATTACTCTAAATCAGAACAGACTTGGTGGCACGTCAGCCCCCTTTTGTCCATAATTAAAGTGATTTCTTATATTCTAAAGACAGGGTTTTACTCTTTCTTTCCTTTTCCTCCTCTCACATGTTGGCTCTCTCTTTGTCTCGCTGTCTTACATAATGATTTTTTCAGTGTCACTCCCTCCCTCCCTAACTATTTTTGAGAATATGGATCACAAGTAATTCTTCTCACAGCTATATTTTGTTCACTTTTTCAAAATGTCTTTCAAATAGATAGCTATAGCATATGTCTTTTCCCCCCGGCAGGAATGCCAGTAATACAGAGAATTAGAAAAGCATTATACACTAAATACATTCAATATTTCATGGACAGTAACAGTTCCTTTATTTTCATCAAATGAATTCCCAGGCCCCATATTTTTTCAGACTTTATACTCATATTTATTGTTTGTTGACCTTCTGTGTGGAACAATTTGGTATTGTAATACAAAAGAATTCCTAGGGCTTGGGCAAGGACTTTTAAAGCAGGATTTGCATTAAATTCCAATGCCCTTTGTATTGGATGAAATCCTGAGACTCTAACTCAGGCAAACTCCTACTGAAGTCAATTTAGCCTCATTGTACTTAGAAAATTGAAAAGACATATTCGATCATCAAGTTCATTTTCTGCATGGACAGGATATAGTCCCCAGGACAGATTCCGTCACCTTATTCATGTTGAGTAACAACTTGCCGCCCATTTATTTCAATGGGACTACTCAATAAATAGGTTACTACACAACATGAATAAGGGGGGAAGACTCTGACCCTTCAATATCATATTAGGCATTATATGCTGGATATACTTGTTTTCTACTGACCTCCTGTTATTTTCTAACCATTCCATAACTTCTAGGTGTAATTTAAGGATTTAATTATCTGATAGACCACCTCTCATCTTATTTTCAGTCAGAGTAGTTAAAATAGCTTGTGATTCTCTTGCTGTTAGTTCCTGGTGTTGAACTTTCCAGGATTTATTGTGGAACCTGTGTATGTCAGGATCCTTGACGTTGGAATTCACTTCCTTTGTGGTCTATCACAACTCAGTTTTGCTCAGTCTTCAGAGCACCATGTAAAACGGATTTATTTTGTTTAGTGTTGGGTTAAGTACTTTTTTTGTGGGAAGATATTGAATCATATATTGCAGTTTAGAGCTTCACTGCTGCTTCTAGTGCAGAGGTCCCCAAACTGTGGGGAGAACATTCAGTGAGGGGGCGTGGCTGGGCTCAGGCCAGCCCCTACAGGGAGGCAGAGAAGGAGCGCCACTGAGCCCTGCTCCGCTCCCAGTACTGCTCCATCCCCAGCCCCAGCCTCAGCCTCGACCCCCCCATCCCAGCACCACCCCCATGGCCCCGGCTGCTCCTGGCCCCACCCTAACTCCACTCCCACCCTCGGTCCCTGGCCATGGCTCCACACCTGGCTCTGACCCCGATCCCGGCCCCAGACCTGCCCCCAGCTCTGGCCCCAGCCTTTGCCTCCTTACTCCTATTTGTGCTCGGGGGAGGGGCATGGACAGGGTTTAAGAGGGAAGTGTGCTCCTGAAAAGTTTGGGAACAACTGCTCCAGTGGGTAATTTTGTATTTGTAGGTTTTTCATATTTTGGATTACAAGATAAAAGGTATCAAGGCAATAGGTATGATGTAAAGTTAACAAATCAACTATACCTGAGATTTAACTCACATTAAGTGTGAATACATTTATTTGGATTATACTGTTAGCCATAGATTAATATATTTTCTGCTTTACAGAAAATATATAATTGGAATGTAAGAACCTACAATGCCTAAAATGTTAAATTGTTACTCTGAAAGATAATTGTAAAACTAAGTGGAATTAATTGAATATACTCTATGGTGTACATTGTGTTATTCAAACTTACTTTTATACAACTTTTGTCAGTGTTGAGGAATTGGCATTGAGCAGAATTAACTGGTTTTTAGACTTTACCTTATTTGGCTCTAGGGGATTTAAAATGACGAAATATGTGAGAGTAAGTCACCCTTCAGAGTGGTCCATCTATCCCCTAATATCCACCAGGCCCCATACGCTCAGTTGGTATTCCTAACAGAGAAAGAAGATGAATTTTTATCTTCCCCAGTGCAAGGTTCACTTTAGGAATAGGGTAAGTTCACTTTTTATGAAACAGGGGTTTTCTGCATGATGTGTTAGTGTCACAAGTTGGGGTGTAAATTCTAATGTGCCCTAGTGCATTGCGCTCTAATTGGCCCATGTAGACCCTGCTGGCCCGCACTAAAAGTTTCCTAGTTCGTGTTAACATAGTACTATTTGGGGATTACATTAATGTGCAGTGAAGAACTTCTAGTTCAGTGATTCTCAAACTTTTGTGCTGGTGACCCCTTTCACATAGCAAGCCTCTGAGTGCGATCCCCCCTTATAAATTAAAAACACTTTTTTATATATTTAACACCATTATAAATGTTGGAGGCAAAGTGGGGTTTGTGGTGGAGGCTGACAGCTCACGATCCCTCATGTAATTACTTCGCAACCCCCTAAGGTGTCCTGACCCCCAGTTTGAGAACCCCAGTTTTAGTGCATGCCAGCAGGATTCCCATGGTCCAGTTCATACGCAACAGGCTGGTGCAGATGAGAAAATTTACACCCCATTTGGTGTGGATTAAAGGACCATATAGACAAGCCCATTGATTGTTTCTCATTTTTAAAAACATCCAAAGATAGTACATAATCACATGTACATTTTGTTTTAGTGATTAGGGTCTGAGACAAGGAGTCAGGAGACCTGGATTCTGTTCTCATATCTGCCACTGAATTGCTCCTCCTTCCCATGAGGTTTCTCATTGTACAATGAGGATAGTAATATTTACCACCTCAACCTGTTTGTAGAGTACTTTAAAATATCTGGATGGAGGTGTTATGAAAGTACAACATATTGTTATGATTTATTTATTATTTTATATTCTACGAATTTAAGAGCTAGCAAAAGTCGGGGCCAAACATAATACTGTATCCTTGTTCCAGTACTGACTCTTGCTAATTTTGATTTAAAATATGCTTTATGACACAGTCTTTAATTACATAACTACATACAATTTTTTCCACATGCCTCATTCAGTCCTCATGACAGGAGAGTGATCACTCGATAATTACCCTGTTCTTTTCATTCCCCCATCTGGCATCAGTCAGTGTCAGAAGACAGGATACTGGGCCAGACAGACAGACCATTATGTTAATATGCAGCTGTTCAATACTTTGTTTTAGCCTCTTCACTCAGTGAGTGGCCCTTAGACTTATTTACTGCACACTTGGAGAATGACTTGGAGTCATTGGGGATACTTCTCTGAAAACATTCACTCAGTGTGCAGCGGCAGTCAAAAAACAAACAGAATGTTGGGAATCATTAAAAAAGGAATAGATAATAAGACAGAAAATATCATATTGCTGCTATGTAGAATCATAGAATATCAGGGTTGGAAGGGACCTCAGGAGGTCATCTAGTCCAACCCCCTGCTCAAAGCAGGACCAATTCCCAATTAAATCATCCCAGCCAGGGCTTTCTCAAGCCTGAGCTGAAAAACATCTAAGGAAGGAGATTCCACCACCTCCCTAGGTAACCCATTCCAGTGCTTCACCACCCTCCTAGTGAAAAGGTTTTTCCTAATATCCAACCTAAACCTCCCCCACTGCAACTTGAGACCATTATTCCTTGTTCTGTCATCTGCTACCACTGAGAACAGTCTAGATCCATCCTCTTTGGAACCCCCTTTCAGGTAGTTGAAAGCAGCTATCAAATCCCCCCTCATTCTTCTCTTCTGTAGATTAAATATCCCAGTTCCCTCAGCCTCTCCTCATAAGTCATGTGCTCCAGCCCTCTAATCATTTTTGTTGCCCTCCGCTGGATTCTTTCCAATTTTTCCACATCCTTCTTGTAGTGTGGGGCCCAAAACTGAACACAGTACTCCAGATGAGTCCTCACCAATGCTGAAGAGAGGGGAATGATCACGTCCCTCGATCTGCTGGCAATGCTCCTATTTATACAGCCCAAAATGCCGTTAGCCTTTTTGGCAACAAGGGCGCACTGTTGACTCATACCCAGCTTCTCGTCCACTGTAACTAGGGTGACCAGACATCAAACTTAAAAAATCGGGATGGGGTGGGGGGTAATAGGAGTCTATATAAGAAAAAGACCCCAAAATCGGGACTGTCCTATAAAATCGGGACATCTGGTCACCTTAACTGTAACCCCTAGGTCTTTTTCTGTAGAACTGCTGCCTAGCCACTTGGTCCCTAGTCTGTAGTAGTGCATGGGATTCGTCCGTCCTAAGTGCAGGACTCTGCACTTGTCCTTATTGAATCTCATCCGATTTCTTTTGGCCCAATCCTCTAATTTATCTAGGTCCCTCTGAATCCTATCCCTACCCTCCAGCATATCTACCTCTCCTCCCAGTTTAGTGTCATCTGCAAACTTGCTGAGAGTGCAATCCACACCATCCTCCAGATCATTAATGAAGATATTTAACAAAACTGGCCCCAAGATCGACCCTTGGGGCACTCCGCTTCATACCGTCTGCCAACTAGACATGAAGCCATTGATCACTACCCACTGAGCCTGATGATCTAACCAGCTTTCTATCTATCTTATAGTCCATTCATCCAGTCCATACTTCTTTAACTTGCTGGCAAGAATACTGTGGGAGACTGTATAAAAAGCTTTGCTAAAGTTGAGGAATAACACGTCCACTGCTTTTCCCTCATCCACAGAGCCAGTTATCTCATCATAGAAGGCAATCAGGTTAGTCAGGCATGACTTGCCCTTGGTGAATCCATGCTGACTGTTCCTGATCACTTTCCTCTCCTCGACGTGCTTCAAAATTGATTCCTTGAAAATCTGTTCCATGATTTTTCCAGGGACTGAGGTGAGGCTGACTGGCCTGTAGTTCCCCAGATCCTCCTCCTTCCCTTTTTTAAAGATGGGCACTACATTAGCCTTTTTCCAGTCATCTGGGACCTCCCCAGATCACCATGAGTTTTCAAAGATAATGGCCAATGGCTCTGCAACCACATCCACCAACTCCTTTAGCACCTTCGGATGCAGTGCATCCAGCTGCATGGACTTGTGCTCGCCCAGCTTTTCTAAATAGTTCTGAACCACTTCGTTCTCCACAGAGGGCTGGTCACCTCCTCCCTCCTCCCAGTACAGTAGTCTGGGAGCTGACCTTGTTCGTGCAGACAGAGGCAAAAAAGCATTGAGTACATTGGCTTTTTCCACGTCCTCTGTCACTAGGTTGCCTCCCCCATTCAGTAAGGGGCCCACACTTTCCTTGACCTTCTTGTTGCTAACATCCCTGTAGAAACCCTTCCTGTTACTCTTAACATATCTCGCTAGCTGCAAATCCAAGTGTGATTTGGCCTTCCTGATTTCACTCCTGCATGCCTGAGCAATATCTTTATACTCCTCCGTGGTTATTTGTCCAACCTTCCTCTTCTTGTAAGCTTCTTTTTTGTGTTTAAGCTCAGCAAGGATTTCACTGTTAAGCCAAGCTGGTCACCTGCCATATTACTATTCTTTCTACACATCGGGATGGTTTGTATAAATTCACAGTACACCCACATCTTAAATACTGTGCGCAGATGTGGTCGCCCCATTTCAAAAAAGACATATTGAAATTGGAAACAGTTCAGAAAAGAGCAACAAAAATGATTAGGGGTATGGAATGGCTGCCATTTGAGGAGAGATTAATAAGACTGGGACTTTTCAGCTTGGAAAAAAGATGACTAAGGGAGGATATGATAGAGATCTATAAAATCATGACTGGTGTGGAGAAAGTAAATAAGGAAGTGTTATTTACTCCTTCTCATAACACAAGAACTAGGGGTCACCAAATGAAATTAATAGGCAGCAGATTTAAAACAAACAAGAGGAAGTATTTTTTCACACGACGCACAGTCAACCTGTGAAACTCCTTGCCAGAGGATGTTGTGAAGGCCCAGACTATAACCGTATTCAAAAAAGAAGACAGGATACTGGGCTAGATGGGCGTTTGGTCTGACCCAGTATGGCCGTTCTTATGTTTTTATGATCTTATTCAAACCCTACTCTGAAGACAGAATTATTAATTTCTTCATGGGCATTTCTTTAGTGCTTATCACTATAGTATCTGAGTACTTCACAAACATTGGTGAATTTATCTTCCACTCAGGACCCAAGAGGAGATTTCATTCACGGGGGCGGGTGGGCAGCTATGAGGGCTAGAGAACAGCTGACACCATTTTCACATGAGGGGATGAGAGAAGAGGAAGTAGAAAGAGTCCTGATCCACTCCTTCCTCCTTTCTCCTTCTGTGAAAAATTGGTCAGTCTGTTTTCTGCTCCCCTCTCCCCATCCCTGCAACATCAGGCCTGGGAAGGGGAAGAGGGGCTGAAGTACCCCTGCTCCCCAAGCCTTGGGAGAACGTCCCCACTGCAGTAGTCCCCTCAGGCCTGAGCGGGGGTGGTGGAGGAGGGGTGCATTGAGGGGCATATGTGGTGCTGCTGTCTGAAGAACTGAAATGGGAGTGGGGTTGGGAAATGGGCAAATGAGGGGGTATGTGTGTGTCGGAGGCACAGACTTAATCAATTAGAATTTGAGGTTAGTGGAGAAGCTAGAAGCTCCACATCAGCGTTTTATACAAATCTTTATGAGTTGCTCTTACTTGAGTCTGTCAGCAAGAGCTCCTGCAGTGGGGACCAAAAGCGCCTGACTCTGTAAGTCAGAGAGTTGACAATACTGAAATGGTCCCAGACACCCTGGGAATGGGCAGGGAGAGTTTAAAAATCAAAAGACAGACCAAAAAAGACCCCCAACCCCATTAAATAAATTAAAATAAAAACAACCTCGTGATATTGGGGCCAGTTAATTATTTTTTTTTTTGTGGTCTGACGCTTGCTTTTTGAACTTTGGGATTGTCAGTATTGCTGACCCCTCACTCCTTTTTTCCTCTCCACTGGGCTGCAGTTTCCCCCTTTCCCCACAGCTTCTCATCTGATCTCAATCTCCTCCCCCACACTGATTCCCAATCTCTTCCTGCCCCAATTTTCCCACAGCTCCCAGTTTCTCCCCTCTCCCAACCAAAATCTTTGTCCAAATTTACTGTCCTTGCTGCTATGTCTTCTTGACCCCTGTGACTCTTGTCCCCTCTGCATTGGAGTCAGACTAGTTCCTTCGCATGCAGCCTGGGAGCCAGCAGGGGATCATTGGGGAGCACAAGAAAGACAGTCTCCCTGCTCTCAGTTCCGATACCAAGCGCCCCAGTTACCCATAGCAGAGAGCAGCAGTAATTTCAGGGAAAGTCCTTTTCAGCCTTGGCAACCCTGGGCTGCAGCATAATCAGCACAGATGGACTCTTCAGTGAATTGGGATGCTCCACTTTTAACAAATCTCTACTGAGTACATGAGAACTGAGATTTTTTCAAAGGTTTATATAACTTGGCCACATTAAGGAGATTTTTCATGGGAACAGCAGAGGGTGTCAAATTTCAAGTCCTTGCCAAATTTCAAGTCTCTGCATCAAAGTATGGAGGGCTCTCCAATGAGATACGTGTAAGAACTTTTTTAACACAGGCAAAACAATGAATTTCCCCATATCTCAATCTAGGAAGGGGCTGAACAATTTTTGCTGAAATTTTCCAAAAAATTCAACCTGAGGCAGACCCCTGGCATGGAAAATTTCATCTTGAATGATTAATGTTTGGCAGAGTTGTAAGTTATTGAAAACACAGTTGTATAATGGGCTATTCTAGGCAACCTTAAATATAGGTGGTGCTCCCAGCATTGCCTATGGATACATCCGCATTAGGGATTAGGGGTGTGATTCCTCTGCTAATGTACACATACTGAAGCTAGCCGTCACTGGTAGCATGGACAGTGACATTGGAGGCACAGCTAAACTGATCCAAGTACAAAGCTTCCTGAAACCAGTGGGTGTACACTCAGCATGGCCCAGCCATGCCTCCACTGCTACTACCCATGCTATCACGGCTATACTGCTATCTATACTTGCAGTAGCTCAATGAGACCTACTGCAAGTATGTGTGCACGTGAAGGGGAATCACACCTCTAGCTCAGAGCGTAGCTGTAGCCTATAATTAATTCCCAAGTTATCCGTTATTAACTGCCTATTATCAGTAAGTCTCTAGAGATAATCAATTCCTACAAAGATCAGTTATGTTGCCATTATCATAAGATTACTTTTTATTGAACACACATTAAGACAACTTCAAATCACGTACAGGTGTTACAAATTGGGGTTATTGTAGCTTTAGATTTCTTGACACTCCTGAAAATTTTTACTGGTAGTTGCTTTATCTGAGCTAGAGAGAATATTTAATAGCTTTCCCTTTGATTAATAAGAAATCCTGCGACAAATGTGCTCCCCTTATATGTACTGCCGTCATTTGATATTCTATTTATACACTTATAATTGTGTCAGAATAGTAGAACATGAAGTCTCTTTTATATCTTCTATTTGGAAGAGTTTTGTAAAATCACCACCACTAGTAACACTTTGTCAACGGCATTACAAGACAACTGCAAGGCTACTTTTAATGACTGCTCTACTTTCCAGCTCCTTTGAACTTACTTTTAACATGGGAACCCGCATATAAATGAGCACTGGAAGAATCTTTCCTGACTTTTAAGAATTCTTTTAGTCTGTGTCAAAACTATGAGCTAGGTGTGTGATTATCAGCTTGTGTACACATACTCACTAGCTGCCCTGTTGCATAAACCCACCTGAACCCTCTTGGTCAGGGTGGCTAGGCTGTGCCACCACTGCCCATGCCACTTGACCTACACTACTGTTTTTAGCATGTGAGCTCAAAAGAGAGCTAGCGTAAATATGCGTCCACTAGCTTAGTTGGCTTCGTGTCAGCCCTTAGGAAGGACAGATCTGTAGAGCCAAATGTCATCTAGATTTCTGGGCTGACCAAACAGAAACTCAGCTTCTCCACAAGCTGGGAATCACACCGCTAAGAAAGAGAGGTGACTGTATCTGTGCAGGTCTAATAGACCACTTCCACGTTAATTGAATTGTCTCGTTAGCATTGACCTCCCCCCACCCCCTCTTGGTAAGGCAACTCCCATCTTTTCATTTGCTAAAATATATATTCTGCTTACTGTTTTTTTTTTCACTCCATGCATGCAGTGAAGTGGGTTTTAGCCCACAAAAGCTTATGCCCAAATAAATGTGTTAGTCTCTAAGGTGCCACAAGGTTGTTTTTTGCTGATACCGACTAACACGGCTACCACTCTGAAACCTGAGTGCAGATCTTGTGTTTGATAATAATATAAACCTCCAACACAGATACCACTTTAATGTGACCAACATAGTACCTTCTGTTTAATGTACATGGAGATCATTTTTATTTCATTTCTCCTCTGATGTTTTCTTTCAGAATTTTAATTTCATTATCTTTCTCTCCAGTGTTTCTTCAAATAAATCAGTATATTTTTATCTGGCATAATCTCTACCAGTTTGTCTAGAGACCGCTGTTTTCCTAGATACTCTTTCCTCTGGTTTTATTGAGGAATCCAAAAATACAACATAAACTTTCAGAGTCTCACATAAAATCTAGTGCAATGCAATACAATTAATTTTTATATAGAGACCTTTATACAAAATATCACACTTTATGGAGAAAAGTAGGTTAAAATGATACTACTTTAGGGTGCTGTGGCTCATGCAAACAAGATTTTTAGAGAAAAAGGGAAAAAAAAGATCAATTTTAGACCAGTAATTGAGGCAGATATTTTTTTAAACAGACTAACTATAATTAAAAAGAATGGAGGGATGGACTATTGCGATGAACAGAATTTTAATCATATGCTAAAAGGAGTAAATCCTGCTGCTACCCCTGACAAATACAGTTCCATTGATCAAGAGAGGAAGCAGGTTTTCATTTAGGGGACAACCCCCCCTCTACATCATGGAACCCAGTTCTACAGAGAGTTGTTGGATGACGGTGTACAAGGGTGGACAAGGTTGTGCGTGGAGCTGGAAGATCCTTCCCTTCACCTTTGCAGAGGGATTGTGCTAGGGCCACCAAAGCTCTCTGAAGGTATGACTATATGTACAGCACTGCAGAGGCACAGCTGTATCAATACAGCTATGCCACTGCTGCGCATCTGGCGAAGACGGTCTGTGCTGACGGGAGAGAGCTCTCCCGTCGTTGTAAAAAACCCACCTCCATAAGCAGCATAAGCTATGTCAGTTGGAGTAGCTCTCCTGCCAACCTAGCCCTGTACACACAAATGGTTATGTCGGTGTAACTTACGTTGCTTGGGGTGTGTGTGTGTGGAATATTCACATTCTTGAGTGACATAAGTTTTGGCAACATAGGATGTAGTATAGACATAGCCTGATTCCTTCTCCCCCTTTTCCTGCAGATTTCCCCAGCTCCCATGTGGGGACTGAGTTGTGGATCTACCCCAAAATGACATATTTGCAGCGATTTGTGCACTGTTGTAGAAGCCATTTTCATCCAGAATATTAGAGAGACAAAATGGGTGAGGTAATATCTTTTATTGGACCAACTTCTGTTGCTGAGAGAGACAAGCTTTTGAGCTACCCAGAGCTCTTCCAGGTCTGAGAAAGGTACGCAGGGTGACACAGCTAAATACAATGTTGATCAGATAGTTAAGCTTATGTAGTTAGTATATATTTTAAGGAACCATTCACAGTGAAGTGTCCTGTTAGTACACCTGTAGTCATATGGCAAACAGTTAGTGGGCTATGGATTGTTGTAATAAGACATAAACCCAGTATTTTTATTAAGACCATATTTTTCAGTGTCTAGCAAAGTTATGAATTTAAGCTGCCAGGCTTGTCTTTTGAAAGCTTGTGCAAGTTTTCTGTGAAGATGAGGACGGATAGGTCAAATATAGAGTGATTGCTTTGTGAATAGTGTTCACCTGCAGGTTATAGTGTGTGTTTCTCTTTTATCATATTCCTGTGTGAGTTCATTTGAGAGTGTAGTGATAGTCTGGTTTTACCCACGTGGTTGTTTTTGGGGAAGTTAGTGCACTAGATGAGGTACACCACATGTTGTGATAGGCATGTGTAGGACACATGGATCTTGAAAGGTGTGTTGTGGGAGTTGATCATTGCAGCAGTGGAGATTTGTCTGCAAGTTTTGCATCTGTTGTTTTGCCAGGGTCTGGCACCACTTTGAGTTGGTGTGTCATGGTCTGTGGGAAGCTTGCTTCTGATAATGAGTTTGGAGGGATTGGGGGGTTGTTTGAAGGCCAGAAGAGAGGTTTCAGGAAAGCTTTATTTCAGGATGGGGTCCCATTGAGGATGGTTGTAGTTGTTTGATGATACCCCATATGGGTTCCAGCCTGGGATGGTAGGAGACACTTTGAGTAGTACCTTTAACAGATGGGAAGAGGAGCTCTGTGTAGCTCTAAAGTTTGTCTCTCTCACCAACAGAAGCTAGTCCAGTAAAAGATATTACTTCACCCACCTTTTCTCAAATTTGCAGAGAGACAGTTGACAAGTGGAGGAAATGAGGAGAATGCTTCCAGACATATGGTTCAGCAAGAATGAAAGAAAACTCCTACTATGAGCATCACAAGTAAGGTACAGAAACAAGGCTCAGATTGGTCAAGTAGAGCAAGTAGCAGAGGTAGCAAAATTAGAGAGGTAAGGAGGATGCATAGTTTTGAAAAAAAAACAAACCATGAGGGCAGTTGTAACTGGATTCTGAGATGTTTAGAGTGCTAACAAAGGTATAAGGGCAGTGGTTCCCAAACTAGTTCCACTGCTTGTGCAGGGAAAGCCCCTGTCGGGCTGGGCCAGTTTGTTTACCTGCCGCGTCCGCACGTTCGGCTGATTGCGGCTCCCAGTGGCTGCGGTTCACTGCTTCTGGCCAATGGGAGCTGCTGGAAGCGGCGGCCAGTATGTCCCTCGGCCTGCGCTGCTTCCAGCAGCTTCCATTGGCCTGGAGCAGCGAACTGCGGCCACTGGGAGCCGCAATTGGCCAAACCTGTGGACGCGGCAGGTAAACAAACCGGCTCAGCCGGGCAGGGGCTTTTCCAACACAAGTGGCAGAACAAGTTTGGGAACCAATGTGTTAGGAAATAGGGCCACAATCAAACCCAAGTGCAAGAATTCTTCTCCAATAGAGTATGAAGTTTACAGATCAGAAATTTAGGAGAGTCTTTAAAAGGAATTTTAATATGATGGGAATTTCAGAAGAGGCAGGATTTAGGTAAGGACACATTGTGCAAGTTTAGAAAAGATGACAGGCAGACTTCAGACAAAAAGAAAAGGAGTACTTGTGGCACCTTAGAGACTAACCAATTTATTTGAGCATGAGCTTTCGTGAGCTACAGCTCACTTCAAGTGAGCTGTAGCTCACGAAAGCTCATGCTCAAATAAATTGGTTAGTCTCTAAGGTGCCACAAGTACTCCTTTTCTTTTTGCGAATACAGACTAACACGGCTGTTACTCTGAAAGACTTCAGACAGTTTGTGAGAAGTAGGAGTAAATACGGAGTTAGTCACAGTGCTAAGATTTCTGGCCTTGGGTGCATGAACTCTGAGTTAAGAATGATTGAGTAGTCAGACTTATGAGACAAAGAGGACATTTTACCTGAAAGGAGAACTTCCCTCTTTGAAATGTTCAGGAGCTGGAAAACGAGGGAGCAAAGATAAGCACATAGCTAGATGGGAGATAGAGGAATGAGTCAGTTAATTGATGGATAAGCTGCGTTGTCAGTTTAGGCAGACCAGAAATCCAGATGACATTTGGCTCTACAGATCTGCCCTTTCTCAGGGCTGGCATGATGCCAGCTAAGCCAGAATTAAATGCAGAAGCAATTGTCAGCTTCCTGAAGGCATAAATTACTGCCAGTTTCTGAAGAGAAACAATGCAGCTTTAAGGAAGCTGTATAGCTCTGTTTGTGCATCTTCTGATTTTGATGCCGAGTCAGAAAAAATATATTATTTTGTTTTTGCTGCCATCTCACATGGTGTCTGGATGTGAAAGTAAGAAATGTTTATACTGCAAAGAGTCCAGTCCTTCAAACACATGTGTACTGCCTAATATCTTGAGGAATCCCATGTCACCATAGTAAATACTACTCATTGTAGAAAAGTGTTCAGCTACCTTGACTAAAAGTGCTAGCTGAAATTTGGGGCCTTGCAGGGAGGTTACAATTTGGATAACAAGGAGGAGACACAGATTGTAAGATTGTGTTAGGGGACAGGCAAAATAATGTCTATTTTATTATTAAAGAAAGATAAAACAAAACAGAGAAGAGCACAAACAATAAACAATAGTTATTTCAGTTGCAGTCTCTTCTGTATGTCTTTCTGTGGAGAGCTTTCAACAGAAATTATACCTTTGTAAGTGAGTTTCCCCTGTTGAGTACGCTCTTCTCTAGGTAAACAAAAACCAAAGTATGTTATTGCCAAATCATTACTGAGTCCTATCACAGTGTAGCATAAGTAACTAAAACAATTTATAGATGGGCAAAGAAATTTTGTTTATGGATTCGTGAATCCTGATTGGTTTATCATGGACAACAGTATACAAATGGGCAGAGGTAAGTGATCTTAACTAAGTTGTCTGAAACCAAAGGAAGTTTTTAACTCAGTATCTTCAAAGAAGCTATTCAAGGTATGGACCTGAGACAGGCAAGTTAATGAGTGTTATGAATGATAAATTCAAATTAAATCCCCACTATTTCTCAGTTTACCAAGATTATTTTATGTCTCCTTTCCTGGAATGCACAGTCTAAACAATCTGGTGTTTCACAGGAGAAACTGCTAGTACCTTAACTTACAAAACTATTTCAATATCCTATTAAAATGTTAAGAAAAAAATATTATCCCTTGCAAACTCTATCTCACCAATGATGCTGAAGTCTTCGTGGTGTCATCATGTTACAGAAACAGTGCTGAATCAGAAGGTTGCTGTTTCCAGATGCTGTGCTGTGGTTTCTTTGTTCCTTTTAGATGCTTTGTTGATGTTCTTTGCTTACATGTAGAGATGAGATGAACAGGATAAGCTGAGATGAGAGTGCTGCTCCTTGCTTGCTTAATTCACAGACATTTATTCATGGAGTTTAAGGCCAGAAGGGACTGTTAGATCATCTAATCTGGCCTCCTGTATATCACAGGGCATTACATGTCACCTAGCTACCCTTATATTGATCCCAATCAATAGTATTTAAATGCTCTGACACCAAATAGTGTCAAGTCTGTCAACTGATCATCATATTCACTGTTTTCTTGGCTCCAAACCAACATCCTTCTTTTTTTTTTTCCCCTCTGGGGAAACGAGCAGCTTGAATGATGTCAAAGTTATTCTTGACCTTACCAGATTGCAAATTTTCAAGCTATTTGTTAGAACGAGCCTGCATTTCCAATTGGTCTGAAAATCAAGGACCTGTGTCTGTCAGACTTTTAAGAAAGCAGCTAAACATAAAGCTTCTTGTGGCCCTAAAATAGTTTTGAGGCACTCTTGAGAATGCAGGGCCCTTAAACCCACATACAGTTCTGTGAAATACTGACAAAATGGATTACAAGCAGATGGGACAAACAAAAAGAAAAATGTAAATAGACTTGGCCAAAGCGTTGTTAGAAGCCATTTGCTGCTTCATACACTAAACAGTTTAAAATATTTTATCAAAGAAAAGTGTGGTTTGCATCCCCCTGTCTATTTATACTTTCTTCCTCCCATAATTTCACGGAAGGAGGAAGGCACACCTCTTTCACGGATTTGGGTAGATTCAAATATCTACTGCTGTTGCCCTTCCATTGGATCAAAACCTTCATGGCATTTAACTGGTAGTATCTTCAGCTAATGAATATCCAGTCTGCTAATGCATATGCAGCAGTGTTGTAATTGCTTCTGTCTTTGTGATGGGACGCTCTCAGAATATGTTTAAAATTGGAATATTACTTTTTTTAATGTAGTCCATTTTCTGAGAACCCTTTAGTTCTAAATGGGTTTAGTAGGAATTGAAATTTTGTTTCAAATGAATCAAAACAATCCTATTTCCTATATAAAGGTCTTTAAGCTCTCAAAAAAGTCTTTTTAAACTTACATAATTCATAAAGAGAGTTTTTAATCTTAAATAGTAATTTAAAAAGTATTGTCCTTTCTTTGTACCAATATTTGGAGAGGTGACTCTTGTCTTTCTGAGTTTGGTAAGTTGCTTAAGGATTGCTGGATAATGGATAATAGATAATTTCCCAATTAATATTGATATTTTGTATGCAAATTGCTTCTTTTATTAGTAATCAGTTAAAGCCTCAAATAAACTTGCTATATTTGGGCATAAAATGTTATATTGTTCATACAGCAATAGTGTCAGGAAGTTATTCTCTGTAGGCTTGCATTTAGTGATAAAATATTTGCAAGTATACACCTCAAAAGAAGCTTATGCCATCTTAAGCATTTGAGGAACAACAAAAGTTTTCACCTTTAAGTGGAAAATTGAGTTAATAATGTCAAATGTCTTCTGCAAAATTAAGGTTTTTCTTTGAAAAATATGAAGAATGAAAAGAAGCCTACTTTATGACCCTGTGTCACACTGGAGTGCCTCCTCGTGGATGCATCTAAGTATTAGCTCTGCCAGCCTGATTACTCTATTCTCATGGTTCCTCAGCCCATCCTGTCATTCTCCGGACCCTTTCTTGCTCCTCAGGAAATGTAGCACCATATCTTCATGGCTTAGCCCTCCAGCCAAGCCATCCCAGGCCGTCCTTAAGTCCACTGCTGTGGCTGAGCCACTCCCTCTGTCGCTAGAACAAATGGACCAGGACAGTGCGTTCTAGCCCAGGGGCCCTATTTCCAGCAGCTGAGGTCTGCTACTCCTCTGGAGTGCTTTCTAACTTGCCTATTCCAAGCTCGCATTCGACACCTTTTTAGCTAAACCCCCTATCTCCTAAGTCTGCTAAACAAACGTCTCCTTTTGGATCCAAATCTTTCTCTTCCTTGTCCCAGGGAGAGTGACTGCAACCCTCTTCTCTGCAGCCTCTTTTCTGCTACCGGCTCTGTGCACAGGTGAACTTCCCTTGCTTAGGACCCTCTCAGCCTAAATGTCCCCCAGTTTGCAGCCTAATAGGTTCAGTTTGCAGCCTAACATATTCAATATGTGTAATGACCCAGCCACCCCCAGTTTCATTAACTTGGGTTTGAATAGAGACTGGGAGTGGCTGGTTCATGACACATATTGAATCTATTTCCCCATGTTAAGTATCCTCACACCTTTTTGTCAACTGTCTAAATGGGCCATCTTGATTATCACTACAAAGGTTTTTTCTCCTGCTGATAATAGCTCATCTTAATTAATTAGCCTCTTACAGTTTATATGGCAACTTCCACCTTCTCACTATATGTTCCATTCTATGCATCTATATCTACTATATCTTCTTACTATATGTTCCATTCTATGCATCCGATGAAGTGGGCTGTAGCCCACGGAAGCTTATGCTCTAATAAATTTCTTAGTCTCTAAGGTGCCACAAGTACTCCTGTTTTTTTTTTTAAATTATTATCACTCTTGCTAGTTTATTGTTTGTTGTTTACCCACCTTGTCAGTAATTTAGTTAAGGTTGGGCTGTTATTTTTATTACTTAATGAGAAATTGTTTTATGATTGCTTCACACACTGAGTGCTTTTATGTATTTGTGGGAGGAGTGTTTTATACATAAAATTAATAGTATTGTAATATTGTGATGATGAAGGTCATATAAATACCTAGATAAACGGCAGAGAGTATCCATGGAATTTGGCCCAAAATCAGCCTTCCAGGTGATGCGTATACCAGCAGAAATTTATTTAGCTTTTATTCAGAGCTAGTAGTACTGTGTTCTGTTTTAATTCATCTTCATCATGATGTTGTTTTAAAAGATTTGTATGTGTGTACTCAGATGTTGTTTCTCTTTTTAAATTTTCTTTTTTTCTTAGAAGCAAGAGATGGCCTGTGTTGACCAAAAATGTGTGTGAACTAATAATTTTCTTGATTGTTTTCGGTCCAGGTAGCATCTTTATCACTTCGCATTCAATATTGATGTTTAATGGAAATATGAAAATAGTCACAATAATTAGAATAATCAACCACACGATCATTGTTTACAGTGCACAGACACAGGGAGCAAAGGGATCCGATACAATCTACTGTATTGTTGTTCTCAGTCTGAATTAGCCCTTATAGAAGCTGAAGCCTGAATACAAATATGCTTTCTATCATTTCTGGGGTGAGGTTGTCAGGAATATTTAGAGAAGAGAAATAAATGATGCCATAGGAGAGCATGCACAATCATTTGCTGACTTTATGAGGTTAAAGTGCAGGGTACTTCAGATCATCACAATGGTTTCTCTGCTAACGAGTATTCCTAGGAGACCCGTTTGAGACAGTGTAAAACTAACAAAAGACAGAGACGAATACCGTGCTGAGACAGAAAAAGATAAAGTGAACAGCCGAAGGAAATAGCAGGTTCTATATAGTGAGATTAAATTAGGGGCATATAATACGCAGTTGTGCTTTGAAATCAATGATAGCAGCCCTATATAAATACTGACCACTGTTAATTATTATAGGATAGATGTTGCCACCATTATTCAGGATGAATAGTACTTTAAATTGAAAGCAGGCCCATCAATTTTAGTGAAACTACTTGTGAAGTAAAGTACCACTCAAGCTGATTAAGGATAGCAAGATCTCACCCTGTAAGAGAGATTTCCACAGCTGTGCAGAGGTGCATTAATTGCATATACAGTACTATCATCATGCTGAACTTTACAATAGCAACAAAAATAGAGGGGAATTTCAGGGTAGACTACAACTAGCCAAACTATCTTCAATACCGTGAAAACCTGTCAGAAATGTTTATATTTGCAATTATTGCAATTATGCATGCTAATATATTTGTAGTTATTTCCTAAGCGTTGCCAGTCATGCAGGTGAATGGGGATAAGGACCCAATGACTGTTCCCTACCCTTTGTTCCACTGGGCAGTTGGGACTCATAACTGCAGTTTTTTCAGAGACTCTAGCTGGATCTGACCTTTTGTGCTTTCCGGAGCAAAAGGATTGCAAAAATCTTGTGCTGTCAGCAGCTGAGGGAAGGAAGTCTCAGGTATCTTCTTTCCCTTCCCCTAAGAACATGAAGAAATGTGGAAAGGCTATAGAGAATGTTTGCTACCTGAAGCCAAGGAAGAGGAGTGTAGGATGAAAGAAAGAGTCTTTGAAGCAGCGCAAGGTTCTAGCCCAAGTTGAAGAAGAATGATGATCAAGTGCTGGTTCCCATCCTATGCTGTTAGCCAGGCTGCTCTGTGTTCAAAACTGTTTTTCCAGTCTCACATTCTTACCTCTTCATATTACACTCTATTTGAAGACCATGTCTCTTCCTTCTTTAAACACCTTGTGACAGAGGAGCTGGTCCCAGTCAGCAGACTAGACCCAGCACCCCTGGGTCAGAGCACATGAGCCCAATCCAGCCAATTAAAAGTGGTTGGGCTATACCTTAGCCTATAAAGGGCTGCTGGAGGTCAGACAAAAAGGGAAGGCTGGTCCATGCTCACACTCATGTCACGCCAGGTATTCAGGGAGGCATCCCTGAGGCTACAGATCCAGGAAGGGAGCAGAGCTGACTAGAACTGAGAAGCTACCAGCAGTAGGAGTGCCAGAGACCCCTGGGAGAGGTGGCCCTGAAGCCTGAGAGCAAAGACTGAGTTAAAAGAAACTATTTTCTCTTTGTTTCTTGTTTTTGTTAAGAGAGTAAATCCGCTTGAAAGAGACTGGGTGTGACAGCACGTACTTGGCCGATAACTGTAGGGGAGAAGCTCCACACACACCTTAAAATTACTTTCATGAAGCTTTCCAGTATTGATCTGTTTAGTGCTTTCTTATTTTCTTGTATTGTATCACAATATTGCCAACCCTAAGCATTCAGAAATCACAAGTGAAAACCCTGAAAATAGGGTTCTTTTTATTTGCTTCTTTTTTAATTTTGTGGGTACATTTGGGTCATGTTTTTAAGCTTGACATGCAGCCATTAGGGCCAGAAAATTATTACTTTAAAAAATGTAAACTTTAACTCTCAAATAATCACAAGCGCCTAGGAGCTCGACTTGAAGCAAAACACAAAATATTGTGTTGAGAGTTAGCAGCACTGAACTAGGTGGGACAGGGAACTCAGCTTTTATGTGTTTGTACAATGCCAGGTACATCTACAGTACTATTTAAATAGCATAATAAAAATAATGGGCGTAAGTGAACGATTGAGGTGTCCAAGTAACTCAGAATCTATCTTGATATCTTCTAAAATAATTTAAAGATACTTGATTAAAAAAAAAAAGGTAGACTTTCTGGCGGTAGAATGTTCTTTGTGATGGGCCTTCAGACATGGAACTGGGGCCACACTTTACCTTGAAATAGCTTTGGCTTTGTTGGCCTTGAGCTGCAGCAAGGCCAATTTTTATACCGAGGCTTTCAAGGCCGGAGGAGCTTGATGGAGGTTGAGGGTTGGTGCAAAGTGTAAGAGTTGTGATCTGTTTAGCTAAGGAATGAGTCAGTTTGTGTATGTGTTATTGCGTGGCCATTGGGGATGGGTTCTTGCCTGTCTGGCTTGTTTTGAAAACATATGCCTGAACACCTAGAGTTTTCAGATTCCTCTCTTTCTATATTTATAAATCTAAATAATTATTGTATTTGGTACTGCAAAGGAAAGAATACCAAGAAGCTAAAATAATGCAGTTTAAAAATCAGCTAATGTGCAGTCTATCATCATCATCATTAGAAAAGGTATCCAAGAATTTTTTTTTCACACAGTCATAGTATGCTTTCTAAATATGTATACTAATTATATGCCAGAGTAAATTTGTTCTGGACTTTTTGCATAAATAATACAACTTATAGACAATGTATATTGTTGAATATATTATTAAAAAAAATCTTTTTTCTTTTACATTTAATTTACTCAGAATGACTAGGTACTTCAAATGTGTAACTAAACTTTGTTTTCTTGTTTTGTTTTAAATGTATGTCATTTAACCCAAGGATTCATTCCCAAGGCATCCAACCTCTTAGGTAAATGTGTACAAATGCAGCTTTTTAAAGTATGAATTACAAGCCTGATCAACTGAAACAGCTTCTTCCATTTGTTAGAATGTTGTGAACCTCATATAATATAACTGATAGAGAAGAACTACAGCAGTTTAAACAATGTTAAATGCCAGATGTAAATGAACAAAATTCAGAAAATCCAGTGTGAAGACTGATGTGCCACATACCTCTCTCTTTCTATCTCTCTTTTCTCCCCGCTTCCTCCCCCCGTCCCCCAGTGAATATATTGATTTCAAGGAGTTTGGAATACATTCTTTTAAGTACAATCAACACTGAATCGTCCCAAGATTTGTTTTCTCTCACAGCTAACCTGACTAGAATAACTTAAAACAGGCTTTGTAATATCTGATCAACAGAAGGACGTATTTTGTTGGATTATTACAATCATGCCAGTTAAAGAAGCATCCTGAAGATGACAAGGAATCTGGTGGCACCTTAAAGACTAACAGATTTAGTTGGACATAAGCTTTCATGGGTAAAACGCCATTTCTTCAGATGCATGGAGTGAAAATTACAGATGCAGGCATTATATAATGACACATGAAGGGAAGGGATTTACCTCACAAGTGGAGAACCAGTGCTGACAGGGCGAATTTGATCAGGGTGGATGTAGTCCACTCCCAATAATAGATGAGGAGGTGTCAATTCCAGGAGAGGCAAAGCTGCTTTTGTAATGAGCCAGCCACTCCCAGGCCGTATTCAAGCCCAAATTAATTGTGTTAAATTTGCAAATGAATTTTAATTCTGCTGTTTCTTTTTGAAGTCTGTTTCTGAAGTTTTTTTGTTCAAGTATAGCTACCTTTAAATCTGTTATCAAATGTCCAGGAAGACTGAAGTGTTCTCCTACTGGCTTTTGTATGTTACCATTCCTGATGTCCGATTTGTGTCCATTTATTCTTTTACATAGGGACTGTCTGGTTTGGCCAATGTACATGGCAGCGGGGCATTGCTGGCACATGATGGCATATATAACAGTAGACGTGCAGGTGAATGAGCCTCTGATGGTGTGGCTGATGTGGTTGAGTCCTCTGATGGTGTCGCTAGAGTAGATATGGGGACAGAGTAGGCAATGAAGTTTGCTACAGGGATTGGTTCCTGGGTTAGCGTTTCTGTGGTGTGGTGTGTAGTTGCTGATGAGTATTTGCTTTAGGTTGGGGGGCTGTCTGTAAGTGAGGACTGGCCTGCCTCCCAAGGTCTGTGAGAGTGAGGGATCATTTTCCAGGATAGGTTGTAGATCGTTGATAATGTGCTGGAGAGGTTTTAACTGGGGGCTGTACGTGATGGCCAGTGGTGTTCTGTTATTTTCCTTGTTGGGCGTGTATACCTGTCTCGCTCTGTCAATCTGTTTCCTCACTTCCCCAGGTGGGTACTGTAGTTTTAAGAATGCTTGATAAAGATCTTGTAGGTGTTTGTCTCTGTCTGAGGGATTAGAGCAAATGCGGTTGTATCTTAGGGCTTGGCTGTAGACAGTGGATTGTGTGGTGTGGTCTGGATGGAAGCTGGAGGCATGTAGGTCAGTAGGTTTCCGGTATAGGGTTGTGTTTATGTCACCATCACTTATTTGCACTGTAGTGTCCAGGAAGTTGATCTCTTGTGTGGACTGGTCCAGGCTGAGGTTGATGGTGGGGTGGAAATTGTTGAAATCCAGGTGGAATTCTTCAAGGGCCTCCTTCCTGTGGGTCCATATGATGAAGATGTCATCAATATAGTGCAAGTAGAGGAGGGGCACTAGGGGACGAGAGCTGAGGAAGCATTGTTCTAAATCAGACATAAAAATGTTGGCATACTGTGGGGCCATGCGGGTACCCATAGCAGTGCCGCTGGTTTGAAGGTATACATTGTCCCCAAATGTAAAATAGTTATGGGTAAGGACAAAGTCACAAAGTTCAGCCACCAGGGGCCTCATCAGGGATACTGTTCTTGACAGCTTGTAGTCCATCCTCATAAGGAATATTGGTGTAAAGAGCTTCTAAATCCATGGTGGCCATGATGGTGTTTTCAGGAAGATCACCAATGCACTGTAGTTTCCACAGGAAGTCAGTGGTGTCTCGAACATAGCTAGGAGTGCTGGTAGCGTAGGGTCTGAGGAGAGAGTCCAAATAGCCAGATAATCCTGCTGTAAGAGTGCCTATGCCTGAGATGATGGGGCATCCAGGGTTTCCAGGTTTATGGATCTTGGGTAGCAGATAGAATACCCCTGATCAGCGCTCTTGGGGTGTGTCCATGTAGATTTGTTCCCATGCTGTAGCAGGGAGTTTCTTGAGCAGATGGTGTAGTTTCTTTTGGTATTCCTCGGTGGGATTAGAGGATAGTGGTCTGTAGAATGTAGTGTTGGAGAGTTGCCTGGCAGCCTCCTGTTCATAATCCGACCTGTTCATTATGACTATGGTTCATTAAACCATCCTGAAGATGTTTTTTTTCCCTGTTTTTCTCTTTGAGTTTTCACTGCTTCTGATTCACGCCTTACAATTTTTCAAGAAAATATATCTCACTGCAAGCACTCTTGCCCCAAGAGTACAATGCAAAACCAGTCAGAGACAGGTTATAGCTGACTCCATATGGGTGCAACTAGAGGTGGAGGGTAGAGAGTGCAAGGTGATTTCCCACCATCTCTTGGGGGTTTGAGGCAAAGTAGAAGCCACAGCTAAGTCTTGAACACCTGGAGCACAAGATGAAGAGTTAGAGCAGGTCTACACTACTACTTATGTCAATATAATTTCTGTCTCCCAGGAGTGTGAAAAAGCCACCTCCCGAGTGATGCAAGTTACAGCGACCTAAGCACTGTTCACACTGGCGCTATGCTGGCAGGAGACACTCTCCCACCGATGTAGCTTGCACCTCTCGTGGAGGTGGAGTAATTATGCCGATGGGAGAGCCCTCCCAGATGCTGTGCCGATGTAAGTGCTTCTCGTGTAGACTATCCCTCAGTCTTTGCTTTTCTTATTACAGTCTTCCTTGGCCTCTGCTATATGGAACTTTGTCTGTGGAGGGGAAAAAAGTATTATCTGGACTTGTTATGGTCCTCTTTTTTGCTTAGAAGTTACCCAGAGTTCTCCACGAAGTACTAGAAGACAGTAAAATTAACTTTCAGTAGCTAATACTTTGAAGTCTCTGACTGTACTTTGGTTCCTAAACCTGTTTCCAAATGGACTTACCTTTAGGTTGTAATATGATTCTAGCATTTAAATTTAGAAAAATATCTCTCCCAGTATTGACTGATTTTCTGAACATTGTACATGGTCATAGGTATGTTTCGTAAGTTATATTTTCATTTCTCACTGTTAAGAGTTTCCGTTCTACAAACTAGTTTTACCAAAATTGTATTTATTTATTTATTTTCTTAAAGCTATTTGGGGAAAAAAGCATCTAAAAAGCCACATTGCCTTGCAAATCTCAAAGAGTTAATAAATGAAAATTAAACTCTAATTAAACTAAGGTACCAAATCCCAAAACAATATTGTCTCAAGATGTCTGGAAGTTTCCCTGTTTGAGCACCATTCACTGCTTTTTCAAACATATTTTAGTCTTTGCTAGCTAGATTTAGTGAACCAACTGTTTTGTTCTTAGATTTACAGAGGCAGACACTGATTTCGCTAATTACAATGGTAGTTTTGTCATTGACTTCAGTGGCATCAGGATTTTTGCCTGCGTGTTGCCTTTTTTTAATTAGTTTATTTTCCCGAGGTTATCAATTCTTTACAGTGGCATAATCTATTAATAGAAGTCAATGGACTTATTCCAATGTAACTGAGAGCAGATTTTAGCCAAGAGGGCTAGTCTTAATGAATTTCTTGGCTGTAAGTAGTCAGCTAATTAGTTGCAAATAATTTCCATTCTAAATTTGATATTTTTTTTTTATCAAATACTTGATTGGTTTGGTTCCTGACAAAAGATGCTCAAAATGATGCACAAAGAATTGCGTCTTTGTCTCTGAAAAACTGGTTGGAGCCTGTCTTTGTAACTCTGGAACATGTTACAGCAATGGAATACAGTAGAAACTTATAACTTTACATGCAATGTTGACATTTATTTTACCAGAACAATAATGTTCAGTCGATTTTGAATTTTCAAATGATACCTCACGAGGCATTCTTTGTACAAAATTTATTATAATCTTGCTAAAGTGGTGACCATGATAATATAGACGGTTGAAGGGAGTATGGAGTGAACAAAAATCAAAGCTTTGCCCGTTTCTGACCCTGTTCTGGTCCCTCCTACCCAACCAAGATGGAGATTAGCAGCTGTGTGGAGCCTGCTTCCACTTCAGTGCTGCTACCTGTATTGCAGGTGGATAAAGGACTGCAAAGCGACCTATTAAGCATCTTTTCTGTCACATTAGGCTGGCCACAGTTTGGCCCAATGGAGGCAGTATTTCTTTTCATGATAAATATACCTTTTGAATTCCACTTCAGTGCGCTGCCTGTATTGCAGGTGGATACCCTATTGCAGGTGCAGCTATCCATTAAGCATCTTTTCTGTCACATTAGGCTGGCCACAATTTGGCCCACTAGAGGCAGTATCTCTTTTTATGATAAATATACCTTTTGAATTGTACTGTTTTAAAAATAGCAATATCAAAACAGAATTCTTAATGCCAAAAGTACCAATCATCCTCAGCTTGTGTCTGAAAAATAAAGTAGAAATTTCTGAAGAAATTGTAGATGTTTTATATGTTCAGTTTTATGAAAAGCACAGTGTTCCACAAAAGAAGTATTGTGTAAGTAATCAAAACTTGAAAGACAAACATCTTTTTAGAGCTGGATCTGTTTTGAGAGTCATGGTACTGTTTTGTGTTTAAGGGAAGTAGTGATGGTGGCATATTTAGCAAGAGAACTGTGATTCTTCTAAACACCCGGACAACACACCCCTAGCCAGATGGGGGAAAAAGTCCTCCAGTCCCTTACTTAGCAAAGCTCTATGTCACGCTGTCTGGAGCATAGGCGCCAACTCCGTGGCTGCTCCGGGCCTGGAGCACCCATGGGAAAAAATTGGTGGGTACTCTGCCTCCCCGGCCCCAGCTCACCTCCACTCCGCCTCCGACTCCTCACCTGAGCACTCCATGTGCCCGCTTTTTCCCCTTAGCTCCCAGCGCTTGCTCCACGGAACAGTTGTTTTGTGTGGCAAGTGCTGGGAGGGAGGCGGGAGGAGGGGGAATGCGGAGCGCTCGGGGAAGAGGCTGGGGTGGGGATTTGGGGAAGGGGTCCAATGGGGCAGCGAGGAGGTGGAGTTGGGGTGGGGACTTTGGGGAAGGGGTTGGAATGGGGGTGGGGCAGGGGCAGGGAAAGGGTGGAGTCGGGGTGGAGCCGGGGCGTGGGGGGTACGAACATCCACTGGCGCTGGGGAAAGTTGGCACCTATGGTCTGGAGTGACTCAACCATGAGTGCCAACCTCAGGGCAAACTGTCAAAAAGCAGGGCAGAAACCCCAAACTGTCTGTGTGTTCCATAATTGGATTTTACCAACTCCGTAACAAGTATAAACTCCTAAAACACTGTAAGAGTCTTAGCATGGAGTCACAGACAGACTGAAATGCCAAGGGTACTATTTTGCCACTAGACAAGCCGGACTATGTGAAAGATGGTTACTTTACACCAAAATCACAGCAATATTCAGGTTACTTCTAGTTCCAAAGGACCAGTCACTTACCCCAGGTCATTTTTACTCAGATCTCAAACCAAAGACAATGCCTGTAACTAATCCTATAACAAACTAACTAAAGATGTATTAACTAAGAAAATAAATGAGTGTTATTTACAAGGTTAAAACAGGAAACACACACAGATGAGTTAGTCTTAGATTTTAAAAGGTAATATAAGTTTCTATAATAAGCAGCTCTGTAAGTCCTTTAGGGCTGACCCATGACAAACAGCATGGGGATCTCTTGTTTATGTTTAGGAATCTTTGCCCCTCAGAGTCCAGACAGCATAAAGAGACCCACTTTCTCCTTATCAGCCATTTTTATCCCCCCTCAACCTGGAATCAAAGCTGATGGGAGAAGTTCATGTGGAGGCCTCCCCTTCCTGGAGGTAGGGAGGAGAATGCAGTCAACAAGGTCTCTCTCCTTTGATGCTACACAATGCCTGTTTTGCCTTCAATGGGCCATCTTGTGTGGAGGAGAAGCACCTTACCTTAATCAATGCTTCTTTTCCTCTTTGAGTTACAGTTAGAGGTTTACATTGCAAACACTCAATATGACTTTATACCATGGATACAGATATAGTAAGTATGATTAATACATGCAGCATCCTGCAAGCATTCTGTAAAATCTAAACACTAAACACATTCTTATTGCACTAATATCTATTGCACTAATAACTATACTAACTCACTGGTAAACCAGACTGGTTTTCAACTATGCATTTGTCAGTGTTCAGTGAGGCCTAGGCCTTAGCATGAGCTGGCACCTGGTCTGCCAGCATCATACCCTAAACCATATATACTTTAACTTTAAAGTATTTGCCTATCTCCAGGCCCGCCGACAGGGTGGGGGGAGGGGGAGAAGCAAAGGGGGCAATTGCCCAGGGGCCCAGGCGCTTTGAAAGGGCCTGGGAGCCCCGGCTGCTGCTGCTGCCAGCAGAGCAGCGGGACCAAGGCAGGCTTTCTGCTGGCCCTTGCTCCACACCGCTCCCGGAAGTGGCCGGTACGGTGGACAGGGGTTCTCCACGCACTGCCCCTGCCCCAAGCGCCAATTCTGCAGCTCCCATTGCCCAGGAACTGCGACCAATGGGAGCTGCAGGGGTGGTGCCTGTGGGAAGCAGCGTGCGGAGACCCCTGGGTCCCCCGCCTAGGAGCAGGTGCCAGAGGGGTGTGCTGGTTGCTTTCGGGAGCCGCCTGAGGTAAGCATGGCTCTCCTCACCCCCTTCCTCACCCCAACCTCCTGCCCCAGCCTAGAGCCCTTACTCCACAACCACATCCCCTCCCAGAGCCTGCACCTCGCACCCCCTCCCGCACCTCAACCCCTTGCCCCAGCCTGGTGAAAGTGAGTGAGGGTGGGGGATGGTGAGCGACGGAGGGAGCGGGCATTGAGTGAGGGCAGGGCCTTAGAGAAGGGGCGGTGCAAGGGGCTTTGGGTTTGCACGATTAGACAATTGGCAGCCCTGCTGGGTGGACATGTAGAAGCCCTGACCGTGCTGGAAGAGGGTGCCCAGTAACACAGCCAGCAGCTTGCTGGGCACCAGCCAGAGCAGGCGCAGCACCACCCAAATGTAAGGCGGACCGTGTCGGGCTTATGTGTGCGTGGGGGCCCATTGAGTGTTCTGCTGTGGGGTCCGGAATTGCTGTCAACGGGCCTGCCTACCTCCATCTCTATTCTACAACACATGCCTGAGTTGGGGTCAACAGCATGTGGTTAAAGATAAGCAGGTTCTTAGGTGCTTTGCTGAATCGTGGCCCCAGTTTCTCTCTCAATTTTTTGGCATACAAAATGTTAAAAATGAAATGCCTTTTATCAGAATGATGCATGGTTCACAAGAACTGAACTCTAAAATCTCTTCAACTTGAAAAACAAAAAAAGTCTGAGATTGAAAAAGCCCAGTAACACCAGTAGCTTGTCTGAAGAAGCAAACACAATAGAAATATATTAAAACAGGTTTTACATATATTAATGCTTTTGCTCTAAGTCTTAATTATCAAATAAAAATCTCTCTATTTTCAGGGGTAATACATATTGAAGTCAGTTGTAGAAATATTTTAAAAGCAGAGTTTTGCTCCTGGAGATATATATTTAAAATGCTGTAAATTATGGGTAATTAGTATTATCAATTTGTAGCTATCATTCTGTTCTTCAGGGTCTAAATTAATCCTATGAACAGTTAAACTCCAAGTAGATATTGTATCATATATGTCTAACAGCCTCTTAAAGTGTTCAACATTAATAAAGTGGAGGAGACATTGATCAGGGATGGTATTCTGATTTACATAAATTAATTAATGCCAGCGGTTACATAAAGTGTATATCAATCAGCACCTGAGAAGTATCATTGCCAGTGAAATGTAACAAAGCAAGACAAGCTCCAAATACGTCAAGGTCACCACTTGCCTAACACAAGTGATCTATAAGTGTTTTAAATCAATGTGATTCAGTCTTAATTGCGATATGCTTTGAAAAATATATAGAAAGTACATAAAAAAATAAATGAAATACCAGTATGTGTGCATTTGCGCTCTCTCTCTCTCTCTCTCTGTTACTATATTTAAGGGCCACTCCGAATGTGTCTATTGTAAGTGGAACTCAGTTAATAATTCATAGACAATAATATATTCAACAAATTTCTCTGTTTCTGACTTATTTTTTTCTGCCGAGAGCTTACACTTTTCTCAGACTGATTTGTTATTTCAGGAATATTCATCAGTACTTCCCTTGCCCAGTTTTTGATCTGTCACTTTTTCACAAGCAGTTAGCTTCAAAAATCTGAGCGGTGCTGGTTCACTGGTTCCCAATCACTTTGAAGCTGCATTTCCCATCACTACCATTTGTGCAGGTTCATGTGACCCTGGTGGTGTTGCTACACCGCGTACATTTTGGGTCCTGTCTCTCTCCAGTCTCCCTCTCTTGTACCTTTTCTCTCCACTCTTTCTCTTTTCCATTCTCTGCATCTCTATGAAGTACTCATTCTCAGCTTCTATTTCAAAGTTCTGTTTTCCTCTTTGCCAGTTTCCCTTGCATCTCTCTTTCACATCCCAACCCATTTTTCTCTCCTTTTGTGTATATACTTCCTTTCCCAGTTTCCCCTTCCCAGCAGTCCCTAGTTATCTTTGGCAAAATATTTCACACACTGTTAGTTTTTCTGATAACCAGGAAATTTCTTTAAAAAGCCAAACAGAATTTCCCAGAACTCACCAGAATGCATGTAACCTCCCCCCCCCCCCACCGCCACCAACACATACATACACCTCCTGGGACTCCAGAATACTGGCTGATTTAGAAAATCATCCCTTAAAAATAATGTTATGGCAGGGATCACCAGGTGGTGCTGTAACACATAATCTTCCTTGAGCATGTTTTGACTCTTGGGAAAGCATGCTGTGTTTTGGAGTTATGCAAGGTTTTTGTGTAGAGGAGAGAGGGGGCTATGAGAGCAATAGATTTATTGAATCACAGAAATGTAGGGCTGGAAGGGACCTTTAAGGGTCATCAGTCCAGCTCCCTGTGCTTGAGGTAAGACCAAGAAAACCTAGACCATCCCTGGCAGATGTTTCTTTAACCTGTTCTTAAAAACCTCCAATGATGGGGATGCTAAACTTCCTTTGGAAGCCTATTCCAAAGCTTAACTACCCTTATTAGGAAAAAAATCTAATTTTATCTGCAGCAAATGAGATCTGGGTTAGTTTATGTCTATTACTCCTTGTCCTAACTTCAGTGGACTCAAAGAACAATTGATCACCATCCCCTTTAGAACAGCCCTTAATATAGTTGAAGACTTATCAGGTTCCGCATTCAATCTTCTTTTCTGAAAACTAAATATGCCCACCTTTTTTACCTTTCCTCATAGGTCAGATTTTCTAAGCCTTTCATTTTTGTTGCTTTCCTCTGGACTCTCTCCAAATTGTCCACATCTCTCGTAAAATGTGGCACGCAGAATTGGATACAGCACTCCAGCTGAGGTCTCACCAGTGCTGAATAGAGCGGAACAACTGTCTCCTGTGTCTGACATAGGACACTCCTTTTAATACACCGCAGAATATTAAGCTTTTTTCCAGCTGCATCATGTTGTCTCAGATTCAATTTGTGATCCTATTTTCAGCATTACTACCATCTATCAGTTATTCCCCATTTTGTAATGTGCCTTTGATTTTTCCTTCCTAAATGAAGTTCTTTGCACTTGAATTTATTTAATTGGTCTGAAATCAACAAGATGAAATTCTCCAATATGTTAAGATAATTTTGAATTCTAATCGTATCCTCCAAAGTGCTTGCAACCCCTCCCAGCTTGGTATCATTAACAGACTTTATAAGTGTACTCTTCACTCCATTATCAAAGTCATTAATCAAAATATTGAATAATACAAGACCCAGGACAGACCCCTGCAGCTCCCCACTAAATATGTCCTCCCAGTTTGATAGCAAACCATTGATAACTACCGTCTTTCAACCAGTTGTGCATCCAGCTTCTAGTAATTTATTTTAGACCACATTTCCCTAGTTTGTTCATGAGAATCTCATGTGGGACTGTGTCAAAAGTGTTAATAAAATCAACATATATCTCATCTACTGCTTCCTCCCTATCCACTAGGCTACTAACCCAGGCAAAGAGAGTAGGAGAGGTTGCTTTCTGCCTTGGTCCCTGACTGGAGTCAATTCCTTAGCTATAGAGGCTCCCTGGGAACCAAGCAGTGTTATTGGGCTTAGATTCCTTATATTTATAAATTAGCTGCCCAAAAACATAGTAATGCAGAGTTAAGGCTGCCCAGTTGTGCCTTCAGCCTTTCCAGAATGCTGAGTTCAGCTACACTTAAACCTTTGCAAACCAGGAAATAGAGTTAAGGCACATATCACCCCCACAACACAAGCTTAACTCTTCCCCCTTGAGCTGGCAGTAGCTACTGCAAATGGTTCAGTAAGGGGGAAAGGGCAATAACAAGAACAATTAAGAGAATGTGCCATTGTTTATGTTGTGTTCCACAGGTTCAAGCTCCGTTTGTCTGCATATACTCTTTCTGCCGTTCACTGTGTTGGGTGGAGGGATTAGTTGGAGCAGGTTGGTGGAGAAGTTGCTGTGAATTACAAGAGGTGCATGTGTAACTTGAAAGATCAAGCATGCCACATTACAGAACTGAGTTCCTTAGGCACTCGGGAGAGTTGAACAATGGTGTCTTGCCATGGAGATTGTCATCAGTCTGGTAGCATACATGACAGTAGTCTCCAGGGTTTAATGATGGATAAGTGAAAGTAGTGTCTCAGAAGGAACTCTCTGGTCAAGAGTGAAGGGATAATAACATTTTGAAAGTCTGGGGTAGTTTGCGTAGATAAAGCTCAGTGTTTGAGAGTAAGTCCTGTGTAAATGGTTCCTGTTCGTCATACCTGGAGTTTTGCCTTAGCAAAGAGAAGATGTTAGACTTTGCCCTACAGCGCTCATGTCACTCTGTTCTCAGAGTGTTCTGTAGCAGCTGTAAGGGTAGACTGCTAGTGTGTGTGTGTGTTAGTAGCTTGAAGAGGTCAGAGTTAAGGGTCCATTTCTGGGAGGGAGTGTACTTTAACTCTGTATTTACTGTTCTTTAGAGGCTTGAGGGTAGCTGAACTCCTCATTCTGGAAGGGCCTCATCAGGCAACCTTAACTCGACATTAATTTTGGCAGTTAATGTCTTTGCTTTTTTTAAAATAATTTCTCATCTCTGCCACGTTCTAGCTTTCCCCCTCCATTATCTCTGACTCCTTGGCAATGATCATTTTGGACATAGCTGGCACTATGTACATGCTGATTACTTCACTAACTCTTCATCTCCTCATCACCAACCTCTCTGGCTGCCCAATGCAATGCGCTCACTCTCCCCAGCCCCCATTTACACAGAAGGGTAGGCATTGTCATGGGCTCCACAGGTTGATGGGTTGAGGAGGATTCAGAAACAGTAAAGGGATTAATATGGAGTCGGTGGGAGCATGTTTTGACGGGGGACAGAAATGGAGGATATAGATGTAGGAGTCTTGGGGAAAGAGCTTGCAGTCCATTCCCCAGTGATGAAGGCACTAGGAAAGGAGTGGAGTTCTGGGTTCCTTTCTCTGATCCAGTGGAATGGAGGGAAGATGAGCCTCTGAACTCCTTTTCTTGGCCTGATGGAGAAACATTGGGAGGAATTGTTAGGCAATGAAGGGTATTTGTCAGGACTTTCCAATATTTTGGAAGTTACTGGAGACTTTTGCAAACTCACAGACTATTCCATCACTGCTACAAACCTGATATAAGGACTTTGCAATCATTTGTGTGTATATGATTTTTTAATAATTTATAACTCTATTTTATTTTATTAATAAATTCCCAGTTAGTTTACTAAGGATTGGCTTACAGCATGATATTTGGGTAAGATCTGAAAAATATATTGACCTGGGGGTAAGTGTCCGATCCCTTGGGATTGGTAGAACCTTACATGTGGTGAACTGGGTTTTCAGTAACTTCTCACTATATTAGACCAGTTTGTCTGGATGGGAGCCAAGGGGTGGAATGTCTGAAGGGGACTGTGTTTGGCTTCCTGTTAATCACTGTTGTGTTACTGAAGTTCCTTTGTTACTGGTTTGGTGAATCTAATTATAGAATAAACCACAGATCTGGGAGATTGTCTGCCATGTTTCTTGCAGTCTGCCCTGAGAGTGGCATTCTCAGTGTGGTCCATATCAGGCATCCAGTCACACCTAGGGTGTGCTGGCCCCACAGTAACAGTGCCACAGCACACCCTTAAGAGGGAAGGATGGAAAAAGGGCAGAGCCTACAGCCTACACTCTCCCAAACCACCATATCCCTTGCACTGCTCCAACACTCCTCCATATTCCCCCTTGCTGCTTTGACCTCCTATATCCCATATGCAGCAAATAAATAAATTTGAAAATGTTTTGAGCTGTTCTTATTAGGGTGGGCTATGTATCAGGAACCATTTAACCAGATAACCCAGTCACTCGCTTTCCTGTGATCATATTCACTTTTATTGTTTAGGACATGAGTCATGATTACATTAACAACTTAGTAGAGTCTTTCATCATCTCTGTACTTAATGCTAATTTCCTTCACAATACTTGTAAAGTAAAATCAGAGTCTGCATATGAATTTTAAAGCACTTTAAAATATTGCTCTTGAATAGGATATTTTGGTCATAGGACAAAACTTCCAAAAGCAATTCCTGCAGGCAGAGAGCAAGGAACATTCAAAATACACATTCTTTGAAAGCTGAAATGGGCTGGGCTCAAAATTGCAGTATACACATTTAGCTCAATGGCTACAGCATGTTACCCTGAACCACTCAGTTACTGTTTTAACTGACTGCTTACAAACCCTTTGGTTTGCAACACACCCCTCCTTTTGCTGTCTATGTGCATTTCACTCTTTTTGGCTCATTGGTTTAGCTTGAGCCAAAATGGAGTTACAAATATACACTTAATAGCTCTTGAAATTGCCTCCCCAACAGGCAGGGCCATGCACTGGCTGTGATCACTCCCAAGTGGGTAGGATCAACTTGAAGAGGATCAATCACACTGATAGTTTGAGCCCCAGTTGTGTTTTAAAGAGGGGGTAGGAAAGCATTGTAAGAATCACATGATTTTTAGGGGAACTGAATCTCTGGAACACATTGCTCAAATGACCCCAAATTTAGAACATTAACCCTACTCTACATCCCCATGAGGTACAACATATTATATTTCAAGGCCATCCAAGTCAGTATGTATATTTTAGAGCACTCCAAATAGTTAACTTTTAGAAGATGACTCTCAACCTTAACTGTATATGAGCTGCTGTTTCAAAATAAGTTACACTCAGTGTATACCCAGACCCTGAATTACTGACTTCTCTGATTTTTCTTTATTTGTTTAGCTTCAGCTTCCATTCATTGGACCTTGATATGCCTTCTTCTGCTAGATTAAAGAGCCTGCTAAAAGAAATTTCTTCCCCATGCAGATACTTGTAGACCATGATCAATCACCTCTTAACCTTCTCTTGGATAACTAAATACGTTGAGCTTCTGAAGTATCTCAATATAAGGCATGCTTTTTAGACCCTGAATCATTCTTGCAGGTCTTTTTTGAATCCTTTCCAATTTTTCAACATTCTTTTTGAAGTGAAGATGCCAGAACTGGACATAGTATTCCATAATGGTCTCACTAATGTTGTGGTAATACCACCTCTCTACTCCTACTTTATATTCCTTTACTTTTATATCTGAGGATCATGTCTGCCCCCTTAGCTACAGCATCACACTTGGAGTTCATGTTCAAGTGGTTATCTACCATTAGCCTGAAGTCCTTTTCATTGTCACTGCATTCTAGGACATAGTCCTCCATCTTTTGAGTGTGACCTATATTCTTTGTTCCTAGCTGTATAGCTGTATTAAAATGCATGTTCTAGTGAATCCAGAGATCCATGTTGATCTGTGTAACTGGCCTATGCCCTTCATTATTGTTACTACTCTACCAATTTTTGTCATCTGAAAATGTTACCAGCAATGATTTTGAATACTTGCCCTCATATAGAGTTAGCATTGAGAACAGTCCAAGGTGAGTGAAATTTAAATTACATAATTTAAAATTTGTGTAGTAAGGTGACATTATCCCCAGTGGTAGGGGATTTAAAAATAAAAGTTCTGTTGACTGGGTTCTTTAGTATTTGAAATTATGTTCAGTATTTACAAATATCAGTTCACGATTTTTTTTATACCTGAAAAAAAAAGGGGGGTTTGAATTAAATTGATGTACAGAGACTCTGCATTTAAACTTTTCTTCTTAATCAGGTATTTAAAAAGTTAAATTGTAAGGAGACAAAGCAAATCCAAGCAGGTAACTTACTGTACATTATTCCTTATCAAAATCAATTTTGGAATGTTTGAGATGTCTGAATGTACTGAAATACTTTACATTTTAAGTAATAATAATCTGTACCATGACACTGAGTTGTCTAGCTGGGAACAATGGTGTGTGTATACTTATGGACAATGGGATGGAGGACCTCAGCTTGTATACAGCGAGAATGTGGGGAAAGCTATTAAATTATTGAAGGTTGTGGTGCTGGTACCTCTTAAACTCTGAATCTTCAACATCCTCATTAAGATGGCATAATTTGGCTTAGACTCATTTTAGATCACTTAAAATAAACTCTCATTTTAGAGCACTCCATCGTTTAGGTGGAGCTAGATCACAAGAATTATACCAATGGAGGATCTGGTTCTTTGCCTCCAGTGACTGCTGGCATTTTTTCCTGGGACTTTGAAGGGATGCACAATATTGTTTCCTTTTCACATAGACAGGAGATTCTGGTTGCTGGTTTTAGAAGGTCATCTCTTTCTAATTCCTCCTCACTGTTTTTGAATGCAATTTTCATCTTGATGCTAATGTTCCTTGATGTTGAATCACCTTGTATTGATTGGCTGTATCTTTTGTTACAAGGGAGCCAAGTAGTGTAATAAAATCCAGTGATGTGGACATTGTTGTAAACTAAAAGCCTAAAGTTAGAGAGCTGCAACCCACAGAGAAATTGTAGACATTATAAATGATGTTGTGTTGGATAATACTAGTTTAATATCATTATCTAAGCATTGATGGAAAAGAAGTGTGTGCTATTAATTAAATCACATCTCACTATATTTATTCATAGCACTTCCTCCTATGCACTAGACATGTTTCAGAGGAGCTCATTCAGAGATAATGCTTTACAGCTACCCAAATATTTTGGCCCCTATGCATTAATTTCTAATATCTTCAGCTCAAATGTCGCTTGAAGGCACAGCCTGCAGAGAGCTCCTGGTGCTGTATCACAGGGGATATTGAGTGGCTTTTGCCTCAGGGAGGCTGTCACAGACTTGATGGAACCAGTTGGTATCTCAGTAAGGGAGCTTGGCTAAACTGCAGTAGCCTAATAATACTTACCTCCAGATGACCTGCCTGAGCCAAAAGTCTGACCAGGTCTGGCTGCTTAGGTGAAGGCAGAGGGAGAATCCTTCTACGCCTCTTCATGTTTCACCCAGAACTACCATTTGATAGAAGCTGCCAGACTTTTTTATCTGGCCTGCTGAGCCGTGATTGGCCTCTACATGCTCCCACCCCTTCTAGGTGCTGGAGGGCCAAGTCTCATTGGTTCCAGCAGCAGCTGACCCCAGAAGCCTTTCAAGGCAAGCCTTGGAGGACCAAACTCACTGCACTTCTCTTCTTAAAAGACCACTTCCTAAGGCAGGGTGTGCCAAAGCAGCTGGGTCTCTCTCAGGGGACAGCAAATGCCTGGTACACCCCATCACAGAGGCAGGAATCTTCCCGGAAGTCCTCAGCACACTGGGGAGATAGGCTTGCTTCTGTGCCATTTATGAAGTGCAATGTACTCTTCCCTCATGCACCAATACCACTTTATGGGTGGAAGCAGAGAAAGCAGTCAGACCATGACTTTGTCTCCTTTCCATCCCCTTTGGTTTGTCTGTTTCCAAGGGGGTACAGTGGAAAAACAGGTCCTGTGCTCCCTTGAATTTTGACTGGCCCTTATGTGGGCCATCTTGGGAGTGAGAAGACTTTCCTTTCCCTGCCTCAATGCCCCTGAAAGGGCTAGGCACACTAGGTCTTGCTAAATAAGTACCCCATTTTTGTTTGTTGGTTTTGTTTTTTACAATATGCATTTAAAACTTCCCCACACAGCTCTGCCAAGGCACTTTAGTCTTGCTATAATCTTGTTAGACATGCTCAGTTGTGGTCAGTTATACGGACCAGAGATTTTTTTTTTTTTACTGTGGACATATATCCATTACAGACTATTATCAGGTATCTTGTGTAGCCTTTTATTTTTATTTAAAGTTCATTTTAGTGATGTTATATTATACCATTGAGGGTTTGGCCGTGGTGGCTACAAGTCTCAAGTTAAACAGAGTTATCTCTGACATGTTTTAGCTATAGAGCTCATAGGAGCACATGAAGGCCAAGGGAAGTAGCACATACAGTCAAAAGAACAAGGTCCAATATTTTTATTGATTTTATTAAAGTTACCAGCAAAGTTATGACTGTTGTAGCATATACAAATCCTAGCTATATCCATGCACCAGTTATAGCTACAGACATACTGTCATCCTCCTAGATCTGTTGTCCCCAAACTTTTCAGGGTTGCAGCCCCCTCCCCGCCATCTGCCCACCCAGGAGCCCGGGGCAGGGAGCGGGGCTGCAGCTCCGGGCGGGAGGATGCGGACAGAGGTAAGCGGGCCGGGGCTGGGGCCAGGAGTGGAGCCCCAGCCAGGGGACAAGGCTGAGGGTAGTGGCGGGGCTGGGAGAAGAGCCAGGGCTGGGAGATGGGGCCCCAGCTGGGGCTGGGGCCAGGGCTGGGACCAGGAGCGGAGCTGGGGGTGGAGCAGGGCTAGGTGGTGCTCCCTCTCCACCTCCTGTGGGGGGCTGGCTCTGCCCCTGCTGTGTCCCCCTGAACGTTTCTCCTCACCCCCCTAAGGGGGGTGCGCCACACAGTTTGCGGACTTCTGTCCAAGATAGTGTTAGGGTCTAATGGGTCTCTCATTGATTGATCATTATTAAAGGGATGTTTCCTGTTGGAGTTTTCCTCTACGAAGCTCAATTTTCCCATTCTGAGCACCCTCTTTTTATGATGTGATTTTGCCTTTACCTACATTCTGTGTATATACATGAAAGTGTCAACCCTCTTTTTCCTTACTGGTCTGGTGTTGCCAGGAAACTTGAGGTATCCCATTTTCTATAGGTTGTGTATAGTTCCTTGTATTCTCATTAGCATTGATGCACAACCTATACTCTGTTGTTAAGGCACATGTTAGAGAGAAATGTGCCTCTAGAGCATTTTTGTGATCTAAAATTAATCTTATGGCTAATTTTTTTGCAACTTTACCCCTTGGTACATCTTTCCCCATAATCTTATGGCATCAGGTTATTCTTCGGTCACTTACTTATGTCAGCATTTCTTATCTAAGGCCTATAATAGCTAAGCAAAAATCTCATAGGCCTCTCAGCCTCTAGGTCTTGCATATCAGCCCTCCTTATTTAGATACCTTATACATAACTATCCCTTGTAACTACTGTTCAATCTTATACTTTTATAATCCTAAAACTTAACTCCATTTAGCATACAGTGATGATATGACATGACACATTAGTTAATCAAAACATCACACAATAAATGAACATTAAAATGAAATCATTGACTACACTTTTATAAAATGTTTTAGCTCAATTTTAATTACTTTCAAAAGTTTGTATGTAGCATTGAAGTTTGTGTTTTAGTTTTACTTCCACTTTTTTTGTCTTTGTTGGTATTTACAAAATTTGCATTCTTCATTGACTAATTTCACTGTCTTTGCAATTACAGTGACTAATTTATAGACTAGTGCACTTATTGCGATTATAACAGAGTATCACGGAGACAAAGGAGTGGCTATACCCCACTTATTGATGCAAGCGTGCAACTTTCATTAATATTATTGGGTATTATGCATAAATATTAAGAGGAGAGCATGTACTATAGCCCAAATTTTTCAATATAAGCTAAGGAGAATGTGTCTTTTCAGTAAGATTTCCCTCCAGATCTCTGATTCTCAGCTGGCATAAATCGGCTTAGCTCCACTCACCACAGTAAAACTATACTAATTTACATCAGCTAAAGATCTTATTCATGAGTATTATATATGGTACCGAATCATCCAGGGCCAAATTCTGCTCTCAGTTACTAAAGTGCAATGACACATGGTGTTTTATTTTTTGAGAGAAAAATTAGGCCCTTGTTAATGGGCATGAGCCTGAGAGGAGACGAGGAGGATCAGATTCACTATTTTAACCAAAGAAATGACAAAGATTTATTGAAAGAAGATTGCTTACATGCAAGAGGGTTATTGGACATTCAGGGACTCTGCTTTGAGCAATAAAAGAATTCAAGCTTACTGTACTTTGCTTTCTTTGTAAAAGGTCTGTCTGGCACAATATTTACACACTGAGAAGGCTGTATGTTTTAAACAGGGGATTCTAGATGAAGTGGAAAAGTTCTTTCTGCAGACAAAGAGCCATGGATTACTAATTGGATTCAAACATATTTAGAGAAACAAACCAGGACACGAACTGTTGTTCAGCATGCTCAAGATAAGAAGACCCATATTTCCACGTTTTTATAAAAAGCACACCCTGATAAATATGTGTACGAGTCAGCATGATTTGCACAACATGCTCTTCTGAAAACATGGGCCTAAGTGTCAAAAAGAAAAACAATTAAAATGATAGAACAATTTTAAATGTGTTTGGCTATTTAACTTTGAAGCTGATGGGTTACTTCAACAGATGAAAAAAATAAAGTTCTGATTAGTTTTTTTTTTCTACAGCACTATTTGAATAGAAAGAAACATGTTTGATGTGAAATACTTGTAGATTGGGAAGGTTGGCTCAGGAGATAAGATACAATTAATTGTGCCATTGAATTTAATCAGATAGGTTTACTGCAGGTAGTAACATTCTTTAGAACACTACCTGTGAAATGAAACCATATATATAGCACAAGTGTTATAAAGCTATTACTCAGATTGATAACACCATACCTGAGTAGATAATGGATACCAAAGCTGTCATATGTTTTAAAAGTAAATATAGATAGAAATGTCCAACAACTTGCAATTTATTTGAAGAATTGCTCAGGTTATATTTACAACAATGCACTTCACACAGGGCAGGCAATTTAAGGTAACAATAACTGCAAACTTTCCCATACAGTATTTTTACATTAACAGTAAAACTTCCTGTGCCACAACAATCAAACACTATCTCCTCTCCATTTACATAGTCAAGTGTAATCAGAATGCCTTAATCAAAGTACAGGAGCAAACCGGCTGCGTTGCCAAAGTCTCCTTGCCTGTATATGGTGGTAGTGGCATGCCCCTTCTGTGACTTGTTGAGCTTTAATGTGTGTTGGTTTTGACTTAACTGGGTTCCTCAAGCCTGGGTCTTTCCCCATTCTGGAGCCTTTTCCAAGCTAACTTTCTTGGTGTGCAATAATTTGCACTGTCACAGTGCAGTAAAGATGTTGCTTGTATTGTTTGAACAATGGCATTCCCCAGCTTCTGGTGCAAAGGATTCCTAATGGTGTGTGAAGTCTTCCTTTCCTTTCCTTTTCCTGTATCCTTCATAATTCTGGTTTGTGGCTGGAGCTCTGGATTGGGGGAGGGGGAGAGGGAGGGGCATGGAGGTATCTCATTCCACCTTCTTACCTGATGCCTCCTTGGCAGAATTATTGTGTTTTCTAGTAAAGCGGTCTGGGGCACAGCTAGCTCAGGTCAATCTCTTCTGTTAAGTTGGCACTGGGGTTTATCTCACTACTCTTTGTCTGCCTTTCAGTGTGAAAACATTTTGTTTCTGACTTCCTCTGCTGGGCCAGTTTCATTCCTTTCCTTCAAAAAAGAGGGCTCTAGCCATGTTTAGGGTCTTTTGGGTTTCTGTTTAGCTATCTGGTTGGCTCCTGGTCTACTAACTCTTCCTTCTTTCCCTTGGCCTGTTTCCCAGTAGCTGTCTGGGTCTCAAATCCCTGGGTTAAACAAATCTTTAGGGTCCTTTTCCTGTCTGACGCCTCCTAATATGATCAGTGTTGTCAAGCAAAAATTTGTACCTTGTTTCCCAGTTATCACTGGAAGTCTGCTTCTTTTCTTAAGATCCCATGATAGCAGGGGGCTGTGCACATCAAGTTTTCATAAGGGGGGAGGACCAAAAGGAGGGTCAGATTAGAGAGAGATTAGGGAAAGGAATCAACAGAAGATTCAGGGAGAGAGCTGAAAAGGACAAAGAGGGGGCAAGAGAGTGTGTCTCTGAAGAAAACAGCAGGGTTTTGGGATACTTTGGGAAAGAAAATAGAATGAGACTTGTAAATTTGTTAGATTTCTCCCCTCCCCCCCCCAAGGGATTTAAGCTCTAGCACAAGTAATTCAGAAAGTATATTTGGTTTGGGGAAGTGGCCTTTGTCTCTGTCTGATTGTCCTGGCAACACCTAGAAAGTAACAGTTTTTCTTATTAGTTTTGATCTTTTCCATGTGACCAATTGATTTTTTAAAAATCTTTTTGTCTAGTGTATTTCTGTGTCACCATCAGTGTCAGCACAGCTCTGAGAATATGGCTCATCATTCTCCCACATCTGTGCAAAGTCAGTCCAAGGCAGAATTCAGAAGCCAGCCTAAAATATAATTTGAAGCTCACCATCCCACTGTGACTGGCCTGTACAGAAAATACACATCTTAAGAGTCCAGTTTTCAAACTTGGGTGCCTAAAGTAAAGTATCTAAATATGTGTTTAAGCACCTATATGTTGCTTTAGGCACTTAAACAGGCATTTTGATGCCTCAACACAGTTTCATGTAACTACCAAGACATCCAAAATTTCAGATTAACTTTAGAAGGCTAAACTCTACTATTCAAGTTTCAGAGTAGCAGTCGTATTAGTCTGTATCCGCAAAAAGAACAGGAGTACTTGTGGCACCTTAGAGACTAACACATTTATTTGAGCATAAGCTTTCGTGGATCTGTTCTTTCTACTATTCAAGACACTGATGTTTGTAAGGCTTCAGTAGGGATTTTCAGAGCAGGCCCTCCATGATTTCACACATGCTGATTACTTTGATAAAGCCCCATTTTTTTCTATCATTAGATACAAATGTTCTTCACAGTCTGATGTCCTTTAAGTCCTCAATATAAGATCTATAGACTGAAGCCAAGAGATCTCCATTATGAATAGCACATAAATTAAGTGAAGAGTAATTTGGCTTATTGAGACACTGAAATCCTTTACTAGTTTTGCATATTGTGTAATCTGTACTGTTTCACGCACCAGCTGTGTTAGCAAAGCCCTTTCCAAAACGAATGGACCAGTCAGTAGAGTTTTAGATTAATCCAGATCACTTAGCACTTCTGATGGTTTAATTGCAGAGTTTAGGTGGTGTCTATTTTTCACATTCTGAAGTCTTCAATTCAATTCAGTTAATAATACTGTCCAGCCTGTAGAAATGATGTGAGCATCTAGTGATAGTTAAGGATGGTTCTTCCTTGGATCAAATGTTGTTTACTGAGTGATTGCTTGTCATAAATATAAAAGGAAGGGTAACCACCTTTTTGTATACAGTGCTATAAAATCTGTCCTGGCCAGAGGCAAAATCCTTTCACCTGTAAAGGGTTAAGAAGCTAAGGTAACCTTGCTGGCACCTGACCCAAAATGACCAATGAGGGTACAAGATACTTTCAAATCTGGAGCGGGGGAAAAAGGCTTTTGTCTGACTGTGTGATACTTTTGTCGGGAACAGATCAAGGATGCAAGCTTTCCAACTCTTGTAAAGTTAGTAAGTAATCTAGCTAGAAAATGTGTAAGGTTTTCTTTGTTTTGGCTTGTAAATTCGCTGTGCTGGAGGAAATGTGTATTCCTGTTTTTGTATCTTTTTGTAACTTAAGGTTTTGCCTAGAGGGATTCTCTGTGTTTTGAATCTGACTGCCTGTAAGATTATCTTCCATTCTGATCTTACAGAGTGTTTCTTTTATCTTTGTTTTGTTCTTCTAATAAAGTTCTGTTTGTTAAGAATCTGATTGGGTTTTTAGGGTCTTAAAAATCCAAGGCTGGGTTGTGCTCATCTTGTTTATTCTCATGCCTCCCCAGGAAAGGGGGTGTAGGGCTTGGGGGGATATTTTGGGGGAAGACATCTCCAAGTGGTCTCTTCCCGGATTCTTCATTAAATCGCTTGGTGGTGGCAGCATACCAGGTTTTAACCTAAGTTGGTTCCCAAGGCAAGAAAGAAATCTGTGCCTTGGGGAAGTTTTAACCTAAGCCAGTAAGAATAAGCTTAGGGGGTCTTTCATATGGGTCCCCACATCTGTACCCTAGAGTTCAGAGTGGGGAAGGAACCTTGACACTGCTGTACTACTGTGATATTGAGTTAAGGATTCAAGTTACCCTGTGGACAGATTACAGTAGACAATTTATTACCCAGAACAAAAGCTGGTGAAACAGTTTCTTTGTGAATAATATTCATGGCCAACTCAGGCTTTTTAAATCAAAGTAATTATTTACAAAAGCTTTTATTATTTGATCAATTTGACTTGAAAATGTCTCATGGTTAGTGTAGTCTATTGCTTAGAACCCACTTTGCAGACACAATACATGTATTAATGACTGATCTAACAGTTATGAATTGTATTTTGGTAAAATGTGGGGGAAAACAGCATGTGGTCTCACTGTGTAATAACTAGAAGTCCTAAAAAAAATATGCTGCAAACTAATATTGCCTTTAATAGTAATGTTTTGAACTGAGTGTCTGGACAATGATCCATTTCAATACATTGATCATTTTTCTGTCTCCTGTATCGTTCTGATTACTGTGCTGCTGCTAATTATATCAGAATACTATACACAGGATTACAGGAATATATAAGGGATATAGCATCAGTTCAGGCCTCTTGTTAATCATGACGCTTTTTTCTTAATGAGTTGATCTTTTTTTTCCCCTTGGCTTGACTGAAACCAACTCATCTATCAACATGGGAATATATATCATCTAATTAATTTTGTTCTTTCTCTTCAAAAGATTTACACCAGAGATGACAAATGTATTCAGTGTAATCTGTGGGCAAACGTCTTTGAAATGCCGGTGTGATTTAGGAGCGAAAGTCTTATTGGCTTTCAATGAGAGTTAGGCTCCTAAGTGTCTAAGGATATCTCCATATCTTTCTCAGAGAACACCTTTCCTACCTCTCATTCCCAGTCACATACTGCTAACTTTTGGCAATTACCACAATTTTTACATGAAAAAGTGTCAGTATTAGAAGAGTATTTAATATGCTTTTAGCTTTTTGTAATAAGGGTTAGCAAATAAAAGAAAGGAAAATTGACAACATATTACGAGTCAGTTCTCTGCCGACTGCAGTGATGCTCCACAGACCATGCAGAACAATATTTTAAAACTTGCTATAGCAATTCTGTTGTGTTTTAATCTGTGACTTAATGGTTCTTGAGCTGTATCTAGGGGGAAACAACCTTGGCTTTTGGGCACTCTCTCCCTAGACCCTTCTGGATGCTATATGTTTCTCTCATTTTCTTTCTCAAATATTGGCAAGCATGTAACACTTCAGACTATCTGTATGTGTCTTTATGATCTTCCACACCGTGCTATCTGACCACCTCACGTGTTGTCAAGGTAAATTCATCAACACCTCTGAAAGAGAGCTTTCCATTTTACATATGGGAAACAGAGGCACAAACAGATTAAGTGATTTTGCCCAAGTCAAGACTCACATAAGAAGTCCGCAACAGAGCTGGGAATTGAACCCAGATCTCCGGACACCCAGTCCTTAACTACAAGACCAGCCTTCCTCTCGGATAGTCCTTTTACTCACAAACAAGAGGCCAGATCAATTTCATTAGATTTGAACTTCTTTTAACCAGATTTAAAACCAGAGCTGCCCATATCACTCTGTTCCTATCTACTGATTTGTCCTAGCAACAACAGATCAACACTGAGATAATTAAAATGAAAAGTTATAAACTTCTACAAAAGAACTCGTTAATAGTTGATTTTATTTACAGTAAGAATGCATGTGATTATGATATACTAGGAAAAAGTATATACAGTCAGCAATGGTGTTAGAATGTACAGTACTGTTTTGTGTTTTAAGAACTATTTTGTGATTTCATGCAACATTTTCTATTGACAAGGACAACTGGATGGATTGTATTGTGTATATTGTGTTGTGATGACTGTATGTACTATATATAATAGTTCAATATGTAAACAAGTTTCAAAGTTACATCAGGCACTAAATCATACCATTGTATACTGAATCCTTTATTAATTCTAGGTGTTTCCAGTAGGTTAGAATGTAGCATAATGTGATTAGCTCCTAATTATTACAAGAGGAACTGAAAACTGTTATGACATTGTTTTTGTGATGACTCCATTATATTCAGCAAGTCACATGTTAAAGATCTGAAAAATGGAAATAATGAAGAACATGTACATAATAAATGTATTGGTTTGCAAAGTGAACAGTCATTTTGGATTATCAAAAAATCACATTTCTGCACTCAACTTTTTATATAAAAATCATTATGGAACAGTTATGTCTGCTAAACATAAAGATGCTAAAAGCCTTATTACTAATACTCAGAAACAAAACTGCTTAAAAGCTGCTATGGTCCATGAGAGCTGAAACAAAAAGCTGGCGCTCTCTGATGAAGAAGTGTATAGAATATTAAATATATGTTTACTTTTCATTTTCTTCAGGATTATACTATTTCTACATTATGTGCAAATCATATTTTCTTTACATGCCCCTGGGCTAGTGAATGAAAAATGTACCTGCCTAGAAATCAGTTCGCCATCACAACTGCCCCATTCAATTCAAAATTAAATATGCATTTTATGTAGTGAGTGTGGCTTTCAGTCAAATTTACTCTGCAGTAATACGTTTCAGAGTAGCAGCTGTGTTAGTCTGTATCTGCAAAAAGAACAGGAGGACTTGTGGCATCTTAGAGACTAACACATTTGAGCATAAGCTTTTGTGAGCTACAGCTCACTTCATCGGATGCATTCAGTGGAACTTAACTCCACTGAATGCATCCGATGAAGTGAGCTGTAGCTCACAAAAGCTTATGCTCAAATAAATTTGTTAGTCTCTAAGGTGCCACAAGTCCTCCTTTTCTTTCTGCAGTAATAGTTAGCACATACATATTCATTTGTCTCACTTCCTTTTGTTTATTTATTTATTTTTAGGTTTTTGTAGGAATACATACTGGAGATAAATGCATATACACACAGGAAAATGAAGGCTTGATCCTCCTTCCTTTGAAATCAATGGCAAAACTCCCACTGGCTTCAGTGGGAGCAGCATAATGTTTACTAAGTGCCAGATTCTGCCACCTTTGCTCATGATGATCCATGCTGTATTTCAAGCAGTCCCACTGAAATGAATGAGACTGCTTGCTAAGTTAGGTACTGCTTAGCGTGAGTAGTAGAAGTCTGGCACTAAATAATCTATCCAGTAAGTAGAAGAAATAAGGCATTTGTCTTACCACTTGATGATCTGAATGCTTTCTGAAATCCCAATGAACTGTACCTTTCTCAACAGATTTTACGGGGGGGTTATGTACATGTTTTGCATGCAAATTTTTGTAATTTACTATTGGTATAGAAAAGTGGCAATCCCTTTTTCACATGAGTGAGAATTTCAGAATAAAGTGGAACCTGTTGCAGAGGTAATGTGTTTGTCCATTAGAGAGAGAATGGCATCTGTACCAATTATACTCCACTTCTCTGGAGATTCTGTAGAGTTATATTTGTGGCAGCTGTGCAGATCACTAGAATGATGGCTGTCATTAGCACCTGGGGAGAGTAGTATGTCTATATAAGAAAAGAAAACCTAATATAACACAGAAGTTGTTCAACATTTATTCCCGGAGATTCTGAGTGTATATACTCACTATATTTTGGAGTTTGTTTTATGCTGAGAAATACTCCTGCCTGTGCATGAGAGGAGGAGCTAAAAAACCTAGTCAAGGCCTGAAGCTGACCCAGAGGAGAGTGGGAAAAGAGGATCCAATTATTGCTGGACCCACACCCATCTTTCCTGACCTCCATGGAAAGGGGCTAGAAGATGATTCTTGAAAGCTGGCACAGACAGTAAGATTTGACCCATAACACATAAATCTGTGCACACATGTACATACTCACAAACTCTCTCCACTACTGTTCTTGGAAGTAGTCAAGCTTAATAAAACATGCTGTATTTCAAGTTGTTCTTTGAGTGATTGCTCATGTCCATTCAACTTAGGTGTGTGTGCTCGCCACATGCACCGGTGCCGGAAGTTTTTCCCTCAGCACTATCTGCAGGGGACCAGCTCTGGCGCTCCCTGGAGTGATGCGCATATGCCATGGCATATAGGGCGCCGCCGACCCCCTCAACCCTCAGTTCCTTCTTGCCATCAGTGACAGTGCATGGAATTGTTGCTGCTTAAGCTAGTGCTGTTGCTTCTCATTCATTCAAACCAATTTACCTCTTGTATTCTTGTGTATAGTTCCCCTCTAGTTTTAGTTTCCCTATTTGTTAGTTAAAAACTTAGTAGGTCCCAAACGGGACTTTGCCTCAGGATGGGGTATGCCCCAGTCCCCAGGTTTTAAACCCTGTGATTGCTGTAAAAGGCCCATGCCCATTAGCGATCCACATAACAGTTGTTTACGGTGCTTGTGGGAAGGTCACATTAGTGATAAGTGCAGAATCTGCAAGTCCTTCAAGTCCAGGACGAAGAAGGAGTGTGACATTCGCCCCTCATGGAGTCTGCCTTTACCCCGATGCTGGAACAGCCCTCCAATTCAGTGCCGAGCATCGTGACCTTGGTGCGTAGCGCCCTGCCGGTACCTTCTGTGCGGCACTGGTCCCCTTCCATGGCCCCAGCCAAGAAGCCCAGGAAGACGGGGTGAGGAGGGTCTCCGGCTTCCTGCAAGGGAAAGGAGAAGTCTGGTGTGGACCAAGGCCCTGTCTTGGACACCTCTTCACTCACTTCAGGATCTCGGGCCCCAGCTCAGGTTGAGCGGTGTAGCCCAGCTTGCTCCCCGCTGGCTACCCTGGATAGCGATGGAGGTCCTCGTCAGCTCTGGGTGCCATCCACGCCGGAGGCCTTGCAAGCAGTGCAAGAGATTAAGTCCCTCCCAGTGCCACCCACTCCAGCCCCTACAGGGTTCTGGTCCGAGGGTAAACCCTCATTTGGACCACCACAGTCTCCACTTCTACAGCAACACTCCCCGACACGTGGGATGTCCCGACAATGGTCACCATCTCACAGCCGACACGCTTCTGACCATGATAGGCAGAAGCTTCGCAGCCCCATCTGATCTCCAGACCTAGAACAAGGGCAGAGAGGCTCGAGGCATGGATTACCAGTAACTGGGCGCAGACCTCTGGAGGCACATGCGCCCCGGCAGGAGTTTCGGAGTTGGCGTCTGCAATCTCCATGGCACCGGTACCACTCCAGGGACAGGTCGAGGGATCGACGGTACTGTTCCCCGAACAGTCGCCGATCCCCCAGGGCAGCATCACCGTGTGTGGCTGCATCTTAAGAACGCCAAGCCCGCTCTGGTTACTGGTCCTGCTCCACATCCCAGTACCACTCGTTAAGCGTGAGGTGTAGATCGCCGACCCAGAGCTGTCACGGATCCACTGAGCGCTGCCAGTCACGGAGGCCCCGATCCAGGCACTCGTTGAGGTCAGCCAGATCCAATTCCGGGAGGAGTGACCAGTACCGATCAGGACAGAGCCACCACTCAGCCCTGTCTTGGTCGCAGGGGAGCGACCACTTGGTCTCTAGCTCAGGTTCAAAGCAAGGTTCCCTAGTTACGGGACAAGCTCCGATACCTACAGTGCAAACTACGTTGACGGCACTGCAGCCAGCCCCATGGCTTCAGACTCTGTGACCATCACAGTGGTACCCATGGAACCCATGGAGGTTCACTCAGCCCTCCCAGGCCACCTGCTTGGTATCTGGACCTTTTGAGAGACCGGCTATCTCCCTCTCCCACCCCACTCCAGTTCAAGAGGCCTTGGCTACAAGCACCTGGCAGGCACAGGAGGAAGTGGGCGAACAAGCTGCTGAACCACCTCTGGTTGCAGAGGACCCCTCGGTACCGGCTTACTCCTCCGAGTCACGAGACAGGGCTATAGTAGGGGCCCCTCCACTGGTTCCCCAGGATGATGCTAATGTGCTCAGGAGCCGTTAAAGAGAGTCACCGCCAACCTGGGCCTCCAGACGGAGGAGTTAGAAGAGCCCACAGACTCCCTCTCTGATGTTCTCTGCCCTGTAGGCCTGGCCCTGGTAGCTTTGCCCCTACATGAGGGGCTGGCAAATATTACAAATGCCCTCTGGCAAACCCCTGCCTCCAATCTCCAAGAGGGTGTTGCGCAAGTACTTTCTAACTCCCCTTCCAGCCACCCCTCCCCATCCCTCTTCAGAGACTCATCTCATGAGAATCTTCTCGCACAGGAGGTAGAGGGTCTCCTGCAGCTGGGTGCAGTGGAACTAGTTCCTGTGGAGTACAGGAACAAGGAGTTCTATTCCCGATACTTTTTAATCCCCAAGGCCAAGGGCAGTCTGTGGCTCATACTAGATCTGCAGGGCTTGAACCGCTACTTAATGAAACTGAAGTTCCGCATGGTCTCCCTGGTCTCCATCATCCCCTACATGGATCCAGGAGACTGGTACGCCACCCTGTATCTGAAAGATGTGTACTTCCATATCGCCAACTTTGAGGGACACAGATGCTTCCTCTGCTTCACGGTAGTTCCCAACCACTGTCAGTTTGTAGTCCTTCCATTTGGCCTAGCGACAGCACCACAAGTATTTACCAGGTGCATGTCAGTTGTGGCAGTTTACCTCAGACATCAGAGTATCCAGATCTATCTGTACCACAATGACTGGCTCGTCAAGGACAACTTCAGGTCCAAGGGGACATCACAGTGCTACTGGCCACGTGCTGTTGCCTTGGCCTGTTGGTGAATGACAAAAAATCCACATTAGTTCTGGTAAGGCGGCTAGAGTTCATCAGAGCGGTGCTCGACTCGACCTGCGCCAGGGCGTTCCTGCCGTTGGAGAGATTCAAGGCATTGACGGACCTCATTGCAGATGTCTCCATGTTTCCCCTTTTCATGGCCAGGGTTTGCCTGCGCCTACTAGGTCTCATGGCAGCGTGTACATATGTGGTGCGCCATGCCGGGCTCCGGATGCGACCACTGCAGCAATGGCTGGCGATAGTCTATACAGATCGACAGTCTATACAGATAGATCTATAGATAGTCTACTCTCAGTGGAGGTCATCACCATCCCCATGACAGTACTTACCTCACTGCAATGGTAGACCGACCCCGGGAAGGTCCTGGAAGGAGTTCCCTTCGTCAGCACTCCTCACTGTTGAATTGGTTTCGGACCCCTCAGACCTCGGCTGGGGGCGCACCTTGGCACCTTCCAGACCCAAGATGTGTGGACCCCAGAGGAATTGATGCTAAACATAAACGTCAAAGAGCTCAGGGCGGAGAGCAGAGTGTGCGTGGTCTTCCTACCTCACCTGTTGGGCCTGGTGGTTAGAATCCTTACGGACAGCACAGTCTCAATGTTCTGCATCAAGAGGCAAGACGGAGCACGATCCTTGCCCCTCTGCCAAGAGGCGCTCTGTCTGTGAGGCTTCTTCATTGACCATCTAGAAGCATGTCACCTTCCGGGTGCCAGGAACACGCTAGCAGGTCACCTAAGCAGGAACTTCTCCTCTCACCACAATTGGGTGCTCCACCCAGAACGTAGCTGGCATGATCTTCCAGAGGTGGGGAACCCCCCAAGTGGATTCGTTTGCACCAGGCAGAACAGGAGGTGCCACAGGTTTTGCTCCAGATGGAGTCTGGGCAAGGGTTCCCTCTCCGCCTTCCTCCTGCTGTGGGACAAGGCACAGGTTATTGTGATAGCCCCAATGTGGCTGTGCCAAGATTGGTTTGGCACACTGTTGAGCTTGGCAGTGGTCCCCCCGTGGCCCCTGCAAGACTGACCAGACCTGCTGTCACAGAACCACAGTCACCTCTTGCACCCCAACCTTGCATCTCTCCACCTCGCGGCTTGGATGTTGCATGGCTGAACCCTGAAGAACAGACCTGTTCGGAGGGGGTCCAGCAGGTCCTCCTGGGGAGTGGAAAACACTCGGCTATACAGATCTACCTGGCAAAGTGAACAAGGTTTTCCCACTGGGCGGGCAAACGGGGCATCTCCCCTTCGCATTCTTCAGTGCAGTCGATCTTAGATTACCTGCTTCATTTGAGGAACTAGGGCCTGGCACACTCCTCTATCACAGTGCATCTGGTGGCCATCTCCACCTTTTATCTGCCCATCCAGGGGCAGACGGTATTCTCCCATGACATGATGGTCAGGTTCCTCAGAGGTCTCAAGAGACTTTTTCCTCAAGTTCTGTCCCCAGTCCATCAGTGGGTTCTCAATTTGGTTCTGTCCAGGCTCATGGGCCCACCCTTTGAGCCTTTGGCCTCATGCTCCCTATCTCACCTATCATGGAAGGTAGTTTTCCTGGTGGCGGTGATGTTGGCAAGGCACGAGTTTCCGAGCTGCATACCCTGACCTCAGAACTGCTGTACATGGTCTTCTATAAGGACAGTGTTCAACTCTGGCCCCACCCGGCCTTCCTTCCCAAGGTGGTGTCCTCTTTCCACATGTGCCAGGACATCTTCCTTCCGGTCTTCTGCCCTAAGCTCCATAAGACTAGTGAAGAGAGGTGCCTCTACGCTTTGGACATAAGAAGGGCTCTGGCTTTCTAGCTAGATTGGACAAAGCCTTTCCGTAGGTCAACTCAGCTTTTCATCTCTACAGCTGATAGGATGAATGGCCTCTCAGTGTCCACACAGAGGATTTCTAACTGGATCACCTCTTGCATAAGGGCTTGTTATGAGCTGGCAGGGACCCCACTGCCACCGATCGTCAGAGCCCACTCGACTAGAGCACAGGCATCCTCGGCAGCTTTTCCTGGCACACGTTACAATCCAGGGCATCTGTAAAGTCATGACATGATCCTCGGTACACATGTTCATGGCCCACTATGCCATCATGCAGCAAGCCAAGGACGATGCTGGGTTCGGCAGAGCTGTGTTGCAATCTACATGTCCGTGAACTCCTTACCCACCTCCGCGGGTACAGCTTGGAGTCACCTAAGTTGAATGGACATGAGCAATCACTCGAAGAAGAAAAGACAGTTTCCTTTTTCCGTAACTGGTGTTCTTTGAGATGAGTTACTTATGTCCATTCAATGACCCGCCCTCCTTCCCTGCTGTCGGAGCTTCTGGCAAGAAGGAACTGAGGGTGAAGGGGGCCGGTGGCGCCCTATATATCGCAGCAGATGTGTGCCACTCCCGGGGGTGCCAGAGCCAATTCCCTATGGATACTGCTGAGGGAAGAAGTTCTGGCGCCAGTGCATGTGGCAAGCTCACACCCCTAAATTGAATGGATATGAGCAACACATCTCGAAGAACACCAGTTGTGGAAAAAGGTAACTATCTTTTCTATACTCCACCAGCCAGCAATCAGGAAGTGATGGAGACACTGTAGGAAAATAAAAGCATGAATTAAACTGTACATTTAAATAGACTGAATTATTACTCAATAGGGTTTTTAAAGTTCTAGTGGATTGTAGGAGGGAGGAAAACAACCCTTACGATATTTGAGACTTTATCCGAGGAAGAGATCAGTTTCTACTAGAATTCTTTGAGGGGCTCAACAAGCGTGTGGACCAAGGGGATCCAGTGGATATAGTGTACTTAGATTTTCAGAAAGCCTTTGACAAGGTCCCTCACCAAAGGCTCTTATGCAAAGTAAGCTGCCATAGGATAAGAGGGAAGGTGCTCTTATGGATTGGTAATTGGTTAAAAGATACAAAGAGAAACAGAGAGTAGATATAAATGGTCAGTTTTCAGAATGGAGAGAGGTAAATAGTGGTGTCCCCCAAGGGTCTGTTCTGCGACCAGTCCTATTCAACATATTCATAAATGATCTTGAAAAAGGGGTAAACAGTGAGGTGGCAAAATTTGCAGATGATACAAAATGACTAAAGATAGTTAACACCCAGGCAGAATGCAAAGAGCTACAAAAGGATCTCTCAAAACTGGGTGACTGGGCAACAAAATGGCAGATGAAATTTAATGTTGATGAATACAAAGTAATGCACGTTGGAAAGCATAATCCCAATTATACATATAAAATGATGGGGTCTAAATTAGCTGTTACCACTCAAGAAAGAGATCTTGGAGTCATTGTGTATAGTTCTCTGAAAACATCTACTCAATGTTCAGTGGCAGTCAAAAAAGCAAACAGAATGCTGGGAATAATTAAGAAAGGGATAGATAATAGGACAGAAAATATCGTGTTCCCTCTATATAAATCCATGGTACACCCACATCTTGAATACTGTGTGCAGATGTGGTCGCCCCATCTCAAAAAAGATATATTGGAATTGGAAAAGGTTCAGAAAAGGGCAACAAAAATGATTAGGGGTAAGGAAAGGCTTCCGTATGAGGAGAGATTAATAAGACTGGGACTTTTCAGCTTGGAAAAGAGACAGCTAAAGGGAGATATGACTGAGGTCTATAAAATCATGACTGGTGTAGAGAAAGTAGGTAAGGAAGTGTTGTTTACTACTTCTTATAATACAAGAACTAGGGGTCACTAAATGAAATTAATAGGCAGCAGGTTTAAAACAAATAAAAGGAAGTATTTCTTCACTCAACGCAGTCAACCTGTGGAACTCCTTGCTAGAGGATGTTATGAAGGCCCAGACTATTACCATGTTCAAAAAAGAAGACAGGATACTGGGCTAGATGGCCATTCTTATGTTCTCCGATATTAAAATAAAAGCATAAATTAAACTGTACATTTAAATAGACTGGGTTATTACTCAGTAGGGTTTTTAAAGTTCTAGTGGATTGTAGGAGGGAGGAAAACAATCCTTGAGAAGATATTTGAGGCTTTATCCCAGGAAGAGATCAGTTTCTACTTATTATTTTTACTTAATATTTGGCAATGAGTGTATTGGTGAACTTTATTTCAGTTTTACGTAGTTTTAAACTTCAGATTTTTTTTGAGAAGACAGTAGTTCACAAAATATTGTAGATTTTGTCTAAAATTTCTTCTAGAAAGTGTGCAGTAAAATATTACTTGATCAAGTGTAATTTGTTTTAATATATATTTTTAATTAAAATGATTATTTATGTGCTCTGTGTAAGGAATGTTTTACCTACTGTGACATACAGTGGTCACTAATAAAAAGTAAACATTTACCAATAGGTACCACATTGTGGGCTAAATTCTGTGCTGATGTACATCTCAGGGCTGGTCTTCACTATGGGGAGATTGACCAGCAAGGATTGAATTAGCGGGTGTAGTGAAGACCTGCTAAATTGATGGCAGAGCACTCTCCGGTTGATCCCAATACTCCAGCTTTCTGAGAAGACTAAAGTAAGTCAACCGGAGAGTGCCTTCTGTCAATGCAGTGCAGTGAAGACACTGGGGTAAGTCAACCTTAGCTACGTTGACTCCAGCTACGTTAGTCACGAAGCTGGAGTACTGTAAGTTAGGTTGACTTACCCGCGTAGTGAAGACAAACCCTCAGGCAATATTATTTACTCCACTGAGATTGCACCATGTTCCAGTTAACCAAGATATTGTCCCTGTGGTATATGAGGGACTGATCATATTTCCTATATCTGCATGCAGATCTCTTCCTTCCAGGAAGAAGGAGGTAGCAGGGGTGAAGGAGAGCGTGTCAGACTCTTCCATGGCAGTATTGCCCTCTTCCGCAGGCTCTCTGGAGAGTGCTGTGCAGGTTTTTGGATGAGGCAAAGGTACAATGTGCATTTCTCTCTTCCCCCAACCCTGTGAAGTTCAGGGTAGAAAGATCATGTCAGCCTAAGGCTATATCAACTTTCTGTGTCTTTTCCTGCCTTGCCTCCCCTTCCTTCAGGTTGAAAGGGAGTACCAGGGTTACCTGTCAGCTGTGGGAGCTCTTTCTCTATAATTCCATTTTAGCCATGCTGCTCAGGGGGAACTATTGGAGACCTAGATCCATCATGGAGGCATAGGGCCTCTGCATGGGTGGTCCTGGGATCCTTGTGGGTCCTTGGAGATTTGCAAGGTTTGAGATGGGCCCTGCAGTCTGTTCTGCAGAGGATCCCATCTCCATGAGGAGACTCCTTTTAACCTGCTTCTACGCATTTCCCTCCCAGGAAGGAATGACCAGGCCTTGAAAGACCAGTTATCTTCTGTTTTATGTATAGAGAAATATTACAGAAATCTCAAATACCACGAAATAATGACCCTTAGGACATGTTAACTTTTGTAATGAAGGCTACTGTGTTTTTACAGATTTACGTAGGGGGAAATGTAGAAAACATGCGTTTTTAACTAATGGATTAAATTAAGTCTCTACGGTCAAGTACAGAATTTGTTTCTGCCTTGTGAAAGCTTCATGATATGTTTCATGAAATCTGAACAGTTAAACAACAAATGAGACAAAAGAATTTTGATGCTATTATAGACCATGGTACATTGTACAGAGAAATGAATGAATGTTTGAGAGGTTTTTTATTACAGTGTCAATCTTTCAAGAGAGCCTGAAGATTCCACATGTTGGTTATGACTGAGCATGCTCTGAATTGTTGGTGTCACAATCCAAACAGGATGATTCAGATTTACTGTATATTGCTTTGCTTAGACACTCTGAAGCTTCATTAGCATTAGTTCCAGGAGGAAATATTTTAGTACAAGACAAAACTTATCAAAATGAGAATGAAAAAGGCTGGAGAAAACATGAAAGTTAAAGAGAAAAGCTAGGTATGTTACAGTATAGATATGTATTTTATTTCTCAGAATCAATCTTCCTAGTTAGAGTCAGGCACTATTCAATTGAGGTAAAGTGGATAGAATTTGCCTCATACCTGGTTTAAAATAATTGTTATAGAAAGGAATACTAGGAACACCCAATCCTAAAACAACATCAAGGGATCCATTCTTCTGTGCCTGGGAAAGTTCTGTCCAAACTCCTTCTGCAGTTAGACACATAAATAATTGGCCACATTCTGTAACTCATGTTATGAGTGCTTACAGAAATAATTCCATTGAAATTAATGAGGCTACTCTTGTGAGTAAATGTTCACTAACATGAGTAAGTGTTGCACAGTCTATCCCAATGCAGGTAGTGGCATAGCAAGGTGCTACTCCATGTGAATAAGGGTGTCAAAATTGGGCCCAGTATGTTCATTAATGTGAGGAAATAGACCCCGATAATAAGATATATATTTTTCATGACAGTAGTAAGTATAGAGAGCTCCTGTTAACACTGATGGAAATTATCTCTTCTATCCTGAATTTTCAGAGCTCCATGGGACAGCCACATAATTAGTGGAAATTGGGTGGCAAAAACCTGTATGCCGGTTTGAAAATTTATGTTTAAGTTTTTAGAAAAACAAAAAAGGGTATATGCAGTCTTTTTTTGGTCAAAGAAGTAAATGTTACAATATATAAATGTTTCCTCTGGTCATCTATTTTCCCCTTTAATATATGTATATGTAGCACATTAGCTTCAGAATATTACTGGAGTAAACTGAAATATATTTACTTTATAAAATTTTTGCTCAAGGTAATCTCATGAAATACAAAAATGATTTGTGTGAAGCAGTGGTTCCCAGACTTGTTCCGCCGCTTGTGCAGGGAAAGCCCCGGCGGCCCGGGCTGGTTTGTTTACTTGCCGCGTCCGCAGGTTCTTCCGATCGCGGCTTCCAGTGGTTGAGGTTTGCTGCTCCAGGAAGCTGCAATGGAAGCTCCTGGAAGCAGCGTGGGCCGAGGGACATACTGGCCGCTGCTTCCATTTGCAAGAATTAAATGCAAGTCTATTCATTTGCAAGAATTAAATTCACCTAAAGGGAAAAAAGAGATTCCATCTAGGCAGTTGATGTACATTTTGCTTCCTTTGATATATAACTATATAATATAACTGAAAAGTTGGAGGCATTAATATTCGTATAGAAAATTGTATTTTTCAGATCTTCATTTTTCTTTATCTTTTACAAGGGATCAAGTGCCTTCAAAAGAGATCTTTTTTAACTAAGATAAGATAAGCCTGTATAAAGACAGACTTTATTGAAAACAGCAAAGCTGTCTGGAAAAACTTTAGAAATAAAGCTGATTGGCTCAGTTTCTTGTATGAGGGGGACATATTCCTTCAATAAATAAGAACATCTAGATTTGAGTTGGAGGAGGAATCATTTGATTTGGTCAAGGCAGTTATTGCTGAACTTAGTTTCCTCTTTAATACAAATTGAAATACTTCCAGTAACTAGATATATGCTGATTTAAAACCACTGCAGATAGTAGTCAAAGAAATATAAATATATGGCACAAAGGTACAAACGCTTTGAAATAGCACATTTTATCTAAATTGAAAATGGATAACTGAAAATAAGCAGAGCGTCCTTCTAAAGGATTAGCCTGGAGTATTATTTGAAATAGCAGTACTTTTGGCAATCTGGCACTAAAACCTATGCAGTTATTTTAACTTCCTCTTGCAGTGACTGGGGCACAGAAAACTCTTCTTTATTCTACATTATTTCAATTAACTTTATGCAGGAGATAAAAGCTTAGGGAGGCAGGACTGCAAAAGAGGATGAGTTTGTCTGATTCAGTTTTTCTTGGTTTTTCTGCTTATTCTTTTCTTCTGTTTCTTATTGTAGATTTTTATCAGTTCCCTTCTGGAATGGCTGAATGAGTACCATGCATATATAGTTCCGTGATAGATAGGCCTGAGACATAGAACTTGGCTCTGGATCCTTTTGAATGTATAAATGAAGGTCTTTTATGGAAATTGTGAGACACAATGTACAAATACTGGAAATACAAAGATGCTACCCAGGTCTACCTCTCTTTTACTTCTGAAGCAATAGTCCTTGAATTATCCAACTTTCTATCTGAGATCAGACCAGCATCTGGATGAAAGCCAAGCAAAATTAAGACAAAGGTGGTGGAAAGAGGGAAACCTGAGACAGATACAGCACACATATTCTATTCTTTTTATTTTTTTTCTTAAAGGAATTGCTGAACTATATCTCCTACATTTGTGTGTTCTTCAGTGAAAATTTAGGCAGATAAACAGAAGCATCCTAAGGGAAGATGGGAAAGGAAGTAGAAAAAGTAGTCTACAGTTGCAAGTCATTGTAAGTTAGAGAAGTCTGAGGACTGTTCTAACTCAGCACAACGAGGACAGCTTGCACAGAACCTTAACAGGACAAAGGCAGTGCAAAGGAGAGCTTTAAGCCACCTTTGTACACTCCACTCCTAAATTGGGCTCTGCAGTTTTGTCTGAGAATCTGGACCTGTATGTAAGACTTCCTTCATTGCTGAAAATGGATTAATGCCTCTGTACCTAGTAGCGTTCCTGCATCAGTTATTCATCCCATGGGGATATTTGATTGTGTAGTGATATAGGCATAAACGGTTGTGTTGATAGTTTTGAGGCTATACCTGGTTCTGGTAGAGAATTACACTGCCTGATGGTCTTTCTTGAGGGTTTTCTTTCCTTCACTCATTTCTTTGACTCTCCTTGCTTGCTTTTATCATCTGGATGAGAAAATCCTGTGCAAATTCTCAAAATCTGTATATGGATTTTTTTATATGGAGAAAAACAAATTAAGCCTATAGAATGCTTCTTTAAAAAACCATATCTTGGCTGGACTCCTTTATTCTGGTACTAATGCAAAATGGGCATTCAGCTTCATAAGCAAAATTATTCAGTCTTTGTGCTGTAGAAATAATAGTGTATTTCTAAGGTGTGGGTGCACAAGCTACACATAGCTCTTTTGAGAGTATGCCTTGAAGAATGTTTTTAACAAAGATATTTCAGTTGTAAAGTCTTCTGTGTGTTTTAGGCATCAGATGAAAGTTGAGAAAAGTTTACCTTTGCTGTAACAGGAACATGTCAGTGATGAATCTTTTTGACATATTAGCCTCCAGCATGTGATACAGTTGCTTGGAGGAAATCCTAAAAGCATTTTAAAATGCTACATTGTTGGTAAATTGTTTATTCGAAGTATCCAAATTTTAAAATTTTAAGCTTGAATTAGAAAATATATAACAGAAAAGTTATAACTCACCATAAACTTTCACTAATTTACCTCTAAAAGAAGTGAGATTCTACAGAAAATGCAGATCTTTGAAGAGCTGTGCAGACTGCAAAAATAACACTTGAAGAATAAGGAGGAAGAGAGTTGCTAATCTTTTAATACGCTGTTAATTTTCAGGACATGTATATTCCTAAACAGGCTTCATTAACTAGAAGTTCAGTTTACTACAGTGAGTCACAAATATTAGAAAAAATACCAGGAATATTATAGTTATAAGAACCTTATCACTAAAAAGAATGAACTTAACATGATATTGTTGACCTTTCACATACGTTTTCTTTTTCTGTTCATTTCAATGTATAAAAATATATTTTCAGATCATGTAAAGAAAGATTTTAATACTCTTATAGTTCATACATTCTACAACAAAAATCTACATACCAGCAAATTTAATGTTAGAATTCCAGTAACCTTAACCCTAACCCCCTTTACCAACACACAGCTACCAAAAAATTTAGTGTTTCAGTTTATGAGCTATAGGAAGATAGATTAAAGAAAGAAGACTTGAAACAGTTGTTTCAGTGCAATATCTATTACATTGTGCCCCCTCCTGCAATCATGTCTGCATAAGTGTTGATAAGTCTGTGGGGCTTCAGACATGATACTTACGGGGAATGTATATGCTATGATAGTATTCAAATCCTTACTAACGTTACCTCAACTTACAGTACTTCCATACTGCTTAATGCTCAGATTTTTAAACTAATATTCTTGACATTTTTCTAATGTTTGTATCATTTAGTGTAGCAGCCTTGGCTATACACTAACAAAGTTTATGGCCGAGGAATTTCCTAGATCTTTTAAAAATGTATAAAAGGATAAATGAACAATTTAAATTAGTTTGTGCAGGACTTAAACGGACTGAATAGACACCCGCAAAGTTGAATTGAAGCAGATAAAATATTTTGGCCGGATCCAATCATTGGATCTATGCCAATTTATACCTACCTGAGGGTCTGTCTGCATGTGCTGAGGAGTCTAATGCTCCTTGCTTTCCAGCCTACCACACTACTCCAAGCCATGGTAAGGGAAGGATTATGGAGTAGGGACTATACATTTCATTTTGTTTGTGGGAAATGGGCAATAGCAGATAAAATTGTGCTTCAGACATAATTTCTCAGTTTTAAAATTTCTGTTTCTTGGGCTGTACATTTTTAGGATAAATCTTTTTGCCAACACCTAGCAGAATTTTGCTGCTACTTTACAGGAAAAAATAATGCTAATCCTCTCCTCAGAGGGCCTGGTAAGCGGAGGATTACACATCCTAAAAGATGGTGCTGCCTGCACCCACTCTGCAGGCTGGTGTAGTATACTGGGGCCAGAGGTAGGGGTGGGAAATTAGGGCAGTCATCCTGGGAGCAAAATTCCAGGGGCACCAAATCAGGATCTGTGGGGGTCACCATATTTCTTAGCTGCTCAGCTTTTTATTTTCACTTGGTATCTGCAAGGTGGTAGATTTCTGCCCTGGGTGGCAAAACACCTAGGGCTGGCCATGGCTGAGAGTGCCCTGGCAGTCCCACCCTGCCATACCCAGGGAACGGCTAAGCCTAACCTATATGTAAGCGGGGGAATAGTCCCGCTATTGTGGGGAACTTTCCTGGCTTCTGCACTACCCCGGTGAAGTGGGCTAGTGAAAGGATCTGAGTCCTCGCTCCCACTTCCTTTGCCCTTGAGGACTCCCCTTCCACTCTCCTGTCTGGCAGAGTCCTCGTAACTCCAACAAGGCTGGGCCTAAGATTCCTGGGGGGGCTCGACCCCCACCCCTGCTGTGGTCATCTAGGACAGGAGCTAGGGTGTCCCCACTCCGGGGTACTCTTTCTGCACTGGGCACTTCTCTGACCCACTGAACATTACATACAATTTAAAGCAAATGCAAGTTATTTAATCAACAATTAATTTTAAAAAGAATAAGGGAAAATGGGAAAGGTTAAAGGAAACACATCAATCCGCTCTGTGGCAGGGAACATCACAAACAGTGTCTCTGGAATGTCAGAGCAGTTCACATCTGTTCTTTGTAAGTCCCAGGCCTTCTTCTCAGGCCCTGGCTGTGCTGTAGGGATGCTGTGGGTTGGACACTTGCTCTGGTGGTGGCCACACGCTCTCAGGCTCTAAGTGGTAGGGCCCTTCTTCCCAGTGTCGCCCCCACCCTGTCGGGGTTCCAATCCAAGCCTGGCCTGCAGAGCCTCTTGGCTGAGGCATCTCCTTGTGCTGGGTCCGCTGCCTGGGGTCCCCCTCGCTCTCCCCAGCTGCTCACCGCACCCAGCTCCAGACTGCTCCAGCCCCAGCTCCACCACTCTGTCTCTGCACTGCTGCTGCTGCTCTGCCTCCAGCTCCCTGGGCTGCTTCTTTGGCCCCTCTGGCTCTGGTTGCTCCAGCTCTGCTCCCAGCACAGGTCTGCTCTGCAGGCTGCTTCTGTGACTCTGCTCCCAGCACTGACCTGCTTCTTGGGCTGCTTTTCTGGCCCCTCTGGCTCTGGTTGCTGCAGCTCTCCTCCCATGGCAAGTCTGCTCTCTCTGGGCTGTGCCTCTGGCTTTGGGGCTGCAGCTCTGCTCCCAGGACAGGGTCTGCTCTCTCTGGGCCGCTTTTCTGGTCCCTCTGGATCTGGCACAGCTCTGCTCCCCAGCTTAGCTTGCGCCCCTGCTTTCTCCTTAGCTCGGCCCCATTCTGTCTGACCCAGGCAATTCCAGCTCACACGGATGACGGGACCTCCCTGGCCTCCTGACTCCCTTATTAGCTTGCCCACCCCGTCATTCAGGCTGACCTGGAGCATTGGCCTCTCCCCATTGTTCCTGGGGGATGTCAGTCTCAGGGTCCTGATTCCCCATCGACCCTTCCCCCTTTTTAGTACTGGGAGCGAGCAACTAAAACACCCCCACTGAATGTTAGTAAGGGGACAACAGTCCCCTTACATATAAATATCTAAAATAATAAATTTAACAAACAGCCTTAATCTAGAATAGTTGCTGATAGGAGCCATGGGGCAGAGTCTTTAATCAAACCCATCACTGCATCTCTCAAAAAGAAAACAAGGGCTTCAGGATTGTGCATGCCTTTAGCCTGTAGTTAAAGCACTTGATTGTAAAGTTTCCATATTCAAATCTACAGAGAAATCCTATTATATCTTATTTTTATATGCCAGAGTGTGTGTGTATATGTGGAAACTTTTAAATAAACTTTGAAACAGACACATAAGGAAGCCAGTGTAAGAGGAGAAAAAACACCCTCCCCTCGCAAACCTTGTCATTGAAGTCAATGCTTGAGTGAGACTGCCAGATCAGACCTTAATACAGTAGGTTTTGAATCAGCCACTATTCTTATGTTGTACATTGCAGTTAGTTCATATGCTCTGGTGCACCACACTGCATAAAAGGAAATGTAAATTTTAGGGTAATCTGAGGTTAGGTTTCAAAGAAGCTGTGCAGTAACTGAGCAAAAAACTCATAAACCCATAAGAATGACAGTAATGTGTAGCAATAATGACCAATCATTATTTATTCCTTTGGAATTTGTTGTAATAACATTAATCATAGGGTACTCGTTTGGGATTAATTTGGATGAAGTATTCTAAGGGATTTCAGTATTAACTGGACCATTATTTTGAAATGTGGCATTGCTTTGCTAGTGTTGAACTCTGAAGCTTCATATACTGCAGATGAATTCATTATAAAGTAGGCAAAACTATATTGTCTATGAGCAGATGAAAATGTGATAAATGTATTGGTGATGGTTCTGCATTTATATTACACTAATGGTAAAGTCCGTACGGCATCTTTTATGGTTAGTTTTGGGTCTTCAAACTGATAGTCTTGAAAGCTGTTTAAGTGAAGGAGTACCTGTCCATAAAAAGGAAAGGAAAAGGGAAATTTAACAAGCAGGTATGAGGCAGTAAGGTTAGATTTCCCAACTTTGAGATAAAGTGTTGAGCGTTCAAAAATGTATACAGTTAATAAACTCCCTTTAAAATACTTTCCCTTTTGGTCACCGCCACAGGTGAAGAGCAGAAACAGACCTGAAATGCATAATTTGAATCTGGATTTTTGAACTCTTCAGATCTGTGGTTTTGGTTCAGGGATAGCTTTATTTGGTTGCGAGCTGAACAACCTATTGGCAATAGACAGTAATTTCAGATCTGTTCAAAGTCCAGGACAGCATTGTAATTGTAGCAGTACTGGCTTCAATGTTTTAAGGTTGCATAGTGATTTTATTTCTGACCCTTTGGTATTAGTTTCTTAAAGTTACGAATCACTATCACCTGTTGGGGTTGGGAGTGCTCAAGTTTGGATGCTACCTGAAATTGATTGTTTTTAATGTTGAGAAAATGTATGCAACATTGTACCAGACATTCTTTTTAATACAAGAAGAGAGGCTAAGAAACTTTTGCCATTGTAAAAAGTGTTTCTAGTCTTTCACATTAACAGCTCTGCTGATGAAATGGCTGGTGATAGAAAGTTGAAATGTTGTATGGAAATAGCCCTTACTTTAGTAGGTACCTTTCAATGTTTTGGAGAAAATTAATTTGTACGAGTTTTGAGCTTTTAAAAATCATGTTCAGTGCAGAAGCAGTACATTGTCAGAATCAGCTTGTACAATATTATTGGAAGTCTTGTGAATTTGACTTTTTTTAGGATATTTCCAATGTGAAGGAAGTCTAATTTTTTTTTTACTAAAATGGCCACCATCTGGCATTGTTCTCAGTGGTATTGGAGTCATAGGCTGCCTTCAGCTGAGAAAATTATACCTTCAGTAGCCAGTGAGATTACAAGTACTGCCAATATAAAGTGTCCAAAAGTCATGAGTCAATCCCCACAAATCATGAGATCAGCTGAAAGATCATATATTTTTTTAAAGAACCTCCATTCCCTGTGTGCAACCAAGAAAGGAAACCGTAAAAGGATGTAGGAATACAGAGGAGCAGAAAATGAGATGGTGACAGTCAGTAGCATGTGGGGGTACAAGGAGGGAGACTAGGGGGTCAGAGGAGTGTAAGACAAAACAGGAAAGAAGGCTGTTGGGTAGCGGGGAGGAAGATAATAATGGCATGTTGGTGGGATAGAGAGACTGGGGAAGGGAATGTGGGGGAAGGTACAGAATGGGAGGCAAGGTGGTACGAGGTGAAGGAAGGAGATTGGGGACAGAGTAGGACAGGGAAAAAGATGAGCAAAGAGTGTGGCTGGCAGAGAGACTGCATGGCAGGTTGAACATGTAGGGATTGGGGAATATGGGGAATCAGGGAGGAAGAATATGAAATAACAGATTCTGTGATGGGAAAGAGAGAGAGAGAGGGAGAGAGAGTGGGGATAGGAAAATATAATGGGGAAGGGAGCTGGGAGAAGGATGGAGTCAGGAGACAGAGGAGGGTAGTGTTATCAAAGTCCATGAAGTGAGAGGACTGTAGGGGAGGCAGGATAACGACTGGAGGGGAGTGGATGAAGAGGTACAGAATGGCAACTACATCACCCACAGCTTGGAGGGTAAGTGGGGCCTCTGTCCAAACAGCCTGAGATGAGGCCTACAATTGAGTGTGTGTGTGTACTTTAAATTTTCAAACTGAAATAATCATAACCAAATGGGTGGCGAGAGGCCTCCCTCAAAAAGAGAAAAAGTCAGAAAACAGACCCTCCCCACCAAAAGCAAACAATTCATTCATATTTCATTTTAAATCCCATGATTTGTCTGGGATTTAATCAAGAATTTAAAAGGTTCAGGTTGCCATGTAGAATTCTGCAGAAGTTTCTCCTACCTAAGGATGGCTCAACAGTGTATGCCTGTATGGCCAGCTTAGCTGAGTAGTCTTCAGAGTAACAGCCGTTTTAGTCTGTATTTGCAAAAAGAAAAGGAGTACTTGTGGCACCTTAGAGACTAACCAATTTATTTGAGCATAAGCTTTCGTGAGCTACAGCTCACTTCATCGGATGCATACTGTGGAAACTGCAGAAGACATTATATACACAGAGACCATGAAACAATACCTCCTCCCACCCCACTCTCCTGCTGGTAATAGCTTATCTAAAGTGATCACTCTCCTTACAATGTGTATGATAATCAAGGTGGACCATTTCCAGCACAAATCCAGGTTTTCTCACCTCCCCCTACCCTTTTATTTTTTTTTCCAAAAACCACACACACAAACTCACTCTCCTGCTGGTAATAGCTTATCCAAAGTGACCACTCTCCCTACAATGTGCATGATAATCAAGGTGGGCCATTTCCAGCACAAATCCAGGTTTTCTCACCCCCCACCCCCATACACACCAAACTCACTCTCCTGCTGGTAATAGTTATCGTGCACATTGTAGGGAGAGTGGTCACTTTGGATAAGCTATTACCAGCAGGAGAGTGAGTTTGTGTGTGTGTGTTTTTGGGGAGGAGGTGTGAGAAAACCTGGATTGTGCTGGAAATGGCCCACCTTGATTTTCATACACATTGTAAGAAAAGTACTCACTTTGGATAAGCTATTACCAGCAGGAGAGTGAGTTTGTGTATGTGGTTTTTGGAAAAAAAAAAAAAGGGTAGGGGGAGGTGAGAAAACCTGAATTTGTGCTAGAAATGGTCCACCTTGATTATCATACACATTGTAAAGAGAGTGATCACTTTAGATAAGCTATTACCAGCAGGAGAGTGGGGTGGGAGGAGGTATTGTTTCATGGTCTCTGTGTATATAATGTCTTCTGCAGTTTCCACAGTATGCATCCGATGAAGTGAGCTGTAGCTCACGAAAGCTTATGCTCAAATAAATTGGTTTAGTCTCTAAGGTGCCACAAGTACTCCTTTTCTCTTAGCTGAGTAGTTATCAGTGTTGGCAGACCTGCAGTGGCTTAGGCAAGGACACCCTGCACAACTTGTTAGGAGCAAAGGGTTTGAAGGAAGGCACCTACACACTTTATAATTTAAGAAAGAGTTTTCCAGGTAAGTGATGGACTACTTTCTCTTCACAGTGAACAAAATGTATTGGTTTCTTTGCTTGTGTAGACTGCATTTTATTTACATTTGGAATGAGTTAGTTTTTGAAAACTGCACTCATTTAGGATTCATTTTGAAATGTTAAATCTGAGCTAATCATAACATAAGCAAACCAATAC